>NC_057797.1:513383506-513705498 GCF_018294505.1 Triticum aestivum | reverse complement strand
AACACAAGTATTAGAGGAAGTATAAGCTTCATCGTTGGAGCAACAAGGCAAGGAAAGCAATTCATCACAAGATGTACCAACATTATGAGTAGATGAATTACAAGGACTAGCACATGTCAATATAGCATTTTGACTAGAAGTAGTTCTAGTATCCACATGAGGCTCACTAGATGTTACCTTAGCAAGCATGGCCTCATGAGCTATCTTTAGCACATTATGGGATACTAGAAGCTCATCATGAGAGCTTGAGAGCTTGTCATGGCTTTCTTCCAATTTCCCATAATTGCTAGATAGCAACTCTAGTTGAGCCCGTAGCTCAACATTCTCCTTCAAAATGGATGCTTCACATGTAATAGATTTAGTAGAACAAGCATCATCAATAATAACAAGAGGAGAAGGCAACTTGGCAAGCTATTTTGAATATGAAGCTTTAAGTTGTGCATGAGACTCGGTGAGTTTGATGAGCTCACTCTTAATGACCCTTGAGCCATTTTCGAGGTGCCCAAAGTCCTCAAGGAGTTTAGCATGCGCAACTTCAAGCTTCTCATTTTTAGTTTCAAAAACATTGGCCACCTCAAGAGCTCTATCATGAGATTCCTTCACTCTAGATAATTCTAGAGCAAAAGTCTCCTCAAGAGATTCCTTGGTGGTTTATTCAAGTTCGAGAGCTTGGGAGAGGTCCGCGATCTCATTAGCGTAATCACGCTCATGACCTTCCATTTTATAAATGGTGACCTCATGCTCCTCAAGACGAGATTTCAACTCATCAATATATTTCTTGCCCTCAATAGCAATAGGCATGATTTCCATGAAGTTGGAACGAGCAATTTTATTCTTAAGAAGATCTTTAAAAATCATTTCCCCCTTAATTTTTAAGGAGGCAACATCATTCTCTTCATCATAATCAACATCATCATCACTCTTGCCATCATCAATATCATCACAAGATATATTGGGATTCAAAGTGGGAGATACCTTTGAAGCCTTGGCCATAAAGGAAAATGCAATAGATGATGATGTAGGATCCCTTGAAGCACCATCCAAGACCACATCTTGTTCCATGGAGTGTTGGGTATCCTCTACATTGTTAGCACAACAACTCAATGAAATACATGCATTTTTATCATGGCAACAAGATATAGCAAGCATATCATCATGAGATTTCGTCAAGCAGTTTTTACATGATATGCAAGGACTATCAACAGAAGCATGTGAAACATTTGGAGTGCTCGAAGTGCTAAAGTCCAAAGATGAAGCATTGCAATAAGAAAGTGATGAAGGATTATCAACAATAAACCCACTATCATCATTGCAATGAACACCACTACTCACGATGTCATTACCTTGTGGCAAACCGCATGTAGGTGAAGTAGAAGAAGTTGAGAACGCAACACGACCGGAGGTGGAGGGAGAACAATAATCCTTACAAATCTTGGACACACTATATTTATCTTGAAGCTTTGTCCACAACTCATGAGCATCCCGGAACGACATGAGCTGAAATAAAACTACATTGCTCAAAGCATCGAAAAGCACATTAGAAGCTTGAGCATTGAGATAAGAGTTTTTCTCAACCTCTAAAGATAATATTTGGGGATCCTTTGGAGGAGAAAAACCCATATCTACAATTCGCTCTAAATTTGGGTCCATGATCCTAAAGAGATTAAGCATGCGAATTACCCAAACATCAAAATTTGTGCCATTGAAACTAAGAGTGTCAGGGAATCCTAAACCCCTAGTCCACATCATTAATCTCTAGGCAGTTAAGCCTAACAAGAGAGACAAGGCTCTGATACCAATTGAAAGATCGTGGATGTCGCCCAAAGGGGGGTGAATAAGCACTTTAGAATAATTATGGTTTAGGCTTGAACAAATGCGGAATAAACCTAGCGGTTAATTTGTCAAGCATCAAACCTACAACAACTAGGCTCACCTATGTGCACCAACAACTTATGCTAAGCAATATAAACTACTAGGCGATAGCAAGATATGTGACAAGAAACAATATGGCTATCACAAAGTAAAGTGCATAAGTAAAGGGCTCGGGTAAGAGATAACTGAGGCACGCGGAGACGATGATGTATCCCGAAGTTCACACCCTTGCGGATGCTAATCTCCGTTTGGAGCGGTGTGGAGGCACAATGCTCCCAAAGAAGCCACTAGGGCCAGCATAATCTCCTCACGCCCTCGCACAATGCAAGATACCATGATTCCACTAAGGGACCCTTGAGGGTGGTCACCGAACTCGTACAAATGGCAACCCTTGGGGGCGGTCACCGAACCCGTACACTTTGGCAACCCTTGGGGACGGTCACCGGAACCCGTCAAATTTCTTGGGGCGATCTCCACAACCTAATTGGAGACCCCGACGCTTGCTCGGAGATTTACACCACAATGATTGAGCTCCGAACACCACCAACCGTCTAGGGCGCCCAAGCACCCAAGAGGAACAAGCTCAAGGGTACCAAATATGCAAGAGTAATAAGCTTCTCAACTTGTAACTTCCACGTATCACCGTGGAGAACTCAAACGGATGCACCAAATGCAATGGCAAGGGCACACGGAGTGCCCAAGTCCTTCTCCCCCAAATCCCACCAAAGCAACTAATGCTAGGGAGTAAAATGAGAGGAAGAACAAGAAGGAGAACACCAAGAACTCCAAGATCTAGATCCAAGGGGTTCCCCTCACATAGAGGAGAAAGTCATTGGTGGAAATGTGGATCTAGATCTCCTCTCTCCTTTCCCCCCAAAACTACCAAGAATCCATGGAGGGATTGAGAGTTAGCAAGCTCGAAGAAGGTCAACAATGGGGGAAGAACACGAGCTCAAGAGATAAGGTTCAAAGGGGAAGAAGACCCCCTTTTATAGGACCTCCCGAATCCAACCATTATGTGCTCAGGTCGTGCACAAGCGGTACTACCACTTGAAGGAGCGGTACTACCGCTTAGCACGGTCAAAACATCCCAACGAGAGAGAAAAACACGAGCTGTAGTTCTGCCAGAGAGGTAGTACCGCTCTGGGGAGAGGTAGTACCCCTTACAACTAATAAGCGATACTACCGCTTGGGAGGAGAGGTAGTGCCGCTTACCGCATATAAGAGGTACTACCACTCGGGTGGAGGTAGTACCGCTTACCGCTTATAAGAGGTACTACCGCGAAACCCGACACGAAAAGACACATCCCCAGAAGCAGCGGTAGTACGCGCGGCACAAGGCCGTGGTACTGCCGCTTACAAGTGGTACTACCGCTCTAGAGAGCAGTACTACCGCTTGAGACTTTCAGGAGCACAATAGAGAAAATAGATGATGCAATAAAGCCTAAATTGCCACAACTTCTGCATATGAGCTCCGAATTGAGCAAACTCAAGCTTGTTGGAAACAAGACGATGGGTAGCATCAAAACAACGACTGTTTAGTAAGAAGAGGCAGGGGAGGTATGCCTAACAAATGGAGGAGTGAAACCTCCAACAGAGAAGAATGGGCATAACCTCCAACATCGAAAACATCATAGAAGATGCAAGTGAACTCCATTTTCGATGAACTCAAGCTTGTCATCAAGATGACCATAAGCTCCAAAACTCACAAAGAGAACCAAACAAGAACCAAGAAAGATGATGCAAGGATGCAATGGTTTGAGCTCTCTATGTACGATATGATCAAGCTACTCATCGAGAGCCCCCCTTGATAGTACGACAATCGATCCTATAACCCGGTCTCCCAACTACCACCATGAGACTGGAAAAATAGAAAACCTATCAAGGGCAAACCTTTGGCTTGCACATGGTCCACTTGAGCTAGATGATGACGATCTTGACTCCCTCAAGTTGGACCACCTTTCTTGATTGCGTTGGCTCGATGAAGACTAGTTGATTGCTCCCCATACTCCACTATGGGTGAGCCGCTCTTCCGCACATCTTCATAAATCCATTGTTACCACAATGGATGACAATCTTCAAGCATTTGATATCTTCATGATGCTCCACTTGAACTTGAACACCGCAACCTAACCCCATAAAGAACTCTCACGAAGACCATGGGTTAGTACACGAAGCGTAATTGACAATGCTTACCATACCATGGGATCACTTGATCCCTTTCGGTACATCTTCTATGCTTTGTGAGTTGATCAACTTGATTCACTCTTTGACTTAGTCTTGATCAACCTCTCACAAGACCAATCTTTAGGTAATTCCTTGAATAGCACCTTGGTCGACACAAACTCTCCTTGAAACCAACACATGAAATCCAATAAAAGCCTATGGACAAAACCTTCAAATATAACTCAAGGCAACCATTAGTCCATAGAGATTGTCATTAATTACCAAAACCAAACATGGGGGCACCACCTGTTCTTTCAATGTCAGTGCAAGGAGTAGGGATTGCCATGCAACGGATGCACTAGAGCTATGAATGTATGAAAGCTCAACAAAAGAAACTAAGTGGGTGTGCATCCAACTTGCTTGCTTAGGAAGACCTAGGGCATTTGAGGAAGCCCATTGTTGGAATATACAAGCCAAGTTCTATAATGAAAAATTCCCACTAGTATATGAAAGTGACAAAACAAGAGATTCTCTATCATAAGGATCATGGTGCTACTTTGAAGCACAAGTGTGGAAAAAAAGGATAGTAGCATTGCCCCTTTTTATTTATCTTTTTTGGTGGACAATGCTCTATTAATGATGATCATCACACTTTTATTTATTTACAACTCAATGATTACAACTCGATACTAGAACAAAGTATGACTCTATATGAATGCCTCCGGCGGTGTACCGGGAAGGGCAATGGATCAGGAGTGACATGTATGAAAAATTATGAATGGTGGCTTTGCCACAAATACGATGTCAACTACATGATCATGCAAGGCAATATGACAATGATGATGTGTGTCATGATAGATGGAACGGTGGAAAGTTGCATAGCAATATATCTCGGAATGGCTATGGAAATTCCATAATAGGTAGGTATGGTGGCTGTTTTGAGGAAGATATAAGGAGGTTTATGTGTGACAGAGCGTATCATATCACGGGGTTTGGATGCATTGACGAAGTTTGCACCAACTCTCAAGGTGAGAAAGGGCAATGCATGGTACCGAAGAGGCTAGCAATGATGGAAGGGTGAGAGTGCGTATAATCCATGGACTCAACATTAGTCATAAAAAACTCACATACTTATTCCAAAAATATAAAAGCCATCAAAAACCAAGCATTACGCGCATGCTCCTAGGGGGGTAGATTGGAAGGAAAATACCATCGCTCGTCCCTGACTGCCACTCATAAGGAAGACAATCAAATAACACCTCGTGTTTCAAATTTGTTACACAACGGTCACCATACGTGCATGCTACGGGACTTGCAAACTTCAATGCAAGTATTTCTCAAATTCAAAACTACTCAACTAGCACACTCTAATATTACCACCTTTATATCTCAAAACAATTATCAAGTATCAAACTTCTCCTAGTACTCAATGCACTTTTTATGAAAGTTTTTATTATACCGATCTTGGATGCCTATTATATTAGAACTAAATTCATAACCAAAGCAAATTACCATGTTGTTCTAAGGGACTCTCAAAATAATATAAGTGAAGCATGAGAGATCAATAATTTCTATAAAATAAAACCACCACCATGCTCTAAAAGATATAAGCGAAGCACTAGAGCAAAATTATCTAGCTCAAAAGGTATAAGTGAAGCACATAGAGTATTCTAATAAATTCCGATTCATTTGTGTCTCTCTCAAAAGGTGTGTACAGCAAGGATTATTGTGGTAAGCTAAAAAGCAAAGACTCAAATCATACAAGACGCTCCAAGCAAAACACATATCATGTGGTGAATAAAAATATAGCTCCAAGTAAAGTTACCGATGGACGAAGACGAAAGAGGGGATGCCTTCCGGGGCATCCCCAAGCTTAGGCTTTTAGTTGTCCTTGGATTTTACCTTGTGGTGCCTTAGGCATCCCCAAGCTTAGGCTCTTGCCTCTCCTTGTTCCATAATCCATCAAATCTTTACCCAAAACTTGAAAACTTCACAACACAAAACTTAAAAGAAAATCTCGTGAGCTCCATTAGTAAAAGAAAATAAACCACCACTTCAAGGTACTGTAATGAACTCATTCTTTATTTATATTGGTGTTAAACCTACTGTATTCCAACTTTTCTATGGTTCATAAACTCTATTACTAGTGTCGGATTTCGGGTTCCGGCAGACCCTTGAGGTTTGAACACTGGGTGTGCGCGGAGATCTCTCCCCTACCGATATACGTCCAATCTCCTTGCGTGATCTAAGCTGGAAACAACGAACAACACAAGGGACACGAGGTTTATACTGGTTTGGGCCACCGTTGTGGTGTAATACCCTACTCCAGTGTGTGGTGTGGTGGATTGCCTCAGGGGCTGATGATAAACAGTACAAGGGAAGAACAGCCTCGCGAGAGGTGTTCTTGAGCCGGTGCGATGAACTGCTTGGGTGAGTTTAGTCGCCTCCCTCTCTCTCTGCTAGGGCTCTACCAGATCTCTAGCTGTCCTCCCTACTCTGTGGTGGCTAGCTCTATTTATAAAGGCCCTGGGCCTCTCCCCAAATAATGAGCAGGAAGGGCGCCAACAATTGGCCATTTTGAAGGGGAACATATAGGACAAGTTATCCTGACCAAAGGTGCTCTTCGGCTGCCAAAAGCACTGGTGATGACACCGTCTTGGGCTCCACGGTGACCTCCGTCTTGCCGCTCTGCTGGTCTTGGTCTTGTTGCACCGGAATGGTAACCTTTGCCCGATGCCTTGGCCTGTTCTTGCCCCCTTTGCACCAAAGGGGAAACAAGGACACTGCGCAGGCCAGCGCTCGCCTGGCGCCCGTTTGGTCTCAATCGTCATGGCTTGCGTCACGGGCTCCTTGCGAGGTACCCCTGCCTTGATCTCTCCGCCTCCTCGCGAGCCTGCCTGATGAGGCTGCCTCTGAGGAACCTTCCGGTCGTCCGCCCCGCGAGGCTTGGCCCCTCGCGAGGGTCTTGAGCTTGAGCTGATGAAGATGGGCCGCGCTGGGCCCCCACTTGAGCCACGCCGCAGGCCGCAGGCAGGCAAGTCTGCGGACCCCCATTCCTAGAACGCCAACAGTAGCCCCCGGGCCCAAGGCGCGCCCGGGCTTGGCCTAGCAGGGAGCGAAGAGGCAAGCGTGAAGCACCGCGGGCCCAAAAAGCCTGCAGCCTCGGGCGCCGCGTGGCGATTGATTGGTCATGGACGTCTGCGCTTCCCCACGACGCCTTGTTACACACCCGGCTAATCGGACCTGTAGTTGCACACAGTTGTTCCTCCTTTCCGCTGCTCACTTGCCTCCTACCTTTCCTTCTTCTTCGGGCTCCAGCCTCCGCCACCAATCCAGCTCAAGTTTTTCCTCCTCTTCACCGTCATGGCGCCGACAAAGAAAGGAACGGGAAAGAAGCCTGCGCCTTCGCCCCGCACACCTCCGGCGGCGACCCCTGCCGTTGCTCGATCGATCATACTCAATCCAGAAGCTTTGAACAAGGTCCGCTCCACCCTTGCCACTATCTTCAACGATTGCGGTAGGACCACAGTCTAGCCTGCGTCCCATGCCTCCCTTGATAGGATCGTCACGGAGGTCCGATTCTTCGCCGATGCCCTATGGGCGGGTCTGGTTCCCCCCTTTTCTGCTTTCTTCGATGCGGTGCTCTCCCATTATCAGATCCGCATGATGCACCTTGGGCCGGAGTCCATTACTCTTCTGGCTGTCTTTGCTTTTGTTTGTGAGGCGATGATAGGCATTCCTCCTTCCGTTTCCCTGTTGCGCCACTTCTTTTCCTTGCGCCTGAGCGACCCCACTCAGTGCTCAGGGTGTGTGAGCTTCCTAGCCGTGTCAGAGACGGTCGCTTCAGGGATCGACTTCGTCCTTCCTCCTCCTGAGGCCAGGTTCAGAGAGCGGTGGCTATACATGGACGTTGGAGTGCCCAATCCTCTGCTCTCGCACCCAACCTCGCCTGTTGTTCCTCACGCGGGTTGGGATCATGAGTTGCTCACGAGCCCCCGGCTCGCCTTCGTCTAGCGCCGCTTCCAGAGTTTGAGGGCGCTCAATGTGACAGCACCCAAGGTGGTGAAGGAGTTCCTCCAATGTCGCATTGCTCCTCTCCAGCGCCACTCTCGCCGGATGTGGGACTTTGCGGGGCACAGAGACAGCATGCGGCTTCAGGAGGAGGACTTGGCGCCTGAAGCGCTGCGGACGATGCTCAGGGTCTTGACTGGCGATCCTTCCCCAGGCAGCCTTCGGAGTAATGGTGTCCTCTTGTATCTTTGCTCCGGTAGGGCCGATTTTGTGAGGCAGATGCCCAGCTTCGACGAGTGGGGGCTGCGCCCAGCTGGCTGCACGGGGCCCCGCAAGAACCCAGCCGCCGTGGTGGCTCCCCCTGCTGCCCACATCAGTCGTTCCTCGGGTGACAGGGCGGGAAGACGAGACCGGCGGGATTTGAGGCGACCGATGTCGAGGTGCCAACGCCACGAGAAGCCTCGAAGGCGGTGTCTCTCGAGGCCCGCCTTGGAGCGGCGGCGGGTGCGGAGTTGTGGCCTATGGTTCCTGAGGCCGGGGCTCCCGAGGCCCCAGCCGTTCCTCGCGAGGCAACGCCTGGCGGCGCCCCCCAGGCTGACTCCTCCGGCGCTGATCATCTTGACGCTTCTTCCGCACTAGAGACCGACCCCTGCGCCGAGCGCTTGGGTCGGTTCCGCGTAGACTTCGAGGCCCTCCACAAGAGGAAGG
Source organism: Triticum aestivum (assembly GCF_018294505.1). Taxonomy (NCBI): domain Eukaryota; kingdom Viridiplantae; phylum Streptophyta; class Magnoliopsida; order Poales; family Poaceae; genus Triticum; species Triticum aestivum. Next base: position 513,696,741 of record NC_057797.1, on the reverse strand, counting down.
AGGCCTTGGGTGGCAATGACCGCCCTTGCCGCTTGCTGAAGCGCAGGAAGTACTTTGCCATGGACGAGTAAGTCTTCTTCTTTCTCTGCTCATTTACTTTGCTATCCCTGCGACTAATTGTGGCCTTTCAGGCCCTGCCCTACGAAACTCACCGAGTCAGCCCGGGAGCCATCCCCCCAAGCTCCGCCTCCTCCGCTGGCCCTGGGCGCGCCGAGCTCGAGCGGCACCCCTGTTGCCAGACCGGTTGGTGGAATGGTCCGTTCCATAGGGCACCTCGAGCCTGCGCGCCCGCTGTCCTTTCTTCATGAGGCCTCCTGGGGCACATCCGGCTTGCCCCGCGTTCCTCCTCTGATCATAGATGGTGAATGGCTGAAGTCTGTCTTTGGCTCCTCCTCCGTGGGTGGACCGACGCCAGGCCGGATTCCCAGAGAGGTCCGTTCGGTGATGGCTGGGGCGCGAGCCCCAGCCCCGCGCCGGGAAGGGGCTTGCCGCCTCAGGGCCCTTCGCATGCCCCGGTGGAAGAGGGTGATGCGGGAGACGTGCTCAGGCGCGCTTGGGAGCGACGCGCCCTTCGCGAAGAGTTCCTCCAGAGGGCGGCGAATGCGGTGAGCTGGATCGGGGCAGAGCTTGCTGACGAGGATGCGTGCCTCGAGGCCGAAGGCTTGCGCCTTGCTGAGGAGAGGCGCAAACTAAAGGTAGCCGTCACCCTCACGCATCACCAACATGATCTCGAAAACGCGAAGTCTGAAGCGTCACTGGCAGCTTCGCGGGAGGCCTGCTCCTAGGCCGTCGAGGAGGCTCGGGAAGTAGACCGACGGCGCAAGGACGCGGAGGAGCGCGCATGGGAGCTCCAGGCCTAGAGCAACTCCTGGAGCAGCAAGTGGAACTGCGCCAGGCGGCCCTTGAGTTGATGGAGGGGGGCCCTGTTGATCGGGCGGAGCTTCTGACGCACGAGGAGGCACTGACGCTGGAGGCCGCCGAGCGCAACCTTGATCTTGAGCGGTTGGAGATGAGGAAGCGCCTGGTGGCTCAGGCGAAGGATGACATTGCCGCGCGCGAAGCCCGGGCCCAGGAAGAAGTCGATCGTCGCGTGGTGGAAGCTCGCTTGGCCTTCGAGCGCGAATACGAGACAAGGTTGGGGCTGATTAAGGCCGAGGCTGAGGGCAGGACCGCAGCCCTCAGGGCCAAACTGGCTGAAGTGACGCGACGTGCGGACTCCTCTGCAACCGCCCTCAGCGCAGCACATGCGGAGCTGTCCTCTTCCCGGGCCAAGCAACTTCTTCTCCAACAGAGGGCTGATGACGCCGAGGCCGCCGCGCAGCGGAATGAGGACGAGATCCGCCGGTGGCGGGTTCTGGAGCATGAGCATGCCCCCATGCTTCAAACGCTCAGAGAAAGGGCCAACACAGCTTTGGGCAACATCTGCGAGGCTGCCTCTAAGGAGCCGCACGAGGTCAACTACGCCGGCAACCTCCAGTTTTTCACTGATGTGGTGACGCTTCTGGAGAACCGCTCCGAAAGGTCCCGTTGGCTTGTCAAAGAGAGGAGCCGAGCCTTGCTCGGGCACACCTTCTCCCACGTCTTCAGCTATCTACTGGGCAGGGACCCCCATTTCGACTTTGACGCTGCCATCGCACTCGTGCCCATAGCCGTCCGAGGCGACCTGGCGCGATGGGTGGAGGACAACATGGACGCCCTCGTCAGGGCCTTCGCATCTGATGATGACGACGTGGTCGTGGCCGCAAATGAAGGCGGTGTTGTGGACGAGCCTGGCACTGACGGAGATGCTGGCCGCGGCGGCAATGTCAACGACGCCAGTGATGCCTCCGAGGATGCCCAAGAAGACACGGTGAGTGATATGTCCGACTGACGGCATGTCACCGCTGTTTATCCTGCATGAAGAAGGTTCGGGCTTGGCCCTGAAAAATGTAAGAGCATTTTGGGAGGGGAAGCCCCTCATGTAAAGGTTTGCAATTAGTACACTGGTAAGTATAACGTTGCTTGTGAACTTAGCTGCTGGCCCGGTGATGAATCAACTGACTTGTGTACCTTCCGACCCCGACGAGTCCTGAGCGGGCCTGCGGGGGCCGCCGTACCTCGGGTGTCGTCTGATTAACTTGTAGATTCCGCAATGAGGACCTCCGGAAAGGGTGCGGCAATAGTGGTCCTGGCTATAAAACATGCCTGGCCCGGCCCGGCTCGCGAGGGGCTCGCGAGGGGGGGCAACCGACGCTAACTTTGGATGCAAAGCCGAAACCAGAACGTGAGAGATTGCTCGAACGAGACTAAACACCCCTTCCCGCAAACACACGCAAGCATCGAGCTCAAATCCAACTTAAATCCAAATCGAAGAACTTTGTCAACAAGGAAAGGCAAAAGCAAAAGGCCGCGTCTGGCACCTAGTCCAGTCTTCGACATCTTCACACTAGCGCAGAGCTAAGTGCTGCCACTGGGCGTGGGTGGGAGCCCCCGAGGCCCGAGGGCGGCTCTCCGGAGACTCTGGGGCGTGTACAGCCCCACTCATTATTACGTGAGAGTGTCACGGGCGGCGAGCTTCATAGGCACTGGGCCTTCTTCACAGGTACCGGCCTTGCTTCATATCACCAGACGAGGGCCCCGCCTTGCGCCGCACTCTACCGCCATCGACGGCGACCGGAAACCAAAAACGACGCCAATGGGGCAGAGCGGTCGCCAGCGGTTCCCCCGATGACCACGGGTCCCCTGCCGAGGGCAGGCCTTGGGGCACCTCCCCGGCAGAGGGCCTACCTCCTGAGAATGCCTTGCTTCGACTGCCGCGGGGACGAACCCGAATCTCGGCCCCTCTCCTGCAGCCCCCTGCGCCCTCCCCCTGAGGGGTATGAGGCTGCAGCATCGGGGCAGCCATCTGCTGCAGCGACCTGTATCTCCTGTGACCCATGGTTAGCATAAGCTTGCTCCTGAGGGATGAATGGTACCTGATAGTTGCTGCTGCCGGTGCGGTTGTCGAGGCTCTCTTGGGGTTCCCGAAGGAGCTCGGCTTCTGGCATCTCCTTGCCCCAGCCTGGCTCGAGGAATGAGCCATGATCTTCTTCCAGTGCGCACCCTGACCTACCATGCGGGGCACATAAGCTTCTGGGGCCATCGCCTCGTGGGCCTCGTCGTAGCGCCCCACATGCCATGCAGTCTGGCTTGGAGCGCCGTATTGGGGGTGATGGCGCGGCGGTCCGCCGAAGCAGAAGGCCACGGCGTGCCCCCTTTCACTGGCCTGAGAGGGGGCCGGCGTGACTTGTCGCCCGGTGCCGGCGGAGGTGTTGGCACTGGATGGGCCCTGGAGTCCGCTGGAAGTTGCGTGCATGCGCACGATGCCGCCACACGGCCCGCCTTGGGTCTGGGGTGGCAGCTGGACGCAGAAAGAAGGTGTTCCTGAGGCGGCGGCGTCCAGGAGCTCGGCTACTCGTTCCAACAACACATCGCGGCCGCCCTCCAGCAGTCGGCACCGTAGCAGCTCTTGGGCCACCATGAGCGCGGCCCTAGAATTCGCTTGCTCCGGTCGGGTGTACGACGCTGTGGCCGCGGCGTGGTTTGAGGCCCTTGCTGCGGCCCGCACCTGCCGTGGTGTGAGGGCAGGCGACATCTGGCCGCGTCGCCCGTGCCCCGCAGCGCCCTGCAGAGCGCGGGCTGCCTAAGGCGCAAGGTTGAGGTCGCCCTGGGCTGGTGACACGGCATGGGCGGGCCACACTGCCCAGCGGTCGGCGTTGGCAGCCGGGTCGCTTGACATCTGAACGGCGAGGCGACGGAACGCGATGCGAAGGAAGAAGGATTCCGGCGCACCCCTACCTGGCGCGCCAAATGTTGGATTTCGGGTTCCGGCAGACCCTTGAGGTTCGAACACTGGGGTGCGCGCGAAGATCTCTCCCCTACCGATCTACGTCCAATCTCCCCGCGTGATCTAAGCTGGAAACAACGAACAACACAAGGGACACGAGGTTTATACTGGTTCGGGCCACCGTTGTGGTGTAATACCCTACTCTAGTGTGTGGTGTGGTGGATTGCCTCAGGGGCTAATGATGAACAGTACAAGGGAAGAACAACCTCACGAGAGGTGTTCTTGAGCCGGTGCGACGAACTGTTTGGGTGAGTTCAGTCACCTCCCTCTCTCTCTGCTAGGGCTCTACCAGATCTCTAGCTGTCCTCCCTACTCTGTGGTGGCTAGCTCTATTTATAAAGGCCCTTGGCCTCTCCCCAAATAATGAGCGGGAAGGGCGCCAACAATTGGCCATTTTGAAGGGGAACATATAGTACAAGTTATCCTGACCAAAGGTGGTCTTTGGCTGCCAAAAGCACTGGTGATGACGCTGTCTTGGGCTCCACGGTGACCTCCGTCCCGCCGCTCTGCTGGTCTTGGTCTCGTTGCACCGGAATGGTATCCTTTGCCCGATGCCTTGGCCTGTGCTTGCCCCCTTTGCACCAAAGGGGAAACAAGGACACTGCGCAGGCCAGCGCCCTCCTGGCGCCCGCCTGGTCTTGATCGTCATGGCTTGCGTCACGGGCTCCTCGCGAGGTACCCCTGCCTTGATCTCTCCGCCTCCTCGCTAGCCTGCCTGATGAGGCTGCCTCTGAGGAAGCTTCCGGTCGTCCGCCCCGCGAGGCTTGGCCCCTCGCGAGGGTCTTGAGCTTGAGCTGATGAAGATGGGCCACGCTGGGCCCCCACTTGAGCCACGCCGTAGGCCGCAGGCAGGCAAGTCTGGGGACCCCCGTTCCCAGAACGCCGACAACTAGCCATAGATTCATCAAAATAAGCAAAGAACACACGAAAAACAGAATCTGTCAAAAACAGAACAGTCTGTAGTAATCTGTAGGTTTCGAATAATTCTTGAACCCCAAAATTCTAAAATAAATTGCTGGACGTGAGGAATTTATCTATTAATAATCTTCAAAAAGAATTAACTAAGTATAACTCTGCAGTAAAAAATGACAGCAAATCTCGTGAGCGTTAAAGTTTCTTTTTTTACAGCAAGATCGCAAAGACTTTCCCCAAGTCTTCCCAAAGGTTCCACTTGGCACAAACACTAATTAAAAGCATGAAACCACATCTAAACAGAGGCTAGATGAATTATTTATTAAATAACAGCAAGGAAAAATATTGGGTTGTCTCCCAACAAGCGCTTTTTTTTAAAGCCTTATAGCTAGGCATAATATTTCAACGATGCTCACATGTAAGACAAGAATTGAAGCACAAAGAGAGCATCATAAAACATGTGAAAACACATATAAGTCTAACATACTTCCTATGCATAGGCATCTTATAGGCAAACAAATTATCAAGCCAAGCAAAAACTAGCATATGCAAGGAAGCGGAAAGAAACAATAGCAATCTCAACATAACAAGAGGTAATTTAGTAACATGAAAATTTCTACCACCATATTTTCCTCTCTCATAATAATTGCATGTAAGATCATAATCAAATTCAACAATATAGCTATCACAAAACATATTCTTAACACGATTCAAATGTATGCAAAGTTAACACTCTTCCAACATAGTGGATTAACATTAACTAAAGTCATGACCTCTCCAAACCCACTTTTATCAAAAACTTCATAAGATTGAACATTCTCCAAATATATGGGATCTAAAGTTGACACTCTTCCAAACCCACTTTCAATATTATTTCAAACACTATTATCAATCTCATATTCATCACGGGGTTTAAATAAATTTTCAAGATCATAAGAAGAATCACCCCAATCATGATCATTGCAACAAATAGTAGTTATAACAAAACTAGCAACCCCAAGCTTAGGGTTTTGCATATTATTAGCACAATTGACGTCGATAGAATTTATAATAACATCATTGCAATCATGCTTTTTGTCAAAGGAACTATCAAGTATGGGTGCAATAGCAACGATCTCATGTTTAACATAAGGAACTATAGCAAATTCATCTTCATAAATATTGGCATCATGGCCACAAGAATAGCAAGCATCATGTTCATCAAGGGATATTTCAATCAAATCATTGGAATCATAATTATATATTGATTCATGCGTATCATTATTTTCTTCCAAAACAGCGGTCATTCTTTCAATAAATTCTTTGACATAGACATTATGAGCATAGTTTTCATACCAATATTTAAGTATGTCAAGATTTTCAGATTCGTAGAGAGCAATATCACACTTTTCAATCAAAGAAGCAACTTCATAAGCACCCTTAAAAGCAACAAATTCTTCAATTTGTTCAATATCATAGTAACTATAAACAACCTTTGCATAAGAGGATAAGATTTCATTATCATTAAACTCACATAGGTAGGGGAGGTGTTTTTAGGGTTCTTAGAGCAACAAGTAAAATCACAAATTTCACAAAGATTCCAAGCATAACACAACAATCTATTTATTTGATCCCATAAGATTCTCCCTTTTTAGACAAACGGTGACACTCAAAATGAGCATGCTCATCTAAAGATTTCCCATCAACTAGGCTAGTTGGGGTTTCAGCACGAGCGCATAAGGATCGAAGATGATCCAAGTAGAACACTTTAAGTGGATCCATATCAACAGATTTTTAGCAAGCAAAGATGCAAGCAAATAGAAGGCACATGGAAACACAAACAAAGATACATACGGAAAGAAGGCAAACGGAAAAGATGGCGAATAAAACGACAAGGGTGAAGTGGGGGGAGAGGAAAACGAGAGGCAAATGGCAAATAATATAATGTGAGGGATAAGAGTTTGTGATGGGTACTTGGTATGTCTTGACTTGTGCGTGGACTCCCCGGCAACGGCGCCAGAAATCCTTCTTGCTACCTCTTGAGCACTGTGTTGGTTTTCCCTTGAAGAGGAAATGGTGATGCAGCAAAGTAGCGTAAGTATTTCCCTCAGTTTTTTTAGAACCAAGGTATCAATCCAGTAGGAGGCCACATGCAAGTCCCTCGTACCTACACAAACAAATAAGAACCTCGCAACCAATGTGATAAAGGGGTTGTCAATCCCTTCATGGTCACTTACGAGAGTGAGATCTGATAGAGATGATAAAATAATATTTTTGGTATTTTTACGATAAAGATTAAAAGTAAAGATTGCAAAATAAAAGGTAATAGAAATAGCTTGTTGATGAAAGATTAATATGATGGACAATATACCCGGGGGCCATAGGTTTCACTAGTGGCTTCTCTCAAGATAGCATAAGTATTACGGTGGGTGAACAAATTACTGTCGAGCAATTGATAGAAAAGCGAATAATTATGAGAATATCTAGGCATGATCATGTATATAGGCATCACGTCCGTGACAAGTAGACCGACTCTTGCCTGCATCTACTACTATTACTCCACACATCGACCACTATCCGACATGCATCTAGAGTATTAAGTTCATAAGACCAGAGTAATGCATTAGGTAAGATGACATGATGTAGAGGGATAAACTCAAGCAATATGATATAAACCCCATCTTTTTATCCTCGATGGCAACAATACAATACATGCCGTTTTCCTTTCTGTCATTGGGATCGAGCACCGCAAGGTTGAAACCAAAGCTAAGCACTTCTCCCATTGCAAGAAATATCAATCTAGTAGGCCAAACCAAACTGATAATTCGAAGAGACTTGCAAATATAACCAATCATACATAAAAGATTTCAGAGAAGAATCAAATATTGTTCATAGACAGACTTGATCATAAACCCACAATTCATTGGATCTCGACAAACACACCGCAAAAAGAGTTACATCGAATAGATCTCCAAGAAGATCGAGGAGAACTTTGTATTGAGATTCAAAGAGAGAGAAGAAGCCATCTAGCTAATAACTATGGACCCAAAGGTCTGAAGTAAACTACTCACACATCATCGGAGGAGCTAAGGAGTTGATGTAGAGGCCCTCCATGATCGATGCCCCCTCCGACGAAGCTCCGGAAAAGGCCCCAAGATGGGATCTCTTGGGTACAAAAGGTTGCGGCGGTGGAAATAGGGTTTTGTGGTGCTCCTGGATGTTTTCAGGGTATATGACTATATATAGGAGGAAGAAGTAGGTCGGTTGAGCCACGAGGGGCCCACGAGGGGGAGGGCGCACCCAGGGGGTAGGCACGCCCCCTGCCTCGTGGACTCCTCGTTTGTTTCTTGACATCCACTCCAAGTCCCCTGGATCATGTTTGTTCCAAAAATCACGTTCCCAAAGGTTTCATTCCATTTGGATTCCGTTTGATATTCCTTTTCTGCGAAACACTGAAGTAGGCAAAAAACAACAATTTGCACTGAGCCTTGGGTTAATAGGTTAGTCCCAAAAATAATATAGAAGTGTAAAATAAAGCCCATTAACATCCAAAATAGATAATATAATAGCATGGAACAATCAAAAATTATAGATACGTTGGAGACGTATCAGACACCCTCAACATGGAGCCAAAGCTGTTTGAGTTCCATCTTGTGCGGGATCTCCTGAGACTTCCATGCAAAAAATGTGATCTGAGCATTAACCGATGGCACTTTCATCTTAATACCATCAACCCTATCCAAATCCACGAAAGAAGGAAAGCTAACAAGATATGCATCCTCCCCGTGTGGTATTGCCTCCCACTTCCATTGTGTCTGAACCGAACATATCCTTGCGATCTGACTCTCAATAATAGAAGAGGGTACCATAATACCGCTAACCTAAACACAAGCAATAGGAGACCGAGCTGGTGCCAAGTGATCTTTGACAACACAATCTGGCAACTGGGCAAAGTAAGTCTCCTCCGCACCAATTCCCGAGACAAAAGCATTGGGCTTAGGAAGTTTAAGAACTGGACATTGCAACCTCAGGTGAGCAATGTTGTCGCAAATATAACAGTAGTGCTGAACCTTGCAATCCTTCGTTGCGTGCGTGTCAACCGCACACTTCCAACATCGTACTCCTTTTTTTAGCTTTGCCTTTGGTCATGGAAGTATCTCCCTGCACAGTAGGCACAAAAGCAATCGGGGTTGGTATATCCACGGAAGGACCTTGGGCCTGCCCCTGCACCATCTGTGGCAACTTTGATTGCTGTGACATTTGCGCCTGCACCCCAAGCTGATGGTATTATCCGTACTGAGTTGGTTGCAAGTATTGCTGTTGTGTCATCTGGTTCGGGAACTGTTGTTGGATTGACACTTGCCGCTAAGGATATTGGTAGCCAAGCCATAAGTTATTACCGAAGTGCGGTTGTTGGTTTTGAGACTTTTTCTTCTTACATTTCTAAGCAACTCCTTGCTGTCCGACTGAGAACGGCGCATGCTGCTGTTGAACCAGAGCAGCCCCTGGCTGTAACTGAGAAGAAATGAAAGCTCCAACGGTTGGTGTACTGTATGAAGGTATCTGATCTCCCCCTGCTGCAACACCAACCGGCACATGGCAGTGCAGCACCTGGCCTTATGCATATTGTGGTGCCCCATACATGTATGCATGGGATGCTGCCCGCTGTTGATGTGGACAGGTCGACGTGCCGACTAGGCTGATCACTAGAGTAGGAGGCCAGGAGGCACCAGAAGCCGACCCGGTGACCGACGAACCACGAGGGTGCAGCCCTCTCGCGGTCGAGGCACCCCGCGAAGGAAGTGGCATACCTGTCATAGGCCACGGTCGAGACGCCGCAGCCGCCACGTAGGAGTGACTGGGGCCAGCACTAGGAAGAGCGGGGGTGGTCGAAGACGAATGATACGACTCCAACGTATATATAATTTTTGATTGTTCCATGCTATATTATATCCTGTTTTGGACATTATTGGGCTTTATTATACACTTTTATATTATTTTTGGGACTAACCTATTAACCGGAGGCCCAGCCCAAAATTGTTGTTTTTTTTGCCTATTTTAGGGTTTTGCAGAAAAAGAATATCAAACGGAGTCCAAACGGAATGAAACCTTTGAGAACGTGATTTACGGAATGAACATGATCCAAAGGACTTGGACCCTACGTCAAGCAATCAACGAGGAAGGCACGAGGTAGGGGGGCGCGCCTATCCCCTAGGCATGCCCTCCACCCTCATGGGGCCCATGTTGCTCCACCGACGTACTCTTTCCTCCTATATATACCTACATACCCCCAAACTACCAAATACGGAGCCAAAACCCTAATTCCATCGCCGTAACTTTCTGTATCCACGAGATCCCATCTTGGGGCCTTTTCCGGAGCTCCGCCGGAGGGGGTATGGATCAAGGAGGGCTTCTACATCAACACCATAGCCTCTCTGATGAAGTGTGAGTAGTTTACTTCAGACCTACGGGTCCATAGTTATTATCTAGATGGCTTCTTCTCTCTTTTTGGATCTCAATACAAAGTTCTCCCCCTCCCTTGTGGAGATCTATTCGATGTAATCTTCTTTTGCGGTGTGTTTGTTGAGATCGATGAATTGTGGGTTTATGATCAAGTTTATCTATGAACAATATTTGAATGTTCTCTGAATTCTTTTATGTATGATTGGTTATCTTTGCAAGTCTCTTCGAATTATCAGTTTGGTTTGGCCTACTAGATTGATCTTTCTTGCAATGTGAGAAGTGCTTAGCTTTGGGTTCAATCTTGCGGTGTCCTTTCCCAGTGACAGTAGGGGAAGCAAGGCACGTATTGTATTGTTGCCATCGAGGATAACAAGATGGGGTTTATATCATATTGCATGAGTTTATCCCTCTACATCATGTCATATTGCTTAAAGCGTTACTCTGTTCTCTTGAACTTAATACTCTAGATGCATGCTGGATAGCGGTCGATGTGTGGAGTAATAGTAGTAGATGCAGGCAGGAGTCGGTCTACTTGTCTCGGACGTGATGCCTATATACATGATCATACCTAGATATTCTCATAACTATGCTCAATTCTGTCAATTGCTCAACAGTAATTTGTTCACCCACCGTAATACTTATGCTCTCGAGAGAAGCCTCTAGTGAACCCTATGGCCCCGGGTCTATTTTCCATCATATTAATCTTCCAATACTTAGTTATTTCCTTTGCCATTTATTTTACTTGCATCTTTATTTCTCTTTATCATAAAAATACCAAAAATATTATCTTATCATATCTATCAGATCTCACTCTCGTAGGTGACCGTGAAGGGATTGACAACCCCTTTATCGCGTTGGTTGCGAGGAGTTTATTTGTTTGTGTAGGTGCGAGGGACTCGTGCGTAGCCTCCTACTAGATTGATACCTTGGTTCTCAAAAACTGAGGGAAATACTTACGCTGCTCTGCTACATCACCCTTTCCTCTTCAAGGGAAAACCAATGCAGTGCTCAAGAGGTAGCAAGAAGGATTTCTGGCGCCGTTGCTGGGGAGTCTACGCAGAAGTCATCATACCAAGTACCCATCACAAACCCTTATCTCCCGCATTACATTATTTGCCATTTGCCTCTCATTTTCCTCTCGCCCACTTCACCCTTGCTGTTTTATTCGCCCTCTCTCTCTCTCTCCATCCTCCCTCTCTTTCTCTATTTGCCTCTTTTTGCTTGTTTCTTGTTTGCTTGTGTGTCGGATTGCTTGCTTGTCACGATGGCTCAAGATAATACCAAATTGTGTAACTTTACCAACACCAACAACAATGATTTTATTAGCACTCCGATTGTTCCTCTTACCGATGCTGAATCTTGTGAAATTAATGATGCTTTGCTGAATCTTGTCCTGAAAGATCCGTTTTCCGGCCTTCCTAGTGAAGATGCCGCTACCCATCTAAACTTCTTCGTTGATTTGTGTGATATGAAAAAGAAGAAAGATGTGGACAATGATATTGTTAAATTGAAGCTATTTCCTTTTTTGCTTAGAGATCATGCTAAAGCTTGATTTTTGTCTTTGCCTAAAAATAGTATTGATTCATGGAATAAGTGCAAAGATGCTTTTATCTCTAAGTATTTTCCTCCCGCTAAGATTATATCTCTTAGAAACGATATTATGAATTTTAAGCAACTTGATCATGAACATGTTGCACAAGCTTGGGAGAGGATGAAATTAATGATACGTAATTGCCCTACACATGGTTTGAATTTGTGGATGATTATACAATTTTTTTATGCCGGATTGAATTTTGCTTCTAGAAATCTTTTAGATTCGGCCGCGGGAGGCACTTTTATGGAAATCACTTTAGGAGAAGCTACTAAACTCCTACAACAATTCTTATGGAAATTTTAATAAAATACCCTCTGATTTTGAATCTAATATTAAAGAATTTATTACCTCGCAAAAGAATTTCAATGCTTTGATTGAAGAAAAATTTCTTAAGATTGATGAGTTAGCTAGGAACGTTGATAGAATTTCTCTTGATGTTGATTATTTGAAACTTAGATGTATTCCTCCTAAGCATGATATCAATGAGTCTCTCAAAGCCATGAGAATTTCCATTGATGAGTGCAAAGAAAGAACCGCTAGGATGCGTGCTAAGAAAGATTGCTTTATAAAAGCGTGTTCTTCTAGTTTCCATGATAATAAAGATGAAGATCTAAAAGTTATTGATGTGTCCCCTATTAAATATTTGTTTTGTAATATGAATCTTGATAATGATGGGACAGAATATGATCCACCTTTACCTAGAAGGCGTTCCAAAAATTCGGAGTCTTTAGATCTTGATGCTAAAATTGTTAAAAGTGGGATTGAAGAAGTCAAAACTTTAAATATTAATGAACCCACTATTTTGGATTTCAAGGAATTTAATTATGATAATTGCTATTTGATAGATTGTATTTCCTTGTTGCAATCCGTGCTAAATTCTCCTCATGATTATAGTCAAAATAAAGCCTTTACCAAACATATCGTTGATGCTTTGATGCAATCTTATGAAGAAAAACTTGAGTTGGAAGTTTCTATCCCTAGAAAACTTTATGAAGAGTGGGAACCTACTATTAAAATTAAGATTAAAGATCATGAATGCTATGCTTTGTGTGATTTGGGTGCTAGTGTTCCATGATTCCAAAGACTTTGTGTGATTTGGTAGGTTCCTGTGATTTTGATGATTGCTCTTTAAACATGCACCTTGCAGATTCCACTATTAAGAAACCTATGGGAAGAATTAATGATGTTCTTATTGTTGCAAATAGGAATTATGTGCCAGTGGATTTTATTGTTCTTGACATAGAATGCAATCCTTCATGTCCTATTATTCTTGGTAGACCTTTCCTTAGAACGATTGGTGCAATTATTGATATGAAGGAAGGGAATATTAGATTCCAATTTCCATTAAGGAAAGGCATGGAACACTTCCCTAGAAAGAAAATTAAATTACCTTATGAATCTATTATGAGAGCCACTTATGTATTTCCTTCCAAAGATGGCAATACCTAGATCTATCTTCGCTTTTATGCCTAGCTAGGGGCGTTAAATGATAGCGCTTGTTGGGAGGCAACCCAATTTTATTTTTATTCCTTGCTTTTTGCTCCTGTTTAGTAATAAATAATTTATCTAGCCTCTATTTTGGTTGTGTTTTTTGTGTTTAATTAGTGTTTGTGCCAAGTAGAACCGTTGGGAAGACTTGGGGAAAGTCTTCTTAATCTTGCTGTAAAAAACAGAAACTTTAGCGGTCACGAGAACTGCTGCCATTTTTATTTGGAAAGTGCTATTTAGTTAATTATTTTTTCATATGATTAATAGATAAATTACTCACGTCCATAAATTTATTTTATAATTTTTGGGGTTCCAGATCTTGCGTTAGCTACAGATTACTACAGACTGTTCTGCTTTTGACAGATTCTGTTTTTCGTGTGTTGTTTGCTTATTTTGATGAATCTATGGCTAGTAAAATAGTTTATAAACCATAGAGAAGTTGGAATACAGTAGGTTTAACACCAATATAACTAAAGAATGAGTTCATTACAGTACCTTGAAGTGGTGTTTTGTTTTCTTTCACTAACGGAGCTCACGAGATTTTTCTACTTTAAGTTTTGTGTTGTGAAGTTTTCAAGTTTTGGGTAAAGATTTGATGGATTATGGAACAAGGAGTGGCAAGAGCCTAAGATTGGGGATGCCCATGGTACCCCCAAGATAATATAAGGACACCTAAAAGCCAAAGCTTGGGGATGCCCTGGAAGGCATCCCCTCTTTCGTCTACTTCTATCGGTAACTTTACTTGGAGCTATATTTTTATTTACCACATGATATGTGTTTTGCTTGGAGCGTCTTGTATTATTTGAGTATTTATTTGTTAGTTTTCCAAAATCATCCTTGCTGCACACTCTTTTTTGAGAGAGACACTCATGATTCGGAAATTGTTAGAATACTCTATGTGCTTCACTTATATCTTTTGAGTTATATAGTTTTTGCTCTAGTGCTTCACTTATATCTTTAAGAGCACATTGGTAGATTTTTTTATAGAAACCATTGTTCTCTCATGCTTCACTTAGATTATTTTGAGAGTGAGGGAGTCCAGGATTAGGGGGTCTCCGGACAGCCGGACTATATCCTTTGGCCGGACTGTTGGACTATGAAGATACAAGATTGAAGACTTCGTCCCGTGTCCGGATGGGACTCTCCTTGGCGTGGAAGGCAAACTAGGCAATACGGATATGTAGATCTCCTCCCTTGTAACCGACTCTATGTAACCCTATCCCCCTCCAGTGTCTATATAAATAGGAGGGTTTAGTCCATAGGACAATATACAATTAGACCATAGGCTAGCTTCTAGGGTTTAGCCTCTACGATCTCGTGGTAGATCAACTCTTGTAATACTCATATCATCAAGAACAATCAAGCAGGACGTAGGGTATTACCTCCATCAAGAGGGCCTGAACCTGGGTAAACATCGTGTCCCTTGTCTCCTGTTACCATCCGCCTTAGACGCACAGTTCGGGACCCCCTACCCGAGATCCGCTGGTTTTGACACCGACATTGGTGCTTTCATTGAGAGTTCCACTTGGTCGTCGCCATAAGGCTTGATGGCTCCTTCGATCATCGGTAGCGATGCGGTACGGGGTGAGGTTTTCCTCCCCGGACAGATCTTTGTATTCGGCGGCTTCGCACTGCGGGCCAATTCGCTTGGCCATCTAGAGCAGATCGAGAGCTACGCCCCTGGCCATTAGGTAAGATTCGGAAACTTAACTACACTGCTGATATCCGCGGAGACTTGATCTTCGACGGATTCGAGCCCATGTCAGGTGCGCTGCACAGTCACGACGAACACGACGTAACTCTACCGTCGGACAGTGTTCGGGAGATCGCATCTGCAACTACTCCGACCGTCAATCCGGAGCAAATCGCGCCATCCGAGAGCGGAGGGATAGACCCTGCCATGGAGGCCGCACTCTCAGTGGCGATAGAGCCGGATACTGACTTCACCCCTTACGAGAGCCATGTAGCTGAACCACTGGATTCACCTCCGGCCTCAGACTCCGAGCCGCTTACATCCGTGCCCGTCGAATCCGACTGGGCGCTGATCATGGAGTTCACCTCCGCGGATATCTTTCAGCACTCGCCATTCGGCTATGTGTTAAATTCATTGAGGTCTCTCTCCCTGTTAGGAGAACCTTGGCCAAACTATGTATGGCTAGAATGGGATGTGTACGACGAAGTAATTTGCTGCCCACCCACCACCCACTTAGTAGCCACTGTCCCCGATTTAACCGACATGCTCGACTTCGACCCCGAAGACATCGACGGTATGGACGACGATGCAGGAGACGAGCAGGAATCACCGCCCATAGGGCGCTGGACCGCTACCTCATCATACGACATATATATGGTGGACACCCCCTAAAGAAGGCAATGGCGACGAGACAATGGAGGATGACCCCTCCAAGAAGCAGCCCAAGCACCAACGTCAGTGGCGCCGCTCTAAGTCCCGCCACAGCAAAAGTAGTGATACCGACACAGGAGATAATAGCACTCCGGATAGTGCCGAAGACAACCACAATCCCCTCCAGCACGATGTAGAGCCGGAGGATGAACAAGCCAGCCAATCACACCAACAGAGAATGCTGGGTGTTCAAGCAGGCCGACAAGTTAAATGCTAAAAACAAGGACAAGGGTCTGCATAGTGATGACAAGGAGGAGCCCCGGCCGCCGAACACGGGAGGATAGAAGGGGTTCCCTCCACAAGTGAAGACGGTGAACATGATATACGCAACCCACATTCCCAAGAGGGAGCAGAAGCATGCACTAAGGGATGTCTATGCGATGGAGCCCGTCGCCCCAAAGTTCAACCCATGGTCTGCTTGCCCGATCACCTTTGATCGCAGGGACCACCCCACTAGTATCCGTCATGGCGGATCCGCCGCACTGGTCCTAGACCCCATCATCGACGGATTTCACCTCACTCGAGTCCTTATGGACGGCAGTAGCAGCCTGAACCTGCTCTATCAGGATACAATGCGAAAAATGGGCATTGATCCCTTGAGGATCAAACCCACCAAAACCACCTTTAAGGGCGTCATCCCAGGTGTAGAGGCCCATTGCACGGGCTCAATCACACTGGAAGTGGTCTTCGGATCACCGGACAACTTCCGAAGCGAGGAGTTAATCTTCGACATCGTCCCGTTTCGTAGTGGCTATCATGCACTGCTTGGACGAACTGCATTTGCCAAATTCAATGCAGTACCGTACGCATACCTCAAGCTCAAGATGCCAGGACCTCAGGGGGTCATAATAGTGAATGGAAATACAGAACGCTCGCTCTGCACGGAAGAGCACACTGCGGCCCTCACAACAGAAGCACAAATCAGCCTTTCAAGGCAAACCACTAATTCGGCGATACAGCCCCCGAACACCTTCAAGCGTGTCCGGAGTAAACTGCAACAGGATCGCCTGGCACGTTCAGAGCTCGCCTAGCAATTCGGCCCCCGTCCCTGTCCCAGTCAAGCGATGAAATCCGTGCCGCGTGTACATAATTACGCACTGAAAATACCATGGACATAGGCGGGGGCACGATCAGGGCACGTCACGCAATGCGGCTTAACCGCCCTAGGGGCTGTATATCTTTATCATTTCTTTTCTCTTTCAGGGCCTAACTCTCTGGAAGCCCTTTCTGGCAGTATGATTGCCGGACACATTACGGGAAGGAACAACCAAGGCGGCAAGAAGCTAAGATGTACACGGGACCCCCCAGGTGGTCTCTAATAATAATACCCGCTTTCTACAATCCATACGCAGCTTGCCCTTGGATAGGACATTTCGAATAGTCCTACTTTCTGCTTATTGCACTACCTGTACCAGGATGCTTCGACGTATTATTTAAATAAAAATGCGTAGCATTAGTCTATTATTGCATTATTCATTATTTTTTTCCATTTACGACAATCCGCACCCGTAAATTCGGGTATGGTCAGTACGCCAGGGGCTTTCGTTTACCCCATAATACGGCGCGAGAAGTCCAAACACTTTCGACAGTGCGGCACCCCGAACTTATAGCATTATATGCATCAGCTCCGAATCATGTCTTGGGTCAACAGTTGGGTTTGCCCGGCTCCCATGTTTTGGTACCTTACGTTCCGCTATATCGGCTAAGGTAGCGGTGGGAGAACTACTGCGATTGTGTCCCGGTTCTTCCGGACGAGCACCTCAGTAGAGAAAGCCGAAAACTGACTGTCATGATAAGGCGAGAGATTGGTCGCTGTTCGAGAGGTCTCAAGTCCTTAAAGACTTTTTCCACTTTGGGCGAGGAGTCGGCCTTGTCCGGCTTAGGCGTGTATAGCGCCCCAAATTCGGCCTTCCGAATACCAGGGGCTTCGCCAAAATTTAAAATTGTAGACTTCTATGGCTAAGTGAGAGTGATAAAGCATTATAGTCCGATTGCCTGGTTCGTTGCACTGAACACCTCCCTTGAAGGACCCAAAATTGGGGTAAAGAGTGCTCAGGTTTATCTCGAACACCCCAGTACTAGTTACATGGGGGCAGAAGCCCACGACTGGCCAACTCTCAGATTTTATAAACAGCCGCATAGAAGGTAATATTTTAAATTAAAAAAGCGTCGCATGGCGCAAATGAACTCGTTTCATATTACATGATCACACGAGCATGTTCATTCAAAAATTACATCCTTGGCACACTCATCCGCCACAAGGCGGGAACCCTTCAGGACACTCTCATAATACATTTCGGGGCAGCGATGATCCTTGCCCTTCGGCGGCCCCTCCTTCACCAGCTTCATGGTGTCCAGCTTCGCCCAGTGCACCTTCGCCCAGGCAAAAGCCTTGCACGCTCCCTTGATGCAGACGGACCGCTTTATAACTTCAAGTCGTGGGCAGGCATCCACCAGCCGCCTCACCAGACCGAAGTAGCTGCCGGGCAGGGGCTCGCCAGGCCACATCCGAACTATAAGGTCCCTCGTGGCCTGTTCGGCCGCCTTGTGAAGCTCGACCAATTGCTTCAGCTGTTCGCTCAAGGGCATGGGGTGTTTGGTCCCAGTATACTGAGACCAGAACAACTTTTCCGTCGAGCTCCCCTCCTGAGCTCGATAAAACTCCGTGGCATCCAGTACACTGCGGGGAAGATCTACGAACGCCCCTGGAGAGCTCCGAATTCGGGTAAGTAAAAGGAAAGTTTCCTCCACATGCTTGCTTTGCATAATGAATGCCTTACCCGCTGCTATCTTCTTCACCGCATCAATCTCCTAGAGGGCCTTGTGGGCTTCGGCCTGGGTGCTCCGGATGCTTTCAAGCGCCTGCGCGAGCTCGGAATCTCGCGTCTTAGAGTCAAGCTCCAGGGACTCGTGCTTTTTGGCGAGAGCCTCGAGCTCTTGCTGCACCTTGCCTACTCGAGCTTCTTGCTTCTCCCGCTCAATGCGCTCCTTGGCCGCTTTGTCTTTGGCCTCGCACAACGCCTTCCTCAGGGTTGCCACTTCGGTCGTGGCCCCTGGCAAATCCATGATGATCCTATTACTTTACACCCGAACTTCTTTCTAAATATATAGACAAGGGTATTGCTTACCTTTGCTCTCCTCGAGCTACCTCTTGGTAAGGCCGAGCTTGTCCTCGGACCGCTCTAGGTCCTGCTTCAGCGCAGAGACCTCCGCAGTATGTGCGGTAGCGGCCAGCAGTGAAGCCTGCACATACACACAGACATTTTTCTGATTAGACTCCTGAGTTATCATTTGATCCTCTATTCGGCCTTTCTTTCCGGACGCCGAATAGAGCATCAGGGGCTAGTGTCCATGCGGTCATATTTTCGTATATCTTCATTGCTTACCTCAAAGCCTGTTAGGAGGTTGGCGCAAGCTTCGGTCAGTCTGTTCTTGGCGGACTGAACTTTCTCGATCACCGCACTCATGATAGTGCGGTGCTCTTCGTCGATGGAAGCGCCGCGAAGCGCTTCCGGCAAGTTGTCCAGTGCCTCTGGCTGGACAGAGGCCACCGGCACGGGCGGCTTGCCCCGCTTAATGAGGGGTCGCCTGCCAGAGTCCGGAACCATCGAAGGTTCCGGCGCAGTGTTCAGCTGGGGGCCGAACTTGGAGCCTGTGGGGATTTTGCTCCTTTGCGCCCAGGGTCCGGAAGGTCGCCTCGAGGCGCCCCCAGGACTACCTCCCCTTGGCCCGGTGCCTGTTGAGACAACAGTTCGATGTTGTCCGCAGGGCAAGGAGTGGAGGCGGTCGGAAGTGAATCGCTATTCATATCCGACGAGTCCAAAAAACTGTCCGACGAAGATACGTCGATACGGGCTCGGGACGGGCTGCATAATCATATTCGGCATAAGTAGAAGCAGTGCAACAAAACATACCAATTACTATGGTATCCGGATACTTACGACTTCGCCAGGGGCTTGTCCCTGGGGAACCACTCGTCGTCGCTGTGGGCGGCCGTAGTGGAGCAGTCCGGATGGAGGGTCCTTCCCTTCTTGGACCCTTCAGCCTCCCCGGTTGGGTCGGCCTTCCTTTTCTTGTCTCCCCCGGCTGGGGGGGGGACTTTCCTCTTCCTCCTCCTCGTCTTCGTGGGAGGAGTGCGCGTCGGAGTCATTAGACGATGAGTCCGATACAACCTTGCACCGGAGACCCTTTCGGGTCCCCACGACCTTCTTCTTGATCTTCTTCACCGGCACCTCGTAAGGTGCCGGAGTCAGCATCTCCGTTAGGAGAGCGCCTGCGAGATCTTCGGGCAAGGGGGCTGGGCAATCAAGCTGCTCCGCTGTCTTTATCCAGTCCTGTTAATGACATAGAAGCTTAGATCCCGCATATGACTAAACCAGGGCAAATAGATACCCTGAGAGATATAAAAACTTACCGGATTGGCGCGGCGCTTTGCGCTGAGTCCGCGGTCCTCGGTGAGGGAAGGAGGTACCTCGGCACCCTTGAACAGCACCCTCCAAACGTCCTCGTGCGTCGTGTCATAGAGCTCTCGCAGCGTCTGGTGCTTGGCTGAGTCAAACTCCCACAAATCGAATGCCCGTCATTGACACGGGAGGATCCGGTGGAAGAGCATGACCTGGACCATGTTGACGAGCTTGATTTTCTTGCTCGTCATGTTCCTGATGCAGGTCTGGAGTCCGGTCAACTCTACCGAAGAACGCTAGGACAGGCCCTTCTCTTGGAACTGGGTGACGCGCACTCCTCCCATGTAGTGGAGCAGTCCGGATGGAGGGTCCTTCCCTTCTTGGACCCTTCAGCCTCCCCGGTTGGGTCGGCCTTCCTTTTCTTGTCTCCCCGGCTGGGGGGGGGACTTTCCTCTTCCTCCTCCTCGTCTTCGTGGGAGGAGTGCGCGTCGGAGTCATTAGACGATGAGTCCGATACAACCTTGCACCGGAGACCCTTTCGGGTCCCCACGACCTTCTTCTTGATCTTCTTCACCGGCACCTCGTAAGGTGCCGGAGTCAGCATCTCTGTTAGGAGAGCACCTGCGGGATCTTCGGGCAAGGGGGCTGGGCAATCAAGCTGCTCCGCTGTCTTTATCCAGTCCTGTTAATGACATAGAAGCTTAGATCCTGCATATGACTAAACCAGGGCAAATAGATACCCTGAGAGATATAAAAACTTACCGGATTGGCGCGGCGCTTTGCGCTGAGTCCGCGGTCCTCGGTGAGGGAAGGAGGTACCTCGGCACCCTTGAACAGCACCCTCCAAACGTCCTCGTGCGTCGTGTCATAGAGCTCTCGCAGCGTCTGGTGCTTGGCTGAGTCAAACTCCCACAAATCGAATGCCCGTCATTGACACGGGAGGATCCGGTGGAAGAGCATGACCTGGACCATGTTGACGAGCTTGATTTTCTTGCTCGTCATGTTCCTGATGCAGGTCTGGAGTCCGGTCAACTCTACCGAAGAACGCTAGGACAGGCCCTTCTCTTTCCAGGAGGTGAGCCGCCACCCAGTTCCTCGTTGATTTTCTTGGAAGAAGGCCTCGCACACGATGATAAACGCCGAGATGTTGAGGATGAAATTGGGGGCCAGATCATGAAAATCCAGCCCGTAGTAAAACATGAGCCCACGGACAAATGGTGGAGGGGAAATCCCACTCCACGGATGAAATGGGTAAGAAAAACTACCCTCTCATGGGGTTCGGGAGTAGGGACGATCTGCCGTGCGTCTGGCAGCCGGTGCGCGATATCCGCGGCCAGGTATCCGGCTGCCCGCTACTTTATGATGTTCTTCTCCGTGACGGAGGAGACCATCCACTTGCCTCCTGCTCCGGACATGCTTGGAGCGGTTTGAGAAGAAGAACGCGAGCTTGGGCGCTAGAGCTCGAGAGTGCGTGAGAATGGATAAGCGAGGAGGTAGAAGGCGTGGGTAAAAGGGGGTAAATCCGTGTCCCTTTATAAGGGCGAAAGAGGCGATGCATCTCCCCACTTGCCTGGTAAAACCGCTTATTCCCCAGGCGCCATAATTGATGGCGCGGTTGGGTTACCCACGTCCATATTGATGAGAATCCCATAATAAGGGGGACACGATCTCTGCTTTGACAAGACGTGTCAAGAAAACCGCCCCATGTTATGTGCGCTGCTGGTTGAGAAAATGGTTCAAATAATGACCAAGCCATGACATGACGTCGTGTTGTCAGAATGCATCGACAGTTTAGATTTGTGGGAATATTATTCTCTCTGTGGTAGTATGTGGAACTTGTTTTGCAGAACCGGACACTATTCTGGTGTTCAAAATCTTCTATGGAGTATTCGGAGGAGGAACCTGCCTTGCAATGCCAAAGACAATACTGTGCACCGGACTCATCGTCATTGAAGCCTGGTTCAGGGGCTACTGAGGGAGTCCTGGATTAGGGGGTCTCCGGACAGCCGGACTATATCCTTTGGCCGGACTGTTGGACTATGAAGATACAAGATTGAAGACTTCGTCCCGTGTCCGGATGGGACTCTCCTTGGCGTGGAAGGCAAGCTAGGCAATAAAGATATGTAGATCTCCTCCCTTGTAACCGACTCTGTGTAACCCTAGCCCCCTCCGGTGTCTATATAAACCGGAGGGTTTAGTCCGTAGGACAATTTACAATCAGACCATAGGCTAGCTTCTAGGGTTTAGCCTCTACGATCTCGTGGTAGATCAACTCTTGTAATACTCATATCATCAAGAACAATCAAGCAGGACGTAGGGTATTACCTCCATCAAGAGGGACCAAACCTGGGTAAACATCATGTCCCTTGTCTCCTGTTACCATCCGTCATAGACGCATAGTTCGGGACCCCCTACCCGAGATCCGCCGGTTTTGACACCGACAGAGAGTCCTACAAAACAACATGGTAATTTGCTTTAATTACAGACTATCTTCTCCCTTTTTGTCTTCTCCACAACCATCATTCTATTCCACCTATAGTGCTATGTCCATGGCTCACGCTCATGTACTGCGTGAAGATTGAAAAAGTTTGAGAACACCAAAAGTATGAAACAATTGCTTGGCTTGTCATCGGGGTTGTGCATGATTTGAATACTTTGTGTGGTGAAGATGGAGCATAGCCAGATTATATGATTTTTTAGGGATAACTTTCTTTGGGCATGTTATTTTGAAGAGACATAATTGCTTAGTTAGTATGCTTGAAGTATTACTATTTCTATGTCAATATTAAACTTTTGTCTTGAATCTTTCAGATCTGGATATTCATACCACAATTAAGAGAATTACATTGAAAATTATGCCAAGTAGCATTCGACATCCAAAATTCTGTTTTTTATCATTTACCTACTCGAGGACGAGCAGGAATTAAGCTTGGGGATGCTTGATACGTCTCCAACGTATCTATAATTTTTGATTGTTCCATGCTATATTATATCCTGTTTTGGACATTATTGGGCTTTATTATACACTTTTATATTATTTTTGGGACTAACCTATTAATCGGCAGCCCAGCCCAGAATTGCTATTTTTTCCCCTATTTTAGGGTTTCGCAGAAAAAGAATATCTAATGGAGTCCAAACGGAATGAAACCTTCGGGAACGTTATTTTCGGAACGAACATGATACAGAGGACTTGGACCCTACGTCAAGCAATCAACGAGGAAGGCACGAGGTAGGGGGCACACATACCCCCAGGCGCGCCCTCCACCCTCGTGGGGCCCATGTTGCTCCACCGACGTACTCCTTCCTCCTATATATACCTATGTACCTCCAAACTACCAGATACAGAGCCAAAACCCTAATTCCACCGCCGTAACTTTCTGTATCCACGAGATCCCATCTTGGAGCCTTTTCTGGAGCTCTGCCGGAGGGGGTATCGATCATGGAGGGCTTCTACATCAATACCATAGCCTCTCCGATGAAGTGTGAGTAGTTTACTTTAGACCTACGGGTCCATAGTTATTAGCTAGATGGCTTCTTCTCTCTTTTTGGATCTCAATACAAAGTTCTCCCCCTCTCTTGTGGAGATCTATTCGATGTAATCTTCTTTTGCGGTGTGTTTGTTGAGATCGATGAATTGAGGGTTTATGATCAAGTTTATCTATGAACAATATTTGAATCTTCTCTGAATTCTTTTTTGTATGATTTGTTATCTTTGCAAGCCTCTTCAATTATCAGTTTGGTTTGGCCTACTAGATTGATCTTTCTTGCAATGGGAGAAGTGCTTAGCTTTGGGTTCAATCTTGTGGTGTCCTTTCCCAGTGATAGTAGGGGCAGCAAGGCACGTATTGTATTGTTGCCATCGAGGATAACAAGATGGGGTTTATATCATATTGCATGAGTTTATCCCTCTACATCATGTCATCTTGCTTAAAGTGTTACTCTGTTCTCTTGAACTTAATACTCTAGATGCATGCTGGATAGCGGTCGATGTGTGGAGTAATAGTAGTAGATGCAGGCAGGAGTCGGTCTACTTGTCTCGGACGTGATGCCTATATACATGATCATACCTAGATATTCTCATAACTATGCTCAATTCTGTCAATTGCTCAACAGTAATTTGTTCACCCACCGTAAGACTTATGCTCTCGAGAGAAGCCTCTAGTGAAACCTATGGCCCCCGGGTCCATTTTCCATCATATTAATCTTCCAATACTTAGTTATTTCCTTTGCCATTTATTTTACTTGCATCTTTATTTCTCTTTATCATAAAAATACCAAAAATATTATCTTATCATATCTATCAGATCTCACTCTCGTAGGTGACCGTGAAGGGATTGACAACCCCTTTATCGCATTGGTTGCAAGGAGTTTATTTGTTTGTGTAGGTGCGAGGGACTCGTGCGTGGCCTCCTACTGGATTGATACCTTGGTTCTCAAAAACTAAGGGAAATACTTACGCTGCTCTGCTGCATCACCCTTTCCTCTTCAAGGGAAAACCAACGCAGTGCTCAAGAGGTAGCAATGAACTCGACGGCAGAGGCGACGGCATGGGTGTCGTTGTCATGGAAGAGGATGGAGGCGGCAGAGGCCGCCTGATGAAGGCGGACGAAGGTGAGGTAGACGTCGCAGGCAAAGGAGAAATCGTGGATACGTAACTCACGATCGCGGCTGACTCATTAGGGTAGCCCAGCCAGAGGGCTCTCATCCGACGGCGAAGATAGGCCCATGATAGCTCGTGGCCCAAATCATGCCCAGCCTGAGACATGGGCCCCACGACCGCCGGATTTTGAAACACCTCTGATCGCGCCTTCGTAACGCCCGACGATCTTGCCTCCGTTCCCGACGCAATTTCTGGCGCCGGCGATCTAGGACCGCCAACTACGGGATCATGCATGGCCGCGGCCAGGAACTGCTCCAGCACGGGCCGTGGCGTGACCCGGCATGGCAGCAGAGGTCCCCTCCGCTTGTCCATGCGAGGAGCTCGAGCCACTCGCAGGCCCATTGGCGATGATGGTGTGCTCCGGTGAGGCAGCCCGGCCGCCTTCGAGCCAGTCGGCGACACTGCATTTGGCTGACAGAACCTCCCGCCGACCATGGGATCCTCTTGCACGCTGAAAGAAGAAGCATCCGTACCTGCGCAACCAGAAGGTGTCTCCGCCTTCCATGGCGAGTGCCTCTCCCAGAAACGCGACGCCGGAGTGGGAAAACCGGCATCCACCCAGAAATCCTGCACAAGCTCGGCCTTCGTCTTCCTTCTCCTGCTCACCACCAAAGTCTAGTCAGTCGTATCCTGTCCATCTCCCAACACATCCAAAGCCATCTTGATGCCGACGGCCGGTGATGTCTCCACATCGGAAGAACCATAATCCTCACCCAGGCATGAGAACCGGGACCCGCCTGAGCACTCCGCCGGGGAGCACGACGCCGGTGGTGACGTGGATGGCCGGAACGCCAGCATCAGTCGCCGACCATGAGACGCCTGATACGTCTCCGTCGTAACTACTTTTCCAAACACTTTTGCCCTTGTTTTGGACTCTAACTTGCATGATTTGAATGGAACTAACCCGGACTCATGCTGTTTTCAGCAGAATTGCCATGGTGTTATTTTTGTGCAGAAATAAAAGTTCTTGGAATGACTTGAAAATCAACGAAGATTATTTTTGGAATATATAAAAAATAATGGTGAAAGAATCAAGGCCAAGGGGCCCACACCCTGTCCATGAGGGTGGGGGGCGCCCCCTGCCTCGTGGTCCTCCTGGTGCTCCACCGACCTCAACTCCAACTCCATATATTCATGTTTGAGGGGAAAAATAAGAGAGAAGGATTCATCGTGTTTTACGATACGGAGCCGCCGCCAAGCCCTAATCTCTCTCGGGAGGGCTGATCTGGAGTCCGTTCGAGGCTCTGGAGAGGGTATCCGTCGCCATCATCATCATCAACCTTCCTCCATCACCAATTTCATGATGCTCACCGCCGTGCATGAGTAATTCCATCATAGGGTTGCTACACGGTGATGGGTTGGATGAGATTTATCATGTAATCGAGTTAGTTTTGTTAGGGTTTGATCCCTAGTATCCACTATGTTCTGAGATTGATGTTGCTATGACTTTGCTATGCTTAATGCTTGTCACTAGGGCCCGAGTGCCATGATTTCAGATCTGAAACTATTATGTTTTCATGAATATATGTGAGTTCTTGATCCTATCTTACAAGTCTATAGTCACCTATTATGTGTTATGATCCGTTAACCCCGTAGTGACAATAATCGAGATACTTACCGGTGATGACCGTAGTTTGAGGAGTTCATGTATTCACTATGTGTTAATGCTTTAGTCTGGTACTCTATTAAAAGGAGGCCTTAATATCCCTTAGTTTCCAATAGGACCCCGGTGCCATGGGAGGATAGGACAAAAGATGTCATGCAAGTTCTTTTCCATAAGCATGTATGACTATATTCGGAATACATGCCTACATTACATTGATGAACTGGAGCTAATTCTGTGTCACCCTATGTTATAACTGTTGCATGATTGATCGCATCGGACATAATTCTCCATTACTGATCCAATGCCTACGAGCTTTTCATATATTGTTCTTCGCTTATTTACTTTTCCGTTGCTACTGTTACAATCACTATAAAACCAAAACTGCTACCGTTACTTTTACCACTGTTACCACTACTATCATATTACTTTGCTACTAAATACTTTGCTGCAAATATTAAGTTTCCAAGTGTGGTTGAATTGATAACTCAGCTGCTAATACTTGAGAATATTCTTTGGCTCCCCTTGTGTCGAATCAATAAATTTGGGTTGAATACTCTACCCTCGAAAACTGTTACGATCCCCTATACTTGTGGGTTATCAAGACTATTTTCTGGTGCCGTTGCCGGGGAGTATAGCTCTATTCTTTGAGTCACTTGGGATTTATATCTGCTGGTCACTATGAAGAACTTGAAAGATCAAAGAACCAAGATTTTTCTCTCAACTACGAGGGGAGGTAAGGAACTGCCATCTAGCTCTGCACTTGATTCACCTTCTGTTTTGAGTAAACTTGCGACACCTACACCTGCTATTCATTCTGATATGTCGCATGTTATTGATGATGCCACTTCTGCTTTGCATGATACTTATGATGAAACTACTTCTATGCTTGATAATACTGTGCCACTAGGTGAATTTCTTGATGAACAACTTGCTAGGGTTAGAGAGAATGAAATTATTGAAACTGATAATATTGATGAAAGTGATGATGAAGATTCTCCCCCTAGATATGAATTGCCCGTTTTGCCTGAGGGTTATGTTATGGATGAAGAAACTGCTAGAGACTTCTTAGCTTGCAATGATAGATCTGATCTTAAGAAATTATTAGCTAAGCTTAAAGAAAAGTCTTTGAATGCTAGAATGAAATATGACCCTGCTTTTGCTACTTCACCTATCTTTATTACTGATAAGGATTATGATTTCTCTGTCGATCCTGAGTTAATTACTTTGGTTGAATCTGATCCTTTTTATGGCTATGAATCTGAAACTGTTGTGGCACATCTTACTAAATTAAATGATATAGCCACCCTGTTCACTAATGATGAGAAAACTCGCTATTACTTTATCCTTAAGTTGTTTCCGTTCTCATTAAAGGGTGATGCTAAAACATGGTTTAATTCTCTTGATCCTGGTTGTGTGCGTAGTCCCCAGGATATGATTTATTACTTCTCTGCTAAATATTTCCCCGCTCATAAGAAACAAGCTGCCTTAAGGGAAATATATAATTTTGTGCAAATTGAAGAAGAGAGTCTCCCACAAGCTTGGGGGAGGCTTCTCCAATTACTTAATGCTTTGCCTGATCATCCTCTCAAGAAAAATGAAATACTTGATATCTTTTATAATGGACTAACCGATGCTTCCAGAGACCACCTGGATAGTTGTGCTGGTTGTGTTTTCAGGGAAAGAACTGTTGATCAAGCTGAATTGCTATTGAATAATATGTTGAGTAATGAAAATGATTGGACACTTCCTGAACCAACTCCTAAGCCAACTCCGAAGAAAAGGGGTATTCTATTTCTCAGTCCTGAAGATATGCAAGAGGCAAAGAAATCTATGAAAGAAAAAGGTATTAAAGCTGAAGATGTTAAGAATTTACCACCTATTGAAGAAATACATGGTCTTGATAACCCGACACAGGTAGTAAAGGTAAATTCTCTCTATAGATTTGATGAAGGTGATATTCCTCGTTATAAGTCTGCTAGCCAATGCTTAGATGAGTTTGATAATTTATTGTTAAACAAGAAAACTTCAATGCTTATGTTGGTAGACAATTGAAACGCAATGCTGATATGCTGGAACACTTGAGTGATTATATGTCTAGAGTTAAAGGTGAACTTAAACTTATTAGTAAACATGCTTCTATGGTTACCACTCAAGTAGAACAAGTACTTAAGGCTCAGAATGATTTGCTCAATGAATTAAACAATAAGAAAAATGATAATGCTGTTAGAGTTATGACTAGAGGGGGTAAAATGACTCAGGAACCTTTGTATCCTGAGGGCCATCCTAAGAGAATTGAGCAAGATTCTTAGAGAATTAATGTTGATGCACATAGTTATTCTAAAAAGAAGAAGAAGAAAAATGATAGGACTTTGCATGCTTCTAGTGAACCTGTTGTTGACACACCCGAGAATACCAATGATATTTCTATTTCTGATGCTGAAACACAATCTGGTAATGAACATGAACCTAGTGATAATGTTAATGATGATGTTCATGTTGATGCTCAACCTAGCAATGATAATGATGTAGAGATTGAACCTGCTGTTGATCTTGATAACCCACAATCAAAGCATCAACGTTATGATAAGAGAGACTTTGTTGCTAGGAAGCACGGTAAAGAAAGAGAACCATGGGTTCAGAAACCCATGCCCTTTCCTCCTAAACCATCCAAGAAAAAGGATGATGAGGATTTTGAGCGCTTTGCTGAAATGATTAGACCTATCTTTTTGCGTATGCGTTTGACTGATATGCTTAAAATGAACCCTTATGCTAAGTACATGAAGGATATTGTTACTAATAAAAGAAAGATACCGGAAGCTGAAATTTCCACCATGCTTGCTAATTACACTTTTAAGGGTGGAATACCAAAGAAACTTGGAGATCCAGGAGTACCAACTATACCATGCTCCATTAAAAGAAACTATGTTAAAACTGCTTTATGTGATCTTGGAGCCAGTGTTAGTGTTATGCCTCTCTCTTTATATCATAGACTTGATTTGAATAAGTTGACACCTACTGAAATATCTTTGCAAATCGCTGATAAATCAACTGCTATACCTGTCGGTATTTGTGAGGATGTGCCTGTTGTGGTTGAAAACGTTAATATTTTAACAAACTTCGTTATTCTTGATATCCCCGAGGACAATAGTATGTCGATTATCCTTGGTAGACCCTTTTTGAATACTGCAGCGGCTGTTATTGATTGCAACAAAGGCAATGCCACTTTTCATGTTAATGGTAATGAGCATATGGTACACTTTCTAAGGAAACAACCTCAAGTCCACAGTATAAATTCTATTGGAAAAAATTTCAACGATTACTATTGGAGGTTTTGAATTTCCTCCTCCTACTGTTAAGAAGAAATATGATATTCTTATTGTTGGGGATGTGCATATCCCCATTGAGGTAACCTAGTGTTATTCGAAATTTCTCCGGTTTGATGCAATTCGGAATGAGTTTGTTAACAAGACTTGATCAACCTTGTTAGTGGATTCCTTTTGATGAGCATGAGATGGATGAAGTTAGAAAGCACAACTCTCTGTACCCTCTTTTTACTTTCTATTATTTATATTAAATAAAGTGAAAATAGTATTTTTTTTGTCTGTTTTCTGAATTATCCTTGCAATAAAAAATACCCTGAAAATAAAAGTTCTCCAAATGCCCTAAAAATGAAATATGATTTTCTCTATATTTGAGGATTTTAGGCACTGAGAACACAGCAGGGGGAGCAGCCACGTACCCACGAGGGTGGAGGGCGCGCCCACCCCCTGGGCGCGCCCCCTGCCTCGTGGACCCCATGTGGGTCTCCTCCACTTATCCTTGCACCCACACACTTCGTCTTGCTCCAGAAAAAATCATCCACCAGCTCAAACCCAAGTTCTAGCTCATCTTGCTACCATTTTTGATCTCCTTGCTCAAAGCTCCATTCACAAAACTGTTTTGGGGGATTGTTCTTTGGTATGTGACTCCTCCAATGGTCCAATTAGTTTTTGTTCTAGTGCTTTATTTATTGCAAATTTTTGCTGCTTAGGTGACCCTGTTCTTGAGCTTGCATGTCAAATTTATGTGGTCAAAAGTAGTTTTAATGCATGATATAGCCTCTAGGCACTTGTAGGAGTAGTTGCTATCAATTTTGTTGAGTTTGGTTCACTTTTATTTTGATTCACTAAAAAATTTCAGAAACTTTAAGAAGAGGATGAAGAGATTTTTGGGGGCTCATCAAGCCGAAGCTCTAAGGATAAGCAAAGTGAAGAAAATAAGAAGCCCAAGTATAATCTCCCTCGTACCGCGGAGGTTCGGCCGTGTGAATGGCCCTGTGATGAGTTCTTGAAAGAGGCCGGGATTTATGAAGATTTTTATTGTTTGGCTGACAATGCAGGCCTCACCGACTTCCTCCACGACCAGCGCGAACAGTATCTCTTACTCACCAATATTTTTGTGCAAAATTTTCACTTCCATGCTAGGAGATCACCACCTTCGGTGGAATTTTATTTATGTGATGAGCATAAGAAGATGTCACTTTATGATTTTTGCCGGGTTTGTAGGATACCCTTTGATGGCAGCATAGAGGAACCACATCGTAATGACGTGGAGGGATTTATTGATACAATTGCTGTAGGGGAAATGAGAAAAGTTTTTGATGCAAGAATCACTAGCATACATTTTCCTGTTCTACGTTACTTTGCAATATTTGCTAGTAGATGCTTAATTGGTCGTGGGAACTGTGGAAATCTTAGTGCTCCGGATATTTTTATTTTGCGCCATGCTTTGTTTCATGATACTACTTTTAGTTTAGGTGCTATTGTTGCTAAACGGTTAAATCTGAACCGTACAAAGGGTGCCGTCTTGGGAGGCATCTTCGCCTCGCGCCTTGCTGCACACTTTAACATACATATTAGGCATTGTGAGAAAGAGGAAAAATTGCCGCCTCATATTTTTCTAGATTATAAGAGCATGGTAGCACATGATTTTATTGTTAAGCATAAGAAGAAGATGCTTAAATATAGACTGATATTTGATAAGAAACACTTTGAGACTATTACCTTGCCTGCTCCCTCTTTGTTCAACATATTTTCAGGCACGTACCTTGTTTTGCCGGAGGCCGTTCAGGCATACCAGAGCATGACATCAGCTCCAGAGCCGGAGCCATAATCTGATCCTCACCGTCAGTCTATTTATCAGTGGGATCCGGAGGAGATCGCCAACCAGTGGCACCCCGAAGACCCTCCTCAGTACACCGGAGAGGGCAGTTTTGATCCATGGGCATAGATCAACTTAGGCCAAAAGCCTAAGCTTGGGGGAGTACGTATTTCTCACCGACATTACATTCATGTTCACACACTCATGCCGGTTGTCGGTGCTCATACTTCTTCATTGTATCATCCATGCTAGTTTATTTTCTTTTTAAGCTTTCTTCTTGTGTGTTTGAAAAACCTTAAGAAAAACCCAAAAAATTACTTGTAGCCTTTATCTAGTTTACTTGCCATGCCTATAGTAGTAGTAATTAAAAAGAAAACCCAAAAAGATTTCTTGTTCTTCTTTTGCTTGTTGGGAGCTTTCCCGTGTAAATAGTTTTATTTTTTTTCTTGTTCTTTGGGGGTCGAGAGGAGAAGACCTTGATGAAAATGTTGAGTGGCTCTCATATGCATTATTGTTGATCTAACAAAGAGCCCATATTACCTTGTCTTCTCCCATGTATTGAATGCTTGCAGATTCCAGCTTAGTCCAATGCACGTGCACTATTATTATTATCCACACTATTCGGTTGTGCAAGTGAAAGGCAATAATGACGATATATGATGAACAGATTGAGATGAGAAAAGCTGGTATCAACTCGACCTCTCTTGTTTTTGTAAATATGATTAGTCCATCATTCCCGATTCAGCCTAATATGAATGAAACATGTTTGCAATGACAATTAGAGATTATAGTTGCTTATGCCATGCTTAATTTGCTAGGAGTTTATAATGGTTTACCTTGCGTGCCAACATGCTATTAAAATGGTTGTGATGTGGTATGATAGGGTGGTATCCTCCTTTGAACGATTCGAGTGGCTTGACTTGGCACATGTTCACGCATGTAGTTGAAACAAAATCAACATAGCCTCCACGATATTTATGTTCATGGTGAATTATATCCTACTCATGCTTGCATTCGGTGTTGATTAATTTTAATGCATGTTCATGACTGTTGTCGCTCTCTAGCTGGTCGCTTCCCAGTCTCTTTCTAGCCTTCACTTGTACTAAGCGGGAATACTGCTTGTGCATCCAACTCCATAAACCCCAAAGTTATTCCATATGAGTCCACCATACCTTCCTATATACGGTATCTACCTGCCGTTCCAAGTAAATTTGTATGTGCCAAACTCTAAACCTTCAAATAAACATTCTGTTTTGTATGCTCGAATAGCTCATGTATCAACTAGGGCTGTCTGTATCTTCCATGCTAGGCGGGTTATTCTCAAGAGGAGTGGACTCCGCTCCTCACTCACGAGAAAATGGCTGGTCACCGGGATGCCTAGTCCCATGCTCAAATCAAATCAAAATAATTGCAAACAAAACTCCCCTAGGATTTTTGTTAGTTGGAGGCACCCGTTGTTTCAGGCAAGCCATGGATTGATGCTTGTTGGTGGTGGGGGAGTATAAACTTTACCATTCTGCTTGGGAACCGCCTATAATGTGTGTAGCATGGAAGATATCGAGATCTCTCGGTTGTTATGTTGATAATTAAAGTATACCGCTCAAAATATTATTCATCTCTATTTCAAAATCGAGCTCTGGCACCTTTACAAATCCCTGCTTCCCTCTGTGAAGGGCCTATCTATTTACTTTTATGTTGAGTCATCATCCTCTTATTAAAAAGCACCAGTTGGAGAGCACCGCTATCATTTGCATGTATTATTGTTAGTTTACATTGAGTATGACTTGAATGGATCTCTTTTACCATGAATTACAATTTCCATTCAGCCCTTGATCTTCAGGGGTGCTCTGCATTTATGTTTTGCGGTCTCAAAAAGGGCTCGCGAGATACCATCTTGTTATATCATATTATGATTGTTTTGAGAAAGTGTTGTCATCCGAGATTTATTATTATTGCTCGCTAGTTGATTATGTCATTGATATGAGTAAATATGAGACCTAAATATTATTGTGAATATGGTTAGTTCATAATCTTTGCTGAAAACTTGAATGCTAGCTTTACAT
The DNA here is from genome assembly GCF_018294505.1 of Triticum aestivum. Taxonomy (NCBI): domain Eukaryota; kingdom Viridiplantae; phylum Streptophyta; class Magnoliopsida; order Poales; family Poaceae; genus Triticum; species Triticum aestivum. Next base: position 513,663,165 of record NC_057797.1, on the reverse strand, counting down.
ATTTGCAACAAGAGCAAATAGAGTTTGTAGAAGTTTTTCTTTATCACATTCAGTTTATCAACTAGATTACTTGAGGACAAGCAAATGTTTAAGCTTGGGGGAGTTAATACGTCTCCATCGTATCTACTTTTCCAAACACTTTTGCCCTTGTTTTGGACTCTAACTTGCATGATTTGAATGGAACTAACCCGGACTGACGCCGTTTTCAGCAGAATTGCCATGGTGTTATTTTTGTGCAGAAATATAAGTTCTTGGAATGACTTGAAAATCAACGGAGATTATTTTTGGAATATATAAAAAATACTGGCGAAAGAATCAAGGCCAAGGGGCCCACACCCTGTCCACGAAGGTGGGGGCGCGCCTAGCCCCTGGGTGCGCCCCCTGCCTCATGAGGCCCCTGGTGCTCCACCGACCTCAACTCCTCCATATATTCGTGTTCGGAGAGAAAAAATAAGAGAGAAGGATTCATCGCGTTTTACGATACAGAGCCGCCGCCAAGCCCTAATCTCTCTCGGGAGGGATGATCTGGAGTCTGTTCAGGGCTTCAGAGAGGGGAATCCGTCGCCATCGTCAGCATCAACCTTCCTGCATCACCAATCATGATGCTCACCACTCTGCGTGAGTAATTCCATCGTAGGCTTGCTAGACGGTGATGGTTTGGATGAGATTTATCATGTAACTGAGTTAGTTTTGTTAGGGTTTGATCCCTAGTATCCACTATGTTCTGAGATTGATATTGCTATGACTTTGCTATGCTTAATGCTTGTCACTAGGGCCCGAGCGCCATGATTTCAGATCTTAACCTATTATATTTTCATGAATATATGTGAGTTCTTGATCTTATCTTGCAAGTCTATAGTCACCTATTATGTGTTATGATCCGTTAACCCCGAAGTGACAATAATCAGGATACTTACCGGTGATGAGCGTAGGTTGAGGAGTTCATGTATTCACTATGTGTTAATGCTTTGGTCCAGTACTCTATTAACAGGAGGCCTTAAAATCCCTTAGTTTCCAATAGGACCCCGCTGCCACGGGAGGGTATGACAAAAGATGTCATGCAAGTTCTTTTCCATAAGCACATATGACTATATTTGGAATACATGCCTACATTACATTGATGAACTGGAGCTAGTTCTGTGTCACCCTATGTTATAACTATTGCATGATTGATCGCATCCGACATAACTCTCCATCACTGATCCAATGCCTACAAGCTTTTCATATATTGTTCTTCGCTTATTTACTTTTCCGTTGCTACTGTTACAATCACTATAAAACCAAAACTGCTACCGTTACTTTTACCACTACTATCATATTACTTTGCTACTAAATACTTTGCTGTAGATATTAAGTTTCCAAGTGTGGTTGAAATGACAACTCAGCTGCTAATACTTAGGAATATTCTTTGGCTCCCCTTGTGTCGAATCAATAAATTTGGGTTGAATACTCTACCCTCGAAAACTGTTTCGATCCCCTATACTTGTGGGTTATCAACGCCTCACGGGTCGCCATCCTCCTTTTTTCAGAGCCCTCAACTCACATTCACGGGCCGGCTAGCTAGGTGCGCTCAGAAGAATTCCTTATTTAATACCGTGTTTAAATTTATGCCCTATTTGACATCGATAAATGACTTTTTCCCTATCTAAAAATGAGTCTAAATTTTAGGACGCTGATAACACCCACACATGTGGCATACTAGACGTCTGCCCACAGATCGTACGAGCATGAGCAGGAGGCAGCCCACACGGGCCGTGTGTGGGCGAACATTAGAATTTCCCACACGTGTGGGCGCATCTACTTCATGCCACACATCAAACAAGTACTACTCATCTCCATCCCGCGTGTGTGGCACGAAGCAAAAATGCCCACACATCCTGGCGCGATTACGTTAGGTACCCATGGGATGATGATTTAGTTGTCAACCGGGATGGCAGATGTAGTTATCCGGGATGGCAAATTTAGTTGTAAAAGCATGTCAACTCTATCTGTTTTGGTTAACTATAGTTGTCTGTCTAATTTATGGTAGTTGCCGCGTGTAATCAAAACCATAGTTGATGTGTGTTGACATGTGTGTTTATCTGGTTGCCATGTACGTCGCAACTGCAGTTGCCGTCTAGCAACGAATCATAGTTGCCATGTGTATTTACCTAGTTGCCACGCACGCGTAACTACAGTTGACATCCAACAACGTACGAGTGTCGTGTGGGCGAAACCAGTTCACCCACACGCACATGGAATAGGTGGTGGTTGTGTGGGCAGAAACTAGTTCGCCCACACAACGCAGCTGGCAAACCGCATGCTGTGGGCGTGTGGGCGAACTCTCCAACGCCCACACACCAGCCCCGTCCTACGTGGCACACGAAAACTTCCTCAATGTGTCAAGATTCGTGCAAACTTAACTGGACGGTGATCCACATGTGTGGGCGAGTTGCAAGATTGCCACACGTGTTGGCGTTAGTATTTTGAAAATTTTATGCCCTTTAGGCTGGTCGTAATGGTAGTATCATACCTAGTATCATGCATGCCAACTAGGCAATTTTGATGAGGTGTCATAGACTTAAATGAAGAACGAGAGGGTTGAGTATCATATCATGATACTGTATCATAATAAATTCTATGCTACTATGTGTCATGCATGACAATAAATAGAGTACTACATGATACTAATATATGATACTATGCATTAGGGAGGTAATATCAGACACTAGTATCATATGCATGATACTAGTATATGATACTCCCCATTACAACCAGCCTTATGACACTTTTGTCCATTTTGAGTCTAAATGACACCTAAAAAGACTCTTTTGCCCCTCATGTGGTATGTTTGTGTGGTGCGTGCTTGCTGTTGGATGAGTGTGTGTGCATGTGCGTGTGTGCTACGATGTTACGTGTTTGTGTGTGTGCATGTGTGCTGCTGTGTGTTTGCGTGTGCGTGCGTGCTTGTGTGTGGTTGAGTGTGTGTGTGTGTGTGTGTGTGTGTGTGTGTGTGTGTGTGTTGGTGTGTGTGTGTGTTGCATGCGTGTGTGCTAATATGTGTGTGTGTGTGCTTGAAAGTGCGTTATATCGACTAGAGGGGGTGAATAGATGATTTTTACAAATTCGTCACTGAGGAATTTCAGGGTGAGGAAATTCCTAAGCAACGAACTACTTATCAGCGGAATAAGTACTCAGATGCAAGCATAACCGAGTGGTGGCACGGCCATCATGATGAAATGAAAACATGCACACAGTACACCTAGCGTAAACACAGGATAAGCAAGCTGAAGACAAAGTGACTAAAGAATTAGGATTGAGGAAATTGAGAAAGTCTTCACTCAAAGTCTTCAAACAGTAATGATCAAGTACTATTATACAGAAATGAGGAAATGAAAGGGTTGAGGAAATAGAACCAGTAGCTTGGTGAAGACAGTGATTTGGTAGACTAGTTCCAACTACTATGAGTTGTACGTCTGGTTGGAGCGGCTAGGTATTTAAACCTGACGACACACAGTCCCAGACACATAGTCCTCACCGTATTCTCCTTGAGCTAAGGTCACACAGAACTCGCCCAATCACTCGTGGTAAGCCTTCAGATGACTTCCAAACCTTCACAGACTCGGTCACTCGGTGATCCACAATTTCCTCTTGGATGCTCTAGACCATGACGCCTAACCGTCTGGAGGATGCACAGTCCTCAAAGGTAACAAGCGTTGGTTCCACATAGGAACAATCTCTTCAGTGATGCTCGGTCACTTTGGGTTTGTAGGTGTTTGGGTTTGGGTTTTCCTCACTTGATGATTTTCGCTCAAAGTCCTCGGAGGATGGGATGCTCTCAATGACAAGTGTCATTTTTTCTCGGAGCAGCCAACCAACTAGTGGTTGTAGGGGGCGGCTATTTATAGCCTAGGGAGCAGCCCGACATGATAAGACATAAATGCCCTTCAATGATATGACCGTTAGGTGGGTAGATATTTTGGGACTGCTGGCGCGTAGCATAGCAACGGTCGAATATTTGAGTATCAAATTCCTCAGGGCTATCATGTTCCTCACTTGTAGGCAATCCACACTGGCGAATTCCTAACTCCTCAGTCAGAACAAATTCCTCAGAGACCAGAAGACCTTCGTCTCTGTCACTGAAGAAATTGACTGAAATGTATGAGATTTCTAATGGCTTCACTCGAAAGGATTGGTAGGTGTAGGATTTTGAGATGAGCATCACTTGGAAACTTTCCCTTAGTTTTACCACGACCCCCTTTAACAGTACGGTGTTTCCTATGACTCAAGAAGAGAAAAATGAAACTACGAAAACAAAAGTCTTCATGCTTCATATTCCTCGCATGAATATCGGGTCTTCATGGTCACGCCAATTTCTTCACTTTTAAAGTTTTCAAGAAAACCAAAGTCTTTAGCTGAACACATTCATTTTTAGGGGTCGACTTTCATCATAAATATCAAACTCCTCATAGACTTATAGACATGTGTACACTCGCAAACTCATTAGTCCCTTAACCTATAAGTCTTCAATACACCAAAATCACTAAGGGGCACTAGATGCACTTACAATCTCCCCCTTTTTGGTGATTGATGACAATATAGGTTAAGTTTTCAACGGGATAAACATATGAAGTGTAAATACTGATATTGAGGAATTTGATTGCAAGATATAGAAGAACTCCCCCCTGAAGATGTGCATATGTGAGGAATTTGCATTGAGTAGCAAATGCACATTGTAGAGTGGAATCATGGAGATCTCCCCTTATATCTTGTAATTCATACACGCATTTAACATAAGATATGAATAATTTGAAATGCATGATTGAAAGGATCGAGAAGAGGTGTCTAGAGGGGGGTGAATAGACTCTAATCAAGAAAAGTTGCAGTTTTTAATTCTTTAGGTTCATGTGGAGTATTAGCACAAGTTTAAACATCCACAATACATATCAAGCAAGCATGCAAGCATACAAAGAGTATATGAGCAGTGGAAAGTAAAGCATGCAAGTTACAAGAATGTAAAGAGAAGGGATTGGAGTGTGCAAACGCAATTTGGAGACACGGAGATTTTGGCGTGGTTCCGATAGGTGGTGCTATCGTACATCCACGTTGATGGAGACTTCAACCCGCGAAGGGTAATGGTTGCGCGAGTCCACGGAGGGCTCCACCCATGAAGGGTCCATGAAGAAGCAACCTTGTCTATCCCACCATGGCCGTCGCCCACGAAGGACTTGCCTCACTAGGGTAGATCTTCACGAAGTAGGTGATCTCCTTGCCCTTACAAGCTCCTTGGTTCAACTCCACAATCTTGTTGGAGGCTCCCAAGTGACACCTAGCCAATCTAGGAGACACCACTCTCCAAGAAGTAACAAACGGTGTGTTGATGATGAACTGCTTGCTCTTGTGCTTCAAATGATAGTCTCCCCAACACTCAACTCTCTCTCATAGGATTGGATTTGGTAGAAAGAAGATTTGAGTGGAAAGCAACTTGGGGAAGGCTAGAGATCAAGATTTATGTGGTTGGAATGGAATATCTTGACCTCAACACAAGTGTAGGTGGTTCTCTCTCAGAAAATGTGTATTGGAAGTGTAGGCATGTTATGATGGTTCTCTCCACAAATGAAGAGTGGCTGGAGGGGTATTTATATCCTCCACACAAAATCTAACCGTTACACACAAATCAGCAAACTCGGTGGGACTGATCCAGAGAACTCGGCCAGACCGATTTGGTTCATAATGTGATTGTTAGGTGTTTCGGTGGGACCGACTGGATCAACTCGGTGGGACCAATGTTCTAGGGTTAGGGTAAATCCAAAACTCGGTTTGACCAATTACTCAAACTTAGTGGGACCGATTTGGGAATAAGCGAAACAGAGAGTTGGCCAAGCAAACTCAGTGGGGCCGATTGTATATCTCGGTGGGACCGAAAATATTGCAATAGGTAACAGAGAGTTTGCAAGCCCATCTCGGTGAGACCGAGATCCCATCGGTGAGACCGAACTGATTAGGGTTTCTGGCAGTGGCTATGTCAACTGGACTCAGTGGCGCCGGATAGAAAGAATCGGTGGGTCTGAGTTTGATATTTGGTGTGGGACATATTTGGAAGTGAGAAACTGGTTGAGGGCTTTGGAGCATATCACTAAGCACTTTGAGCAAGCAAGCCATTAAGTAACACCTCATCCCTTCTTAATAGTATTGGCTTTCATATGGACTCAATGTGATCTTGAATCACTAAAATATAAAATGTAGAGTCCTGAGCTTTGAGCTTGAGCCAATCCTTTGTCCTTAGCATATTGAAGGGGTTCCACATCCTCTAGTCCATGCCACTCCATTGTTGAACTTTTCTGAAACATACTAGGTAGAAACTTTAGTCCAATAAGAGATATGTTGACATTAATTACCAAAATCACCCAGGGAGCACTTGTGCTCTCAATCTCCCCCTTTTTGGTAATTGATGACAACATACATCAAAGCTTTAGATAAAGATATAGAGAACAACAAGTAAAGCTTTGGAAAGACATGTAACATGCAAAGGCTCCCCCTATATGTATGCAATCATATAAATATGAAACATAGGAGCATGTGAATGCATAAGCATGACAGAGTAAGCCATGTGTTACATGTATCTTGGCTATATGCATCAGAGTGAAAGATGTAAATATAGGAAATGTGCCTTCATGCTCATGAGTCCTTCTTGCAAACAATATGTACATCAGCAAGAAATCCTCATGCACATGACTGTGATGCATATACTTACCTTGTGGTCTTGAGTTGGCTTAGAAGGGAATGGACCTGAGTAAACAAGGTTAGATAACACAGATACATCTACTAGCCAGAGCAAACAAAAGGAACCACAAGAGTACCAAGATTGGGATGACATGTAGAGAGTGAGTACTGAGTACTCTATTGGATGTAGACATGTCCCCAAAAGGTAAAGATATGCAATGAATTTGAAGATCTTCTTCCCTAGCAGTCTTTATCCCCCTGAATCTTGTATTGGATAATGGGGAGAACGTAGGGAAACAAAATCAGAGCAAAAACAGATCATAAACATAACATAACATAGACATGTCTTTCCCCTCTTAAAGACATGTGACTTCTCTCCTCTTGAACACCAAGCATCTGGGGCCTCTGATGTGATTTCTCTCTTCCCCCTTTTATTCTCTCTCCCTCTTTGAGGAGAATAAGCTTTGATGTGATCTCTCTCCCCCTTTGACATCAGTTTCCAAGAAGGGATCTTCTGGAGTGTGAGGCAAAATGTTTTGGTCCTTGAGTCACAGAGCAAAGAAACATATAAGATTGTGATGCTGGTAGAGGACAAGAATCATCGAGTGGAGCTGGAACAAAAGAGTAGGAACAAGTGGCAAATTGTCTTCTCTGCGGTGAAATCGGTGATACCGAGTTGTAGGCTTCGATGGTACCGAATTGGTTCGGTCGGACCAAAAGCAACAGATCGGTATGACCGAGTTCAACACAGAGAGAACACTTGTCACCTCAGCTCACTAGGCAAATAAGATCTCACAAAGATTTGCAAGGAATTTATTGAAGGATTTGCAATAAATTGGATGCAGAAAATGCAGAACTAAATAGATACAAAAATATACATGAAGTTTTTTTGATAAAGGAAAGGGAGTGAATATGCAAAGGACAAATGCAAAAACTCAAGGAAACACTAGAGAACTTCATCTAGAATTGGGCGGTGACAAAGTCACCTATGTTAGAGTATATTGACTAAGGAGTCAAGCGAGAACACTTGATCATAAGTCATACTCATCATTTAAGCTCAAAATGGGGTTACCATTTTTTGTTTAAGCATTTGATGTATTCCATCTTTTGAGTTGCTTTGACCTATTATTTGAGGTTAAGCTTTCTAAGATGGAATGGCATACCTTGGGTGGTGGTGTTGATCCTAGTCATGTAGTTGAACTTGTGTGGGTTGCTCAAGGTTGATGTAGCTCATCAAGAGTTGGGCACCCACTTGTAATTGGAGTTTCATCTACCTACATGGATTAGTCTTGCAAGGAAAGAGCACTTGGTATCCAACATGACAATCATGAAACTTGATACCAATGAAATTTGATATATAGAATTTGTCAAAGATATGTTGAAGGATTTCATGCTTCCTCATCATCAACCACCATTGTGTAGAGGACTTGGTGACTTTAGAGATTGCTCAAGATGTGAGTGAGTTGCAACTCTCATAGATTTTAGATCCATCAAAGTACCTACAAGGGTTAGATAACATGCAAGGGTGCAAATATATCCAAGACATGATGAATATCATCATAAGGAAATATCAAGGATTAGTCATGGATTCATGCCTTGCTGTATCCAAATGGAGTTCCTACTCCAAGTTTGAAGCATCAATGATGTTCAATTCACCTCTCAAACGGCAAAAGACTTTCTCATCAAGCGGTTTGGTAAATATATCCGCTAATTGCTTATCGGTGCGAACATGCTTAAGATCAATGTCCCCTTTGGCAACATGATCTCGAATGAAATGATGACGGACTTCAATATGCTTAGTTCAAGAATGTTGCACAGGATTGTGAGCAATCTTAATAGAACTTTCATTGTCACAAAGCAATGGAACATGTTTCACATATATCCCATAATCTTTAAGAGTTTGGGTCATCCAAAGTAATTGGGCACAACATGATCCAGCAGCAATGTATTCCGCTTCGGCGGTGAATAAGGATATCGAGTTTTGTTTCTTGGAGGACCAAGACACAAGAGATCTACCAAGAAATTGGCAAGTACCCGAAGTGGACTTCCTATCAACCTTGTCTCCGGCATAGTCCGAATCGGAGTAACCAACAAGATCAAAAGAAGACCTCTTAGGATACCAAATGCCAAAATTTGGTGTGTGTATTAAGTATCTCACTATCCTTTTCACAGCCTTAAGATGACACTCTTTAGGGGCCACTTGATATCGTGCACACATGCACACACTTAGCATAATATCAGGACGAGAGGCACATAGATATAACAATGAACCAATCATAGAGCGGTAAACTTTTTGATCAACCAGTTCACCATATTTGGTCAAATCAAGATGTCCACTAGTAGGCATGGGTGTAGACATACCTTTGCATTCTTGCATATTGAACTTCTTGAATAATTCCTTGGTGTACTTTGTTTGAGAGACAAAGGTACCTTCCTTAGTTTGCTTGATTTGCAAACCAATAAAGAATTTGAGTTCACTCATCATAGACATCTCAAACTTCTCCGACATTAGCTTTCCAAACTTCTCACTAAAATGAGGGTTAGTTGAACCAAATATAATATCATCAACATAGATTTGGCACACAAATAGTTCTCCATTAACCCTTTTATTAAAAAGAGTAGAATCAATTTTACCAATTTCAAAGCCTTTTTCAATAAGAAACTTGGTCAAACATTTATACCACGCTCTAGGGGCTTGTTTAAGACCATAAAGGGCTCTATGAAGTTTGTAAACATGATTAGGTTTCTTAGGATTGACAAAGCCGGGAGGTTGCTTAACGTAAACTTCCTCCTCAATTTCACCATTTAGAAAAGCACTTTTAATGTCCATTTGGTACAAGGTGATATCATGGTGATTAGCATAAGGAAGTAAGATGCGAATGGACTCAAGTCTAGCAACAGGAGCATATGTCTCACCATAGTCCATACCTTCGACTTGAGTGTAGCCTTGGGCGACTAAGCGAGCTTTGTTGCGGATGACTTGACCATCTTCATCTTTCTTGTCGTGAAACACCCATTTGGTACCAATGATGTTCTGGTTGTTGTCGGGCTTCTCGACCAATGTCCACACTTGATTTCTCTCAAAGTTGTGTAGCTCTTCATGCATAGCGTTAATCCAATCCGGATCTTCCAATGATTCTTCAACCTTCATAGGTTCAATGCTAGAGATGAATGAGCAATGTTCACAAAAGTTAGCCAAACGAGTTTTAGAGCGAGTGATTCTCCCAGTTTGGATATCATTGTAGATTTGCTCGACGGGATGATCTTTAGCGATTCTTGCTCGAACATGTGGAAGCTTTGGCTTGGCTCGGGGTGGAACATACTCTTCATCTTGATCTTCTTCTTGGCCTTCTTCATTGTTGACGTTGTCATTTTCTTGTCGTGGTGGAGAAGGAGGTTGTTGACGTTTATCTTGGTGTACTTCCTCGTTTTCTTCGTCTTGGTGTGCCCCACTTGTGGATGCTTCCGTATCAATTCTTGGTTCACCTTGCCGTGAGGTGGAAGCTTCCACTTCGATGGACGAGGTACCCTCCTTCACCTCCATTGGATGAATCTTGCCAATAGACAAGTCTTGGATTGCTTCTGAAGGGTATTTGTCTCCTACATCAATTGGCAATTGCTCTACTTGCGAGCCGTTAGATTCATCAAACTTCACATCTACCGTCTCTTCAACCTTTCGGGTGAAATTGTTGTAGACACGGTAAGTGTGAGAGTTTGAGCCATAACCAAGTAGGAAACCTTCATGAGATTTAGGAGCAAATTTAGAACGACGATGCTTATCAAGAATGTAGCACTTTGATCCGAATACTCGAAAGTATCCAACTTGGGGTTTGTTACCGGTGAGGAGCTCGTATGCCGTCTTGCCGAGTAGCTTGTGAAGATACAAGTGATTTGTTGCATGACAAGCTGTCTCAACCGCTTCCCCCCAAAAGTGTTTTGGAGTCTTGTACTCATCAAGCATCGTTCTTGCCATCTCAATAAGAGTATGGTTCTTCCTCTCAACAACTCCATTTTATTGAGGTGAGTACGTAGCTGAGAACTCATGTGAAATCCCCTCTTCTTCAAGAAAGGTATCCACATTTGCGTTCTTGAACTCCATTCCGTTGTCGCTCCGAACCTTCTTGATTTTCACGTCAAATTGATTTTGGCCCTTCCTAGCGAAGTTTTTGGAGATCTTTTGGACCTGCGATTTGTCATCAAGAAAGAACACCCACGTAAATCTTGAAAAATCATCAACTATGACTAGACCAAATGAGTTACCACCGAGAGTCTTGTAGGCATTGGGACCAAAGAGATCCATGTGAAGTAGCTCGAGTGGTCTCCTCGTGGTCATGATGTTCTTCGCGCGATGACTTCCTCCAACCTGTTTTCCTGCCTGACAAGCACTACAAAGTCTATCCTTATCAAATATGACATCTTTTATTCCAAGGATATGATCACCTTTAATAAGCTTATCAAGATTTCGCATACCCACATGACCTAGTCTTCTATGCCACAACCAGCCTTTAGACGATTTAGCAATTAAGCAAGTTCTAGGTTGAGCCTTTTTAGTGAAATCAACAATGTAAAGATCACCTCTACATATACTGGTAAAGACCATTTTATGATTGTCTCTACGAAACACTTGGCAATCTACCTCAGTAAACAGGACATTGAAACCGAAATCAGCAAGTCTAGATACTGAAAGTAAATTGTACCCAAGAGATTCAACGAGCATGACATTTTGTATGGAGCTATCATGTGAGATGGCCACCTTACCCTTTGAGTTATCACCAAAGGTGACATACTTTCGAGGGCCATCGTTTTCAGCAAGCTCACGGAACATATCTTTATCTCCAGTCATATGATCAGTACATCCACTATCAAGGACCCATTCCTTCCCTCCGGCCATGTAGCCGCGAAGATTTGCCATAAGACCAAAGTGTCTCATTGCATCATCAAGATCACAGTCACTATCATCATCCTCATCATAGTATCCATGTTCAACATCATCTTGTGATTGATCAACTCCTAGAGAGGGCAATTCATTAGATAAATGATCATTTCTATGGTTATCTTTATGAATTCTAATAGCTTTGGAAATGATATTGCTAATGATTCCAACATCTCCTTTGGCACTAGTAAGATTAGTAAGCTCAAATAAGCAGTCACCAAATTTGGGATAATTGGAATTCATCTTAATCAAGGCAATGGACTTATGAAGAATCTCATCTAAGTTCTTCAAGGAATAGTTTAGAAAACGTTCCTCAAGGAATCTCCATATAGTGTAGGCACAATCAAGAGTAGGCAAACATCCAATCAAGTTTCTAGGAAAGCCTCTAGTGATAAGATTAACAGTTCTAAGGTTGCGGATCATGTCAATAGATTCATCAAGGATAGGATGCAAAGGATCAACATGAGGTGCACAAGGGCTAGTAATGTACGTGTTCAAATGATATTCATTGAAAATCTCAAGCATTTCATTTTTCCACTCATAGAAGAACTCTCCATCAAGAATAGGCACTCTACGTCTAAGACTCCCCAAAGTAGACACACCCATCTTCCTCCAAAGGTGTTTAAACCAAGGTAATGGATACCAATGCTCTGATACCAATTGAAAGGATCGAGAAGAGGTGTCTAGAGGGGGGGGGGTGAATAGACTCTAATGAAGAAAAGTTGCACTTTTTAATTCTTTAGGTTCATGTGGAGTATTAGCACAAGTTTAAACATTCACAATACATATCAAGCAAGCATGCAAGCATATAAAGAGTATATGAGCAGCAGAAAGTAAAGCATGCAAGTTGCAAGAATGTAAAGAGAAGGGATTGGAGTGTGCAAACGCAATTTGGAGACATGAAGATTTTTGGCGTGGTTCCGATAGGTGGTGCTATCGTACATCCACCTTGATGGAGACTGCAACCCACAAAGGGTAACGGTTGCGCGAGTCCACGGAGGGCTCCACCCACGAAGGGTCCACGAAGAAGCAACCTTGTCTATCCCACCATGGCCGTTGCCCACGAAGGACTTTCCTCACTAGGGTAGATCTTCATGAAGTAGGCAATCTCCTTGCCCTTACAAACTCCTTGGTTCAACTCCACAATCTTGTCGGAGGCTCCCAAGTGACACCTAGCCAATCTAGGAGACACCACTCTCCAACAAGTAACAAACCGTGTGTTGATGATGAACTCCTTGCTCTTGTGCTTCAAATGATAGTCTCCCCAACACTCAACTCTCTCTCATAGGATTGGATTTGGTAGAAAGAAGATTTGAGTGGAAAGCAACTTGGGGAAGGCTAGAGATCAAGATTTATGTGATTGGAATGGAATATCTTGACCTCAACACAAGTGTAGGTGGTTCTCTCTCAGAAAATGTGTATTGGAAGTGTAGGCATGTTCTGATGGCTCTCTGCACAAATGAAGAGTGGGTGGAGGGGTAATTATAGCCTCCACACAAAATCTAACCATTACACACAAATCACCAAACTCGGTGGTACCGATCCAGAGAACTCGGTCAGACCGATTTGGTTCATAATGTGACCGTTAGGTGTTTCGGTGGGACCGATGTGCTAGGGTTAGGGTTGTGACTCCCCCGGTTTGACCGTACACTAAACATACATGCAAACGTGTACGATCAAGATCAGGGACTCACGGGAAGATATCACAACACAACTCTACAAACAAAATAAGTCATACAAGCATCATATTACAAGCCAGGGGCCTCGTGCGCTCGAATACAAGAGCTCGGTCATAGACGAGTCAGCGGAAGCAACAATATCTGAGTACAGACATAAGTTAAACAAGTTTGCCTTAAGAAGGCTAGCACAAACTGGGATACAGATCGAAAGAGGCACATGCCTCCTGCCTGGGATCCTCCTAAACTACTTCTGGTCGTCGTCAGTGGGCTACACGTATTAGTAGGCACCTCCAGTGTAGTAGGAGTCGTCGTCGACGGTGGCGTCTGGCTCCTGGGCTCCATCGTCTAGTTGCAGCAATCGGGTATAGGAAAGGGTGGGGAGCAAAGCAACCGTGAGTACTCATCCAAAGTACTCGCAAGCAAGGAACTACACAACATATGTATGCATTGGTATCAATTGGAAAAGGGGGTAACATATGTGGACTGAACTGCAGAATGCCAGAATAAGAGGGGGATAGGTAGTCCTTTTGAAGACTATGCTTCTGGCCACCTCCATCTTGTAGCATGTAGAAGAGCAGAAGGTAAGTCCAGCAAGTAGCATCATGTAGCATAATCCTACCCGGCAATCCTCTCCTCGTGGCCCTGTTAGAGAGCGATCACCGGGTTGTATCTGGCACTTGGAAGGGTGAATTTTATTAAGTAACCGGTTCTAGTTGTCATAAGGTCAAGGTACAACTCCAAGTCGTCCTGTTACCGAAGATCACGGCTATTCGAATAGATTAACTTCACTGCAGGGGTGCACCACATTTCCCAACACGCTCGATCCCCTTTGTCTGAACACACTTTCCTGGGTCATGCCCGGCCTCAGAAGATAAACACGTCGCAGCCCTACCTAGGCACAACAGAGAGGTCAGCATGCCGGTCTAAATCATATGCATGCAAGGGTCTGGGCTCATCGCCTATTGCACACCTGCACATTGCGTACGCGGCCGGAAGCAGACCTAGCCCCCTTAATACAAGTGCGAGCTTACGGTCCAATGCGGCGCGTGCCGCTCAGTCGCTGACGTCATGAAGGCTTCGGCTGATACCACGACATTGATTGCCCATAACTGTTCCCGCGTAGTTGGTTAGTGCGTATAGGCCAGTGCCCAGACTCAGATCAAATACCAAGATCTCGTTAAGCATGTTATTTTGAAATAACCACGGACGCCGACCAGGGCTAGGCCCACCTCTCTCCCAGGTGGTCTCAACGTACCCTATCGCTCTGCCACAAAGATCCACTTAGAGGGCCGTCGGGACAAACATCCTTTCAGACCCAATCCATGAATCACTCGCGGGTACTCTACGAACTCACCCGACTTTAGTCATCATAGGTATCATATAATATGTATAGAAGTATACACCCGTGATCACCTCCTGAGTGATCACGGCCCGATAGTATAGCATGGCAGACAGACAAGAATGTAGGGCCACTGATGATAAACTAGCATCCTATACTAAGCATTTAGGATGGCAGGTAAGGTATCAATAACTGGAGCAACAATGACAGGATATGCATCAGGATAGGATAAACGGAAAGCAATAACATGCTACACTACTCTAATGCAAGCAGTAGAGAGAAGAGTAGGCGATATCTAGTGATCAAGGGGGGGCTTGCCTGGTTGCTCTGGCAAGAGAGAGGGGTCGTCAACACCGTAGTCATACTGGGTAGCAGCGACGTCGGTCTCGTAGTCTATCAAAGAGAAGAGGGGGAAGAAACAATAAATATTAAGCAAACAGATGCATAGCGATGCATGACAAGGCAAGCAGCGGTGCTAGGGGGTGCCCTAACGCGGTATGAGGTGGTACCGGTGAAGGGGGGGGACATCCGGGAAAATATCCCCGGGGTTTTGCGTTTTCGGACAAATGAACCAGAGGGGGTAAGTTGCGTGTTCGCTGTGCTAGGGATGCGTGGCGGACGAACGGGTTGCGTATCCAGATTCATCTCGTCGTTCTAAGCAACTTTCATGTACAAAGTTTTTCCATTCGAGTTACAGTTTATTTTATATTGATTTTAAAAGATTTAAATCATTTTTAGAATTAATTTAATTATTTTAATTCAACATTATCCAGAACAGTGTTTGATGACGCGAGCATGACATCAGAATGATGTCAGCAGGTCAACTGGTCGGTTGACCAGTCAAACCAGACAGGTGGGTCCAGTGGGACCCACATGTCATTGTCAGGGGCACTAACAGGGGGGTTTAGACTAACTAAATGGGTTAACTAGTGGGTGGGGCCCAGTAGTCAGTGACTATTTAGTTAACTAACTTAATTAATGAAATATTTAGCATTTTATTTATTTACAAAAATGTTTTAAACGACGCGGGCCCGCATGTCAGTGGCAGTAGCTGCCACATCAGCGCAGTTGACTTCGGTCAACATGGCCAGTTGGGGCCCCTAGGCCCACATACAGTGACCTAGGGGCGGGCCCCGGTGTGCCAGCTCAGCGGAGCCGCCGGAGTAGCTCCGGCGAGCTCGCGCACAGCGGCCAAACGCCGGCGAGCGTCGGGATTAGCCTATGGGGCACAAAATCAAGCGCCATCTCTTGCATTCGAAAGAGGAGAGTGCCCCGCATCTATATACGGCATAGGAACGCGCGGGGTTGGCCGAAAATGACGGCGGCGAGCACATCGGTGGACGGCTGGAGTCGGGCGTGAGAGGAAACGGTGACGCAGCACGCTAGCGAGCGAACTGAGAGGCCAGGCGAGACGTACGTGAGGCAGCGAATGCAACGGGCGCTGGCCTGTGACAATTTGGTCACCGGAGGCACGCCGGCGACGAACGCATGCGGCAACGACGTTCGGGTGTGCATAGAAACAACGACTCCGGGCATGGAGAGCAGTGGCAAGTGGCGCATTCGAATCCTACGGCTACGGCGAGCACGACTGCGAGCTCTGTCAAGCTCAACAGCGTCCATGGCGATAGCAGCATCAACGATGGCGGAGCTCCGTTTGGGCAAACATGGCGTGGCGGCTACGGGCGGCGACAGGCAGCGCAGAGAGGACGGGAAGGAAGGCGTAGAGCTCACCGAGCGGTCACGAAAGACCCTTGGTGGTTTAGGAGCAGCAGAGTAGACGGCGCTCGTCGGAGACGCGCCGAGAATCCGAGGAAGAAGACGAGGCCGGGGCAGCGTTCACAGGCACCCAACGTCCTGCGGCTCGTCAAGGAGGCGTAGTCGAAGGAGGTGGAGCGAGCGGACACGTCGGATAGGTGCGGAGGTCACGGTGGCCGCGAGTTCTACGGCGGTGAGGCCATGGCGGCGCTCGGATGCGGTGGGGAACGAGGGGGAGAGCGAGGTGGATCTGAGGGGGGAGGGAGAGGCGGAGATCTAGGAGGAGAGCGGGGTGAGTGGGAGAGGGGCCTGAGGAGGCGGGGGCACTGGCGACCTTATCCCCTCCTCGACGCCGGTGAGGGGGGGGGTTCGGCAGTGACCGCGCCCTGTAGCAACACGCAACTAAGGAACAGGAAGAGGGCGTGGTTGGGGAGCTGGGTCGGATGGGCTGGTTGGCTGGCTGCTGGCTAGCTGGGCTTTTCGGCCCCGGGGGAGAGGGTTTTTTCTTTCCTTTTGTTTTGTTTTCTGTTTTGTCCTTATCTTTTTATTTATCTTCTTTACTGTTTTAATTCATTTTAAATATTTAGGTCTTTTATAAAAGCATGGATCCCACACCATAAATTCCTAGGCATTTATTTGCACACACCGAACATTTTTGTTTTAAAATTTTGAAAACTTTTATTATTTAACTTTATTTTAAATTTGAATTTGAATCGGTTTTGAACTAACCCAAGATTAACTATAGTGACAGAGGCGACGTGGCATCGTTAACGTGGGATTACTGTAGCTTAATTATCCGGGCGTTACAAAACTCCTCCACTACAAGAAATCTCGTCTCGAGATTTAGGAGGTAGAAGGAAACAGTGTGGGGTATTCCTCACGCAGGCGGTCCTCGCGTTCCCAAGTGGCTTCATCTTCAGAGTGATGCGACCACTGGACCTTGAGGAATTTGATCGCCTTCTGACGTGTGCGACGTTCAGCTTGGTCAAGAATGCGGACCGGATACTCTTTATAGGAGAGGTCCTGTTGCAATTCAAGCACTTCATGATCCATGGCTCGGATTGGATCCTTGAAGCAACGACGGAGCTGTGACACATGGAACACATCGTGAACCTGAGAAAGGTTCGGCGGGAGTACCAGTTGATATGCCGCTTTCCATGCCTTTCAAGAATAGTGAAGGGACCGATATAGAGAGGAGCTAGGTTGCCCTTGATCTCAAAGTGGTGAGCACCCTTCATTGGTGTAATTCGAAGATAAGACTTTTCGCCAGGTTGATAGACCATGTCTTTGTGATGATGGTCATACTAACTTTTCTGACGTGACTGAGCAGTCTTGAGATTCTCACGAATAATGCGGACTTGTTCTTCGGCCTATTGGATAATATCCGGACCGAAGAGTGGACGTTCCCCAGTTTCTGACCAGTTCAGAGGGGTCCGACACTTTCGTCCATATAGCACTTCGAAGGGGGACATCTTCGGACTAGCTTGATAGCTATTATTATAAGAGAACTCGGCATATGGAAGAGATTCCTCCCATTTCTTGCCGAAGGAAATTACACAAGCTCGAAGCATGTCTTTGAGAACTTGGTTGACACGTTCAACCTGCCCTTGCGATTGAGGATGAAACGCAGTACTGAACGACATATGAGTTCCCATAGCTTCTTGGAAACTTGCCCAAAATCTTGAAGGAAACAAGCTGCCACGGTCTGAACTGATAACCAGTGGAATTCCGTGAAGTGAAACAATTCTGGACATGTAGAGAGTTGCAAGATGACTAGCAGTGATTGTTTCTTTGACCGCCAAAAAATGTGCAACTTTAGAAAGCCGGTCAATGACGACAAGAATAGCATCATTACCTTTCTGCGATTTGGGAAACCTAGTGATGAAATCCATTTCAACATGGTCCCATTTCCATTCAGGAATAGAGATAGGTTGCAGAGTTCCAGCAGACCTTTGATGCTCTGCTTTGATATGGCAGCAAACGTCACACTCAGCAACATATCGAGCAATGTCTTGCTTCATATTAGACCACCAGAATCTCTGACGGATGTCTTGGTACATCTTTGTACTACCAGGATGGATAGATAGAGGCGTATCATGAGCTTCTTTTATAACCTCCTGTGTCATATCATGGTTTTCCTCTGAACATGGCACCACTAGGCGGCCCTTGAAGTACAAGATGCCATCATCAGCTATAGTGAAGAATGAGGGCCTTCCTTTAGTGAGGTAGCGCTTAATCTTGTGGACTTGAGAGTCATAATTCTGTAGCATTTCGATGCTGTCCATGAGATCAGGTTTAGCAACCAGGGTATTGAGAGAACCCTGGGTAATTACGTGGAGGTTCATCTTGCAGCACTCGGGGGGAGGGGGAGCGAGTGCACCCGGAGGAACTATATGGAGGTTTAGCTTTCTGAATTCTTCAACAAGTGAGGGCTCAACCTTGTGAACCAGGAGGTGGTTGCAGTAAGACTTGCGGCTCAAGGCATCAGCCATTACATTAGCCTTGCATGGGGTATAGGATATACCCATGTCAAAGTCTACAACAGTCTCCATCCATCTCTGCTGTCAGAGGTTCAGGTCTGGCTGAGTAAACAAATACTTCAAACTTTGGTGGTCGGTGAAGATCTCGCAACGATTACCGAGAAGGTAATGTCGCCACTGCTTTAGTGCATGAATGACAACAGCAAGCTCGAGGTTGTGAACTGGGTAGTTTTCTTCGTGAGGGCGCAGTTGACGTGATGCATAAGCAATCACTCTGCACTCTTGCATTAGGACACAGCCTAATCCTTGACGGGAAGCGTCGCAGTAAATGACGAAGTCCTTCTTAGTGTCAGGCGGAGCAAGAACTGGGGCAGAAGTCAACTTGTCTTTGAGCGCCTGGAAACTTTCCTGACACTTGTTTGTCCATTCTAACTTGACACCCTTATGCAACAGATTAGTCAGAGGCCTGGCAATCTTGGAGAAGTTCTCGACGAATCAACGGCAATAGCTGGCAAGACCGAGAAAACTTCGGACTTGCTTGACATTCTTCGGAGGAGTCCAATCAAGAATAGCCTGAACTCGTTCAGGGTTGAAGGCAATGCCATCCTTGGAGATGACATGCCCAAGATAGGTTACTTCGGGGAGCCAGAATTCACACTTGGAATACTTAGCATAGAGTTGATGCTCTCAAAGCTTTTCCCGCACAAGACGAAGATGTTCAACATGTTCTTGGAAAATACAAGGATATCATCCAGATAAACCACGACGAACTTGTCGAGGTAATCCATGAATATATAGTTCATCAGACGAGAGAAGGTGGTGGGAGCATTCGTTAAGCCGAATGACATGACGGTGTACTCGTATGATCCATACTGAGTCACGAAGGCAGTCTTTGGGATATCCTGTTCATGAACACGGATCTGGTGGTAACCCAACCTCAAGTCGAGTTTGGAGAACACTGATGAACCAGCCAGTTGATCATAAAGATCATTGATCCAAGGAAGATGATATTTATTCTGAATGGTAGCTTGGTTTATAGGACGGTAGTCTTGGACTAATCGGTTCGTCCCATCCTTCTTCTTAACAAAGAGAGAAGGTGCTCCCCAAGGAGAGCAACTGGGGCGAATGAAACCTTTGCTAAGAGATTTGTCGATTTCCTCCTTAAGCTCAATGAGTTCATGTGGCGGCATCTTGTAGGGTCGTTTGGCTATAGGGGTGGTGCCTAGTTTCAAGTCGAAGATGAATTCGACAGCTCTAGCAGGGGGAATCCCTGGAAGTTCTTCCGGAAAGACATCTTCGAATTCACGAACGACAGGGATGCTTTCAATGCCCTCGAGTGGTGCAGCATTCAACGCATTCAAGGCATAAAGCAGTGCCTCGGCGTTCTGAACTAGATGAGCATTGTAGCTTATTATTTCATCTGAAGGGTGTAGCAGATGGAAGGTCTTAGTGGCGCAAAATATAGAAGCAGTATGCGCTTTCAACCAATCCATCCCCAGAATGAGGTCGATGTTAGACGACTTCAGGATAATGAGAGAGGCATAGAATTCTAGCCCTTCGATTTCCACGGGGACGTCGATGCCAACCAGTGAGGTTTGACATTGCCCCACGGGTTTTTTTACCAATACCGAAGTGTTCATCTCCTCAAATTTAACGTCATGCTTGTATGCAAAATGTTCTGACATGAATGAATGTGATGCTCCTGAATCGAATAAAACAGATGCAGGTACTGAATTTACGAGGAGTGTACCCATCACGGTAGCATGCTGGTCTTGAGCTTTATTGAGATCAACGTGGTTGGCATGACCACGACCATAAGACCTGTCATTGTTGTTGTGAGGCTGGTTGCTTCCATGGCCAGCTGCAAGGAGGTCCAGTTGATTATGATTCTGATTGCAGTCTCTGGCATGGTGACCTGGTTGACCACACTTGCAGCAGAGACCATTATTGGGAGTGGGAACAGGAGCTCGGAGTCGTTGAGCTGGAAGTCTTGGCTGCCTAGTTGGTGGGGGAGGCAAACGCGGTGCAACATAAGACTGCCTTGGGGCAGGTGCAGTTGGCTGGTACATGCTGTTGGGTATCCATATCCTACGCTTCTGCGAGGACGGGCCCGAAGATGAACCCGTGTCATAGTTGCGCCTGTGAGAGTTCTGGTGTTCCCACAGACCAGTTTCGATATTGATGGCCTTGTTCACCAAGGTGGCGAAATCAGCAAAGTCATGCACTAAAAGTGCGAGCTTGATGTCATCTTGAAGGCCATCACGAAACTTCTCCTGTCTGCGTGCATCAGTTGCAATGTCTTCTTCAGCATAGCAGGACAGATCCAGAAACTCCCGCTGATAAGCTTCCACAGTTTTGTTGCCCTGGGTGAGATTGCGGAACTCGCGCTTCTTCCGGTCCATGACTCCCTGAGGAATGAAACATGCACGAAAAGCAGCTTGGAAGTCTGGCCAGGTGATGATTGTTCCAACCGGTAGAGTACGCCGGTGGCTGTCCCACCATTGAGCAGCGGGTCCTTTCAGGAAGAAGGAAGCAAAGGTAACATAGCTGACAGGGGCTACATAAGCAGACTCCATCTCATAGGTGATGTCACAGAGCCAGTCATCAGCATCCAGAGGCTGAGTTGAGCTACGATACACGGTTGGGTTGAGGTGCATGAAATCCTACAGAGTCACTTGGGCTGCCTGCTGGTTCATATTGGGGCGAGGAAACTGATCCATCATATTTTCCATGAATTGGCGGTTCAGCTCGAACTGTTGGATGATACCAGCCATGTACTCAGGCGGTGGTGGGGCATGGCCACCACGACCACGACCACCTGGTCTAACCATCCTGCTAATATATAACAGGGGTAGTTCAGCATTGAGAAATTGCAAGGACAAGAATCATTCATGATGAAACATGCATAATGAAAGGAACACGATAGATACTACATAGTAGTTGGCATATCTTACAAAAGAGATCATGCATAGAGTTTGGTACACAGAGTTCAGTACATAGGCTAAGAACATCATAGGCGGCACACAGGCTCGCGGCGAATGCATCTAACACTAACAAGCAAGCCTACATCAGTCCCAGGAGGAACTGTGGAGGTAGGTGTAGCCTGACAGCTGGTAGTGACGCGACGGGAAGTCCTCCACGTGAGTAGCCTGGGCTCCACGGATACTCTAGTGTGGAACCCGGCACGCAGGTGGCAGGAGAGGACCAAGTGTGGGAGAGTAGCGTCCCACATCTGGCCAGCCTACGCCCTGGGGCATCACGGTCCTGGCAGGGTAGATCACAGAATGCGACAGATCACCAGATCAGACAGAGGGGTGCAACAACGTTAAAGCACGGTACAGGTGCTGACAGGTGGTGTACAACTCGTGGCGAAGAGCTCGGTTAGCTCGATCTAGCCCATCAGCATGCATAACCAGGTTCTGATGGTAGAACGGCTCTCGGGTGATAGTGGAGTAGGCAGCAGTGTAGTATCCCTCCGCACCAACATCGGATGCGATAGCAATGTGCCTGAAAGGGGAGGTGTCCAACTCCCGGTACTCTCCACGAAGACGTGTCAGAGCAGCATAAGCAGCACTGTGGACCTCCATGTCAATAGTCACTCCAACACCATGAGCAGTGTGCAACACGGTAGTGGAGTCATACTCCCGAGAGTAGAGGTGGACGATGGCACGGTACTGCTCCTGGTTAAATTCCTGGTACTCCTCATAGATGGTGTACTCAGGGTGCCAGCGATAACCCAGATAGGTCATCATCTCAACCAACACAGCAGGTGATCCTGAGGCACCAATGGCCGCCGTGTGGCGCACGACCTGTCTCGTGGGTTCCATCTGAAAACAAAGATGTTTCAAAGGAGTCAAATGACAGTGTGGATAATGTTCAAATACTACTCTAATGAATAACTAGGGCTTATCCAACTTTGGGGTGAACGTGGTCACGGGATCCTAATGTTAGAGTTAGTAAAACCGTTTAACCCGAGTAAAAGAGAGTTCAGAGTCCCAGAGTAAGGATCGGGGAGTAAAAGATCCTAATACCACCCAAATGGCGACGTGGGCCTGTAAGACACACAACAATGTTAGTAAAAAGTTTTGTAATGTCTAGACTCAACATCGACCAAGGAGTGTGGAAGGGGGATTCCTACAGGCAGTCGGCTCTGATACCAACTTGTGACTCCCCCGGTTTGACCGTACACTAAACATACACGCAAACGTGTACGATCAAGATCAGGGACTCACGGGAAGATATCACAACACAACTCTACAAATAAAATAAGTCATACAAGCATCATATTACAAGCCAGGGGCCTCGATGACTTGAATACAAGAGCTCGGTCATAGACGAGTTAGCGGAAGCAACAATATCTGAGTATAGACATAAGTTAAACAAGTTTGCCTTAAGAAGGCTAGCACAAACTGGGATACAGATCGAAAGAGGCACATGCCTCCTGCCTGGGATCCTCCTAAACTACTCCTGGTCGTCGTCAGCGGGCTGCACGTAGTAGTAGGCACCTCCAGTATAGTAGGAGTCGTCGTCAACGGTGGCGTCTGGCTCCTGGGCTCCATCGTCTGGTTGCAGCAATTGGGTATAGGAAAGGGGAAAAGGGGGAGCAAAGCAATCGTGAGCACTCATCCAAAGTACTCGCAAGCAAGCAACTACACTACATATGTATGCATTAGTATCAATTGGAAAAGGGGGTAACATATGTGGACTGAATTGCAGAATGCCAAAATAAGAGGGGGATAGCTAGTCCTTTCGAAGACTATGCTTCTGGCCACCTCCACCTTGCAGCATGTAGAAGAGAGCAGAAGGTAAGTCCACCAAGTAGCATAGTGTAGCATAATCCTACTCGTCGATCCTCTCCTCGTCGCCCTGTTAGAGAGCGATCACCGGGTTGTATCTAGCACTTGGAAGGGTGAATTTTATTAAGTAACCAGTTCTAGTTGTCATAAGGTCAAGGTACAACTCCAAGTCGTCCTATTACCGAAGATCACGGCTATTCGAATAAATTAACTTCCCTGCAGGGGTGCACCACATTTCCCAACACGCTCGATCCCCTTTGTCCGGACACACTTTCCTGGGTCATGCCCGGCCTCGGAAGATCAACACGTCGCAGCCCTACCTAGGCACAACAGAGAGGTCAGCACGACGGTCTAAATCCTATGCATGCAAGGGTCTGGGCCCATCGCCGATTGCACACCTGCACGTTGCATACGCGGCCGGAAGCAGACCTAGCCCCCTTAATACAAGCGCGAGCTTACGGTCCAATGCGGCACGCGCCGCTCAGTTGCTGACGTCACGAAGGCTTCGGCTGATACTACGACGTCGAGTGCCCATAACTGTTCCCGCATAGTTGGTTAGTGTGTATAGGCCAGTGGCCAGATTCAGATCAAATACCAAGATCTCGTTAAGCGTGTTATTTTGAAATAACTGCGGACGTCGACCAGGGCTAGGCCCACCTCTCTCCTAGGTGGTCTCAACCTACCGTGTCGCTCCGCCACAAAGATCCACTCAGAGGGCCATCGGAACAAACATCCTTTTAGACCCAATCTGTGAATCACTCGCGGGTACTCTACGAGCCGACCCGACTTTAGTCATCACATGTATCATATAATATGTATAGAAGTATACACCCGTGATCACCTCCCGAGTGATCACGGCCTGATAGTATAGCATGGCAGACGGACAAGAATGTAGGGCCACTGATGATAAACGAGCATCCTATACTAAGCATTTAGGATGGCTGGTAAGGTATCAATAACTGGAGCAACAATGACAGGATATGCATCAGGATAGGATTAACGGAAAGCAATAACATGCTACACTACTCTAATGCAAGCAGTAGAGAGAAGAGTAGGCGATATCTGGTGATCAAGGGGGGGCTTGCCTGGTTGCTGTGGCAAGAGAGAGGGGTCGTCAACACCGTAGTTGTACTGGGTAGCAGCGGCGTCAGTCTCGTATTCTACCAAAGAGAAGAGGGGGTAGAAACAATAAATATTAAGCAAATAGATGCATAGCGATGCATGACAAGACAAGTAGCGGTGCTAGGGGTGCCCTAACACGGTATGAGGTGGTACCAGTGAAGGGGGAAACATCCGGGAAAATATCCCCGGGGTTTCGCGTTTTTAGACAGATGAACCGGAGGGGGAAAGTTGTGTGTTCTCTATGCTAGGGATGCGTGGCGGACGAACGGGCTGCGTATCCGGATTCGTCTCGTCGTTCTGAGCAACTTTCATGTACAAAGTTTTTCCATCCGAGCTACGGTTTATTTTATATTGATTTTAAAAGATTTAAATCATTTTAGGATTAATTTAATTATTTTAATTCAACATTATCCAGAACAGTGTTTGATGACACAAGCATGACATCAGAGTGATGTTAGCAGGTCAACTGGTCGGTTGACCAGTCAAACCAGACAGATGGGTCCAGTAGGACCCACATGTCATTGTTAGGGGCATTAATAGGGGGGTTTAGACTAACTAAATGGGTTAATTAGTGGGTGGGGCCCAGCAGTCAGTGACTATTTAGTTAACTAACTTAATTAATGAAATAATTAGCATTTTATTTATTTACAAAAATGTTTTAAATGATGTGGGCCCGTATGTCAGTGGCAGTAGCTGCCACATCAGCGCAGTTGACTTTGATCAACGTGGCCAGTTGGGGCCCCTAGGCCCACAGGCAGTGACCCAGGGGCGGCCCCCGGTGTGCCAGCTCAACGGAGCCGCCCGTGTAGCTCCAGCAAGCTCGCTCGCAGCGGCCGAACGCCGGCGAGCATCGGGATTCGCCTATGGGGCACCAAATTGAGCGTCGTCTCTTGCGTTCGAAAGAGGAGAGTGCCCCGCATCTATCTACGACGTCGGAACGCGCGGGGTTGGCCGGAAATGACAACGGCGAGCACATCGGCGGACGGCCGGAGTTGGGCGTGAGAGGAAACATCGACGTAGCACACTAGCGAGCGAACTGAGAGGCCAGGCGAGACATCCGTGAGGCGGCGAATGCAACAGGCGCTGGCCCGTGACCATTTGGTCATCGGAGGCACGCCGACGACGAACACAGGCGACGACGACGTTTGGGTGTGCATGGAAACAACGACTCCGGGCCAGAGAGCAGCGACAAGTGGCGCGTTTGAATCATACGTTTACGGCGAGCACGACTGCGAGCTCAGTCGAGCTCGGCAGCGTCCGTGGCGATAGCAGCATCAACGACGGCGGATCTCCGTTTGGGCAAACATGGCGCGGCGGCTACGGGCGGCGATAGGCAGCGCAGAGAGGACGGGAAGGAAGGCGTGGAGCTCACCGAGTGGTCACGAAAGACCCTTGGTGGTTTAGGAGTAGCAAAGTAGACGGCGCTTATCGGAGACGCGCCGGGGATCCGAGGTAGATGACAAGGCCAGGGCAGCGTTCACAGGCACCCGGCGTCCTGCGGCTCATCAAGGAGGCATAGTCGAAGGAGGTGGAGCGAGCGGACACGTCGGAGAGGTGCGTAGGTCGCGGTGGCCGCGAGTTCTACGGCGGTGAGGCCATGGCGGCGCTCGGATGCGGTGGGGAACGAGGGGGAGAGCGAGGTGGATCTGAGGGGAGAGGGAGAGGCAGAGATCTGGGAGGAGAGCGGGGTGAGTGGGAGAGGGGCCCGAGTAGGCGGGGGCGTTGGCGATCTTATCCCCTCCTCGACGCCGGTGAGGGGGGGGGGGTTCGGCGGTGACCGCGCCCTGTAGCGACACGCAACCGAGGAACAGGAAGAGGGCGCGATCGGGGAGCTGGGCCGGATGGGCTGGTTGGCTGGCTGCTGGCTAGCCGGGCCTTTCGGCCGAGGGGGAGAGGGTTTTTTTCTTTCCTTTTGTTTTGTTTTCTGTTTTGTCCTTTTCTTTTTATTTATTTTCTTTACCAGTTTAATTCATTTTAAATATACGTCTTTTATAAAAGCATGGATCCCACACCATAAATTCCTAGGCATTTATTTGCACACACCAAACATTTTTGTTTTTAAAATTTGAAAACTTTTATTATTTAACTTTATTTTAAATTTGAATTTGAATCGGTTTTGAACTAACCCGAGATTAACTATAGTGATAGAGGTGACGTGGCATCGTTAACATGGGATTACTGTAGCTTAATTATCCGGGCGTTACAAGGGTAAATCCAAAACTCGGTTTGACCGATTACTCAAACTCGGTGGGACCGATTTGGGTAATAAGCGAAACAGAGAGTTGGCCAAGCAAACTCGATGGGGCCGATTGTATATCTCGGTGGGACCGAAAATATTGCAATAGGTAACAAAGAGTTTGCAAGCTCATCTCGGTGAGACCGAGATCCCTCGGTGAGACCGAACTGATTAGGGTTTCTGGCAGTGGCTATGTCAACTGAACTCGGTGGCGCCGGATAGAAAGAATCGGCGGGGCCGAGTTTGATATTTGGTGTGGGACATATTTGGAAGTGAGAAAGTGGTTGAGGGCTTTGGAGCATATCACTAAGCACTTTAAGCAAGCAAGCCATTAAGCAGCACCTCATCCCTTCTTAATAGTATTGGTTTTCCTATGGACTCAATGTGATCTTGGATCACTAAAATAGAAAATGTAGCCAATCCTTTGTCCTTAGCATATTGAAGGGGTTCCACATCCTCTAGTCCATGCCACTCCATTGTTGAACTTGTCAGAAAGATACTAGGTAGACACTTTAGTCCAACAAGAGATATGTTGACATTAATTACCAAAATCACCCAGGGAGCACTTGTGCTTTCAATGATGAAATATGGTGTCTGATGTAATTCAGCATGTGTGCGTTAACATACTTGAGGAAATAGCATGTCGAACAACACAACAAAAGTATCAGACCACCACAGGACTTAAGTTTACAACTCAATCCAACAAGAACTTCGGAAGAACGAGAGTTGCAACTTAACAAAATGCCCATATATAGAGACCCGCTTGAAGACTAACTCAAATTTCTCCCCCTTTGTCATCAAATGACCAAAAGGGACGAAAAATGAGGACTAATGCCCTTGAAGAATATCATCATGAAGTCAATGGAGGAGCGCCAACGTTGTTGGGGTCGTCCGTTGGAGTACGGCCTGCCGCAGTGCCGTTCAAATCTTCGGCTTCATCCGTCTCGCGCGATGAATAATATGAACTGGCAACCAAGTGAGGAACTTTGACCTTCTTGAACTTCTTCGAAGGTGGCTGAGACGAGTCAAAGTCCTGTTGGAAGCCCATCTGCTTAAGATCTTCATCACTGTAGAGGTGAGACAATGCAGCTCAAGTGCGGTCAAAAACTTCATGCAAGTAGTAGTGGTTCTTCTTCACAGTGTTTTGCGTGATTTTCATGTTCTGAAGAGTTGAACCAAACTGACGCTTGACCCACTTGTGATTGCGATCCACCTCCTGATGAAGACTGGGGAGAAGCTCACGATCAGTCATCACCCTTGGAGAAGTGGCTTGAGGAAATTGCTTTGAAGCATTTGCGGCAGTATCATGGGTGGCAGAGTCATCATTGGTGGAGTAAGATGCAGCTTTGTGAAACTGTCATCCAATGGACGAGTGCCTTCATCAATGACAGCAGCCTTGCC
The DNA here is from genome assembly GCF_018294505.1 of Triticum aestivum. Classification (NCBI taxonomy): domain Eukaryota; kingdom Viridiplantae; phylum Streptophyta; class Magnoliopsida; order Poales; family Poaceae; genus Triticum; species Triticum aestivum. The sequence continues at coordinate 513,634,722 of NC_057797.1, read as the reverse complement.
CTTCTCATCAGTTGAGGAAATAGTACTTTTGAGGAGTTCAATTGGCGGCAAATAGCTGAGATGATTTTGACAATCAGCCTTATAGTTAATTGAAGACCTTGATCTAATGAATCTCATGATCCAGGGAGCGTAAGGCTTCAATTCAGACAGTGACAAAGCTACATAGGCCAAAGTCCTCATGAAGAAATCGTGGTAGTTGATAAGAATACCATGGATGATATTGAACAGCAGATTCTTCATGATGCCAACAACCTCTTTGTCATGAAAGTTGTGGCCCTTGACTAGGATGAGGGTTTTGGTCAATATTCTGTAGATCGTCCTTGGCACATAGAGCAATTCCTTGACGAGGAATTTGGTCCTTAGAGCTTGGCCTAGCTTCAAAGGCTTCATCAGAACTTGCATTAGATGATTTGAAAGCTCAGGTTCATCATAGATGTGTCTTGCACCTTCAGTGGGAGGACTGACTGGGACGGCATGAAGCAATTCAGAGGCCGGAGCTTTATAGTGAGTGTTTTCAGTCATCCAGTCTAGCACCCATGAATTGACATCTTCAACATTTCTAGTAATGTGCAGTGTGAAGAAGAATTGAAGAATGAGTTCTTCATTCCAATCGCAGATGTCGGTGCAGAAATTTAGCAGCCCAGCGTCATGAAGAACACTGAGGACTGGGGTGAAGCACGGTAGAGACTCCATATCCACATGAAGAATTTTCTCATGGTCAAAGATCTTGTCCTTATCAAATAGCAATGAGGAATAAGAGTTCATCTGGCTAGCAGTCCAAAAATGCTTGCGTCGAAGACGAGTAGATTCATATGGATTGTAGTCAGTGAAGAAAATGTGCTCAACAAAGAAGTCATCAGCCTTGAACTTCGACTTCTTGGCCTGAGGATTCTGTGGCTTGGGCTGAAGATTAGCAGTTGAAGTCTTCACAGCCTCTTGAAGCACAACCTCTGGAGCCACAGGGTGAGGAATTTCAGTGGCATTGTCATCAGTAGCAGCCTTGGCCTCCATTTCTTCAGCAACATTTTCATCAGTGCTAGTGGCTGGAATTTCTTCTGGAACAGAAGGAAGTGAAGCTTGATGTCCATCAGAACCCGTATGAATTTCTTTAGTTTGGACAGGGGACTGAGGAATCTGTTGTAGAGGGGTGGAGAGTGGTTAATTGGGGTGATGACTTTCCCAGTAGTCATCATTCAGAATAGGCGCTGTTGACCCAATGTCCACATCCTCATCTTCTTCATCAATTTCTTATACGCCTGCCTCTTCAGCTCTCAACTAAGGCATGGGCGATGATACCAGCGGGGTTGAAGGGATATCATCCACTTCAATTTCTTCATCCAACTGCTCTGACGTAGCAGCGGAAGGATCTTCTTCATCAGATTCACTAGGAATCACATATTCCTCACCAAAGGGAAAAATCTCCTTTGATGGCATGCTTGATATAGGAACAACATCTATTGGGTGTGAAAATGAGCTCATCAAAGTCTTCACTTTCTTCAGAGCTGAAGACTATGAGGATGTAGATGCTTTCCTTTTCTTCACAGCTGCCCTCTCTGCAGCCTTGGTCTTCTTCGCTTCTGATGCAGAAGGAAGGTTGATACTTGTGTTTGAAGGAGGAGGAGAGAAAATTGGTGCATTTTCTTTAGGCGCAACTGATGCAGTTGCCCTGGCAGGTTCAATTTCCTCAGGCGCAATAGCAGAAGCTTCAACTGTCCTGGTTTGTTCATCAGGCGCAACAGTGGTGGTTGCCCTGGCAATTTCTTCGGTGGCTGGAATTTCTTCATCAGCCCTGGTGCTCTCATTTTCTTCAGCAACCTGATTTTCATCAGTTGTGCTTGCATCTTCTTCGGTTGGTTGAGAAGATGCTTCATCCTGAGGAATTTCATGTTGCATTGGGGCTGCAACATTTGAGGTGAATCCCTGCGCCATTTTGACGAATCTGACCTTGGCTCCCAGCCAATCTGCACGGTATCCATCAAATTCATCACTGAGTTTTTTGATCTAAGTTTGCATGGTCACAAGTTCATCAGGAGTCATTTTGACAACATTCTTCTTTAGAAGACAGTCCTTCTTGTACTGAGCTTTCTTCAGTTGCCTCGCATTTTCAAATTTCCATTTTTCTTCGCCTATGAAGGCTATCAACATATGATTTTGGCCAGGTGTGAGTTTGAAATCAGGCATAGGAGTGTTGGGGTCCCTGTGCCAGAGATCAATGAAGTCAAGGATCAACTTGGGATCCAGCAGAAGAGGCACATTGCTGCCTTTGGCTCTAGTGGCTCGTTGATGTCTGTCTCTGATGATTTTAGCCAATTCTTCATCATCAACTTCGTCTTCGCTGGACGACACTTGGAAGGCGACTTGCTTTTTGTGAGGACTTGGTCTTGTGCCTCGTCCAGCAGTGGACTTTTTCTTCAGCAAAGTTGCGCCTGTTGAGGAACGAGGAGGAGATGAAGAACTTGCAGATGCTCCTGAGGCAATAGAGATGCCCGTGGTCCTTTGGCAAGAGGCGAGATGTGCAGGTGCCGAGGACTTTGTACCAGCAGCTGAAGGTTTTGCAACAGTGGGAATTGGAGCTGCTTGAGGAATATGTCGTGAGGACTTTGATGAGCTTGGCCATGAGGGCATTGCAGCAGAGGAACTAGGCTTTTGCACAGGCTTCTTGGGCATAGCCTTCTTGGGCTTGCTAGCAGAGGCCTCAGCAGCGGCAGCAGCAGAATCTTCATTGAATTTCTTCACTACTTCTTTGGTCATTTTGGCCAACTTGGCTTGCCGCTTGGCCCATTCATCTGGAAAATCCTCACCACCCTTGATGCTAGTGGGATCAGCTACTTGTCCTGGTGCCAATGGAGGTCTTGGGCAAGGAGGGTGTAAAGCGAATTTCTTCATGTACTTTGGAGTTACATATCTGTACTCCATCCATTCCCGTGCCCATCTCCTCTCTATCCTTTGTATGCGCATCTTGCGCTGATTCTTGTTCTCCTTGCCATGTTTGGCTTCATCAAGAGTGCAATATTCCTCATAGATCTCATCAGGGATCTCAAAAGCAGTATTCACTTCTGGTTTCTTGCCTCCCTTCTGAGGTCTCTTGCCATCAACCATTTTCTTCAGCTGAGGATTTTGAACAACAGAATTCTCTGACGAGGTATGCAATTTGTCTTCGAGGAACACTGCAAATGAGTTAAGTTGATGAGAACCTAGTGATTTAGCAGCGGACATGTGTACCTATGAACAGAGTACAGGTGCGAAGAATTTGGAGAGGTCACATGCGTTCTCAGAAGTTAAAAAAACAAGTTTGAGGAATTTGACCAGGAGTGTCTTGAGGAATTTGACTAAGCGGTCTTTGACTTAGGTTCTGGAGTTGTATAGATTGAAAAATCCACACAATTGAAGAATCTTGAAGAAAAACGTTGCTTAGAGAAATAGATCAAGAACAGATGCATGTGAGGTGTTTTAAGAATGTGGAAGTTGAAGAATAAACACCTTTTGAAGATTTTGTGGAAATCATCAGAATCAACAAGGGCAGTAAAAATAGATTTTATTTACCCTTGACGAAGAACACGATGAACTAGGAGTTGAAGATGGGAAGTTCGTCCATTCAGATCTTCCACGCCCTAACTTGGCAGTGGAAGAAAGCTACGGCGGCGGCGGAGTGATGATTTCCGCGACCGGCGCGAGTACAGCGGTGACGTGGTCGAGGCTGTGAAGCTCTTCCTCACAGGTGAAAATGGAGAGTTGCGGCGATGCTAGGTCAGAGAGCTCGAGCGAGGGGAGTGAGGCCGAGCGGGGTAAATGCGGTCTGAGGAGGGTGAGGTGTATTTATAGCCGAGGTGAAAAACCGCTCGTCCGAGGAAAATGGACGAACATGCCCCTGACCCTTCTCATCCTAGCGACATGTGTCAGCCACATACTGAGAAGTGGAGATCGTGTTAGATCATGGGTGAGTATTTTAATCTTATCGTGCGATGCGGAACAATTTGAGCGTTAAACACCGAAAATTCAGATAAGAATATTTTAAAGTTTCGTTCGCAAATTCTTCAGCTGATAAGGACACAGTGAAGATTTTGAACAGGTTTCAAATAGAATGCACATGAAGAATTTTTGAACAAACTGGGTTGAGTTAGCATAGAGGGGGGAGGGTCCGATCACATTCACTTAGCAGAAAAGTCAACTTGAAGAATTAGCAATAAGTGAATATTGTAGAGGACTGAAAACTCAAATATATATATAGTCAATGAAGAACACAGTCAGAAAGAGTGAAGACTTTGCAAAGTTGAAGAATTTGAACAACTGGGGAATTTTATAAATGAAGAAAAACTCAAATTGAAGATTTTCAACTTTTGTTCGTGGCGTGACCCACCGTATAAGAATAATGATTTCAGACGCTGCGTACAATTGTCATAGGGCTATGAGAATCAAATTCTTCCTTAATTTCTACACACTTAGGTTAGTCTTCATTGATTGAAGAAAAACGTTACTTCGTGTGTTGCACATCTAAGTCATCAATTTTGCATAAGTGTTAGGATGTGTGTCCTTTTCAAAGAACATTCGAAGATACTAAAATATTTAGCTCACACTACAACTTGCTAAATCTCTTCTCATCCAAGGGCTTTGTGAAGATATCGGCTAGCTGTTCTTCAGTCTTCACGTGCTCAATAGAGATTTCGCCCTTCAACACATGATCACGAAGAAAATGATGACGAATCTGGATGTGCTTTGTCTTCGAGTGCTGAACTGGGTTATGAGCAATCTTGATGGCACTCTTATTGTCACAGAACAGGGGCACATTCTTCACATTGATGCCTTAGTCCTTGAGGGTTTGTTTCATCCATAGCAATTGAGCACAGCATGAACCAGCAGCAATGTACTTAGCTTCATCAGTAGAGAGTGATATGCAGTTCTGCTTCTTCGAGGACCAACATACTAAGGATCGTCCAAGGAAATGGCATGTGCTTGATGTTGACTTGCGATCACGATCACCAGCATAGTCATAGTCAGAATATCCAATGAGATCAAAAGCCAAGCCCTTGGGATACCATAATCCAAGTGTTGGTGTTTGAGCTAGATATCTAAGAGTATGCTTCACGGCCTTATGGTGTGATTCCTTTGGTGTAGCTTGAAAACGGGCACACATGCAAACACTAAGCATAATATCTGGTCTAGATGCACATAGATACAATAATGAGCCAATCATGGAGTAGTATACCTTTTGATCGAAGTCTATACTATTTTCATCAGTGCATAGATGACATTTGTGGGCATAGGGATTTTGACTCCTTTGCAATCTTGCATACCGAATTTCCTCATCCTTGAGGTATTTCTCTTGAGATATGAAGATGTCGTTGCGCTGTTGATGAATCTGAAGACCTAAGAAGAATTTCAGTTCTCCCATCATAGACATTTGATATTCCCCACTCATCATATAGGCAAATTTGTCATTGTAACGTTGGTTAGTACAACAAAAGATAATATCATCAACATATATTTGGCACACGAATAATTCATCATCATAGGTTTTTGTGAAAAGAGTTGGGTTAAGTGAACCGGGTTTGAAGCCTTTCTTCATGAGGAATTCCTTCAAAGTATCATACCACGCCCGAGGGCCTGCTTGAGGCCATAGAGGGCCTCGTTGAGTGTGAAGACTTGGTCAGGATGCTTTGGATCTTCAAAACATGGGGGTTGATCAACATATACTTCTTCCTCAAGCTTACCATTGAGGAACTGATACGTCTCCAATGTATCTACTTTTTCTCACACTTTTCCTCTTATTTTGGACTCTAATTTGCATGATTTGAATGAAACTAACCCCGGACTCATGCTGTTTTCAGCAGAATTACAATGGTGTTGTTTTTGTGCAGAAATAAAAGTTCTCGGAATGGAACGACACTTCACGAGGATTTTTTATATAATAAATGAGAATTTCTGGAGCCAAGACCTACCGGAGAGGGGCGCCTGGGTGGGAACAACCCACCAGGGCGCACCCCCCTCTCCTGGCGCGCCCAGGTGGGTTGTATCCACCTGGTGGCCCCGCAGGCCTCAACCCTGATGATGTCTAGTACACAACCTTCTTCTTGTAGACGTTCTTGGGCCTCCAAGTGTAGAGGTTTGTAGGAGAGTAGCAAATTTCCCTCAAGTGGATGACCTAATGTTTATCAATCGGTGGGAGGCGTAGGATGAAGATGGTCTCTCTGAAACAACCCTGCAACCAAATAACAAAGAGTCTCTTGTGTCCCCAACACACCCAATACAATGGTAAATTGTATAGGTGCACTAGTTCGGCAAAGAGATGGTGATACAAGTGCAATATGGATGGTAGATATAGGTTTTTATAATCTGAAATTATGAAAACAATAAGGTAACTAATGATAAAGGTGAGCGAAAACGGTATTGCAATGCTTCGAAACAAGGCCTAGGTTTCATACTTTCACTAGTGCAAGTTCTCTCAACAATAATAATATATTTGGATCATATAACTATCCCTCAACATGTAAAAAAGAGTCACTCTAAAGTCACTAATAGCGGAGAATAAACGAAGAGATTATTGTAGGGTACGAAACCACCTCAAAGTTATTCTTTCCGATCAATCCATTGGGCTATTCCTATAAGTGTCACAAACAACCCTAGAGTTCATAGTAAAATAACACCTTAATACACAAATCAACCAAAACCCTAATGTCACCTAGATATTCCAATGTCACCTCAAGTATCCGCGGGTATGATTATGCGATATGCATCACACAATCTCAGATTCATCTATTCCACCAACACAAAGAACTTCAAAGAGTGCCCCAAAGTTTCTACCGAAGAGTCAAGACGAAAATGTGTGCCAACCCCTATGCATAAGTTCACAAGGTCACAGAACTCGCAAGTTGATCACCAAAACATACATCAGGTGGATCACGTGAATATCCCATTGTCACCACATATAAGCACATGCAAAACATACATCAAGTGTTCTCAAATCCTTAAAGACTCAATCCGATAAGATAACTTCAAAGGGAAAACTCAATTCATCACAAGGAGATAGAGGGGGAGAATCATCATAAGATCCAACTATAATAGCAAAGCTCGCGGTACATCAAGATCATGACATATCAAGAACACAAGAGAGAGAGAGAGAGAGAGAGAGAGAGAGAGAGAGATCAAACACATAGCCTCCAGAAGCTTTAGTATTTCTTTTCTTACCACTTATTTCATCTTAGGATTTAACCATCGTTGCTAATCAACAACTGGTTTAGCATCCTTCTCCAATTTTATTTTGTGCTGGCATAAAGTGGGACTAATGCCCTTAAGATCATCAAGAGTATATCCAATAGCAGCATGGTGCTTCTTCAGAGTTTTCAATAATTTCTTTTCGTCATGCTCTGAAAGGTTAGCACTAATAATAACAAGATATATCTATTTCTCATCAAGATAAGCATATTTGAGAGTATCAGGTAAAGGTTTAAGCTCAAACACGGGATCACCCTTGGGTGGAGGAGAATCCCCTAGAATTTCAACAGGCAAGTTGTGTTTCAAAATAGGTCCCTATTTAAAGAATACTTCATCTATTTCCCTTCTTTCATTCATGAACATATCATTTTGTCGGGGGCGATGCTGATTCCCGCCAACACCTATGGGGACAGGGCCCCTTTTCGGTTCGGTGGGGGGCGGAGAGCGCACAAAGAGCGGATCGAGGCAGTGCACGCGGGGAGATTTTTACCCAGCTTCGGGCCGCACGGATGCGTAAAACCCTACTGCTGCTTGTTTGTGTATATTGGATTCTTGCTCAGGAGCGAGGGACGCTGCCAGACTGAGCGTAAGAGTGTTTCTGGTGTGAACGAGCCGAGCTGGCCGAGCCTCTGAACTCTCCGACCCTCGGAACCCTTTCTACGTTGCGCTCGGGCCTCCTTTTATACTCAAGGGGTCACCGACAGGGGGCAACGTAGACAAGAAGGGTAAAAATGGAAAAGGATGCGGTAGGTGCAGCTACCGCTACTGTGGATACAGTGCACCCTACCTAACTCTGACGGCAGGGGACAAGGGCATTAAATGCCTGTCTGAGTCTCCTAAACAGTGCAAAAGGTGACCGTTAGGAGTGCCACCGTTTGCCACGATGGGCTTCTCTTCATCTCCGCTTGCCACCACGTACCCCTAGCTGCACGGCCTCCCGCCACGTGCGCTCTGGGAGAGTCCCAGAGCGACACGTTAGCAGGTGAGCTGGAGCGCGGGCACGCAGTGGGGGTTTCCCGCGGCAAGCTCCTTGCCGCGGCCGTCGTCTTGTCGCATCCTGAAGCTTGTTGCTCGCCGGATCTTGCCGGGACGCAGGGCGCGTCGCGGCAAGCTTTCTTGGTATGTCTTGAGTGGCCTTCCCGACAAGCTCCTCTTGCCGGGGTCTTGCCTCTTCTCGGCAAGCTCCTCTTGCCGGGGCCTTGGTTGGCCTTCCCGGCAAGCTCCTCTTACCGGGGCCTCGGTTGGCCTTCCCGGCAAGCTCCTCTTACCGGGGTCTTGGTTTGAGTACTTTGTTCTTGAATGGTCTTCAAGGGAACCATGGAGGGTCCTGGCGGTCACCCGGCAAGCCTTGTCGCGGGGCGCTGCAACTGCCCGTGCACGAGTTCGGGGTAATAGGGTACCCCTGCTCTAGTACACCGACAGGAGCCCCCGGGCCTGGGCCATACACGGTGCCGAGCGCTATTGGGCCAGGCCCAAAACAGTGCACGGGCATGCGCGGCCTAGATCACGCCGAATCTAACTCTGCTCCCACCGCGCATGCCCAGAATGGCACGCGTCAAACGCGGCGTCGTGGGAGAGATCGTGGGTGGCGTACGTGGGGCTAAGCCCCCCGAACATGCGTCAGGCCACGATGATGGGGACGATTCACGCCCTCCTCCTTAAACGGAGGTAGGTGTGAGGGCGTGGTGCATTTACTGGACGGGGCTGGTGCGCGGTTTTCGGGACGTCCACTCCCCGCGTTCACGGGGCGGAGCGATGCTGCCTCATCTGTCGCCTCAGTTCTGCATCCCCGCCACGCGGCTCCCATGCGCTTGAGGTCACGGACGGTGGATTGGGAAACTGGGCCATCGCGAGCGGGTTGGCCCCGACTCCCTGCCCTTCCCGTGCCTTGATTCGCTGAGCGGGGCGGCCGAGCCCCCACCTCACTCCTTTATAAAGAGCGGGATGGGAGCATGGAAAACCCGCACTCTCTCATCTTCTCCTTTCTTCAGCTTCTGCTCCCCTTTCTCTCATCTGCCATGGAGAAAGGGAACCCAGGCCCTTCCTCGGTAGCGGCGAGGGTCGCCGCCAGACAGCGCCTCTCTCCCTCTTCTGCGCCCGTGGTGGCAGAGCCAGTCTTGAGGGGAAGAGGAAGAGGACGAGGTCAAGGACGAGGTCGAGGCGCTCGGGGAAGAGGCGAACGGGGCGGCGCGTCAGCTTCACCTCCGCTGGCGGCTCTTCCCCCCACGGCGGTCCATATAGGGGACGACCCTTGCGAGTTCTTCGTCAGGCTGCGCCGGGCGCCTCGTCGTCGCCTCCGGCTTCCTGCTCCGTTTGCGCGCGCGATGGAAGTGGAGCCTCCCGAGACGCTGAGACTGCACATGAGGGGCTGTGGGATCAGCGGCACGCGAGTCCGCGTTGCATTCCCAGCCCCTAATGTGATGTATCTTGATCGAGGGTGGAAGACGTTCGCCCGCATCCACAGCTTGACGGAGGGGTTTACCCTCCATTTTAAGTTGATGGAGGGCGATCTCCTCTCCGTCAAGGCCTTCGGGTGCTTCGGCACTCGGGCGAAGTGCTGCGTGGATAGCTCCTCCGACAGCGAAGGCTCCTCCTCGAGCGAGAGCGACGAGGAGGGGAGCGACAGCGACGACGAGGGTAGCGGGCGGCGGAGTAGCGGGTCCGACTAGGCGTCGGGCGCCGCCTTGCGCGGCACCGGCGACTCCATCATCCGCGTCGCCGGCTTCTTGAACTCCCCGGGGTCGTCTCCTTGGGCGGCTGGCGTAGGGAGGCTGCGGAAGGGGAAGAGGGCAGGCGACAAGGCCGTCAAGCCGGAGTACGAGGGCGTGGTGCCCTCGACAGCGTGCTGACGTCCCGCCGCCCCGTCTTCGAGCCCCGCTTCCGGCGTCGCCGTCGCCGTCCAGCCTTCGGACGGCCCCCGGGATGTTCCCTTGGTGTCTTCTGGCACCCGTAGCTCGCCTAGGCACTCCTTTTGCCCTTTTCGCCTCCTTGACCTGCCTCCTGAAAAGGGGGACAGGAAAGGGATCACGGGCATCTTATCTTTTTAATTTGTAAGCCTTCGGGCCTTAGCTGTATCTAAAATTTGTAATCCTCTCTTTCATGTTTTTCATCCTCTATGGACTGTACCTGAGTGGGATGTTTTTTAATGAAAAGGGGATGCTTGCCGGGGTATTTGTCTCGCGAGTTAAACCCACGCCAAGGAGCAAATCCTTGGTATCCCTCGGACAGACATTTCATCTCCCGGCAACAGACCCTGCCGCCTTCCCACGTCGCTCGACCTTTCTCACGCTTTTGACGGAGGCAGGGACGAGGTGGGTGCGGTTTTCCTCGCTTCATCCCCTTGCTGCCGCGACTACGACCAAACTTGGCCCCAAGAACGAGCCCCAGGGCCTAGAGTCGAGGGAGCACGGCAGTTTCCGGGAAGAAACGTGGTTTCGCATTCCCCAGTCCATAAGAGGATGCATGATGAGGGATGAAAGACTTATCTGATAGCACAGCCCTCGGCAACTCTGGTTTGCCGTGGACGATTCTTGGCACTCACAGCCCCCGGCGATACTGGCTTGTCGGGAAGGTTCTCTTCAGCAGAGAACTTTGACGTTCTCGATGCCGGCTTCCGGCAAGCTGATTGCCAGGAAGGCTTTTATCTTCAGCAGAGAACTTTGACGTTCTCGATGCCGGCTTCCGGCAAGCTGATTGCTAGGAAGGCTTTTATCTTCAGCAGAGAACTTTGACGTTCTCGATGCCGGCTTCCGGCAAGCTGATTGCCAGGCAGGCTTTTATCTTCAGCAGAGAACTTTGACGTTCTCGATGCCGGCTTCCGGCAAGCTGGTTGCCAGGAAGGCTTTTATCTTCAGCAGAGAACTTTGACGTTCTCGATGCCGGCTTCCGGCAAGCTGGTTGCCAGGAAGGCTTTTATCTTCATCAGAGAACTTTGACGTTCTTGATGCCGGCTTCCGGCAAGCTGATTGCCAGGAAGGCTTTTATCTTCAGCAGAGAACTTTGACATTCTCGATGCCGGCTTCCGGCAAGCTGGTTGCCAGGAAGGCTTTTATCTTCAGCAGAGAACTTTGACGTTCTCGATGCCGGCTTCCAGCAAGCTGGTTGCCAGGAAGGCTTTTGTCTTCAGTAGAGAACTTTGACGTTCTCGATGCCGGCTTCCGGCAAGCTGGTTGCCAGGAAGGCTTTTGGCGAAGAACTTCGTTGTTCTTGACACCGGCTCCCGGCAAGATCGTTGCCGGAAAGGCTTATGGCGAAGAACTTCGTTGTTCTTGACACCGGCTCCCGGCAAGATCGTTGCCGGAAAGGCTTATGGCGAAGAACTTCGTTGTTCTTGACACCGGCTCCCGGCAAGATCGTTGCCGGAAAGGCTTATGGCGAAGAACTTCGTTGTTCTTGACACCGGCTCCCGGCAAGATCGTTGCCGGAAAGGCTTATGGCGAAGAACTTCGTTGTTCTTGACACCGGCTCCCGGCAAGATCGTTGCCGGAAAGGCTTATGGCGAAGAACTTCGTTGTTCTTGACACCGAAAAGATTGGCCCTAAGGACGTTGCCAGCCCCCGGGCCATAACTGCGTTCAAACATAGCAAGTGATTAGCGTCCGGAGTGCACTCAACTTGCTTGCGAATTTCGACTTTTGCTGCATATTCCCTATGCCTGCTGGAATGCTTTCCGGTGCGTATGATCCAGCCAGTAGCGCTTGAGGGAACGGGCCCTTAGCGGCTATTCGGGAACAACGCCTCCCGGAAAGGTTTACCTTCTTGGTTCTAGCGCAACCGCACAAGTTGCCGAGCGGACTCGAGGCAATCATGGAGCGCAACTAGCCCCGAGAAGGCTCCTCGGCATACAGGTCTATGCAGAAATCTCAAATAAATAACGCATGCTATCTTCCTGTTCAACCCCTATTTGTACGTCCACCCTACGCTTTCTAGGGAAACTTGCCGGTGCAGGCACCCTTACCGCGAGCGCCGAGTGCGGAACTTCAGCAGCCTGCTGGCGGGGTCGCTACCGACAAGTAATCTTGTTGCAACTAGTTGCAGCTCGCTTAAGTTGTTGAGCGGACTCGAAACAAAGTAAGGGCGCTAGCAGCTCACTTAAGTTGCTGAGCGGACTCGAAGCAAAGTAAGGGCACTAGCAGCTCACTTAAGTTGTTGAGCGGACTCGAAACAAAGTAAGGGCGCGACTAGCTACGAGTTGATTCCTCCGCGCATAGGTTTTTCGTACAAAGAACAAGATCTCCGAGGCGGATAACCTTATATAGAAAGGAAATATCTAAAGTTTTGCATGACTTAGCTTTTTCTGTTGCCGCACTGGCGTCGTTCTTTTGCTCGCCCGCTCCTTGGGAGCCATGACGATGAGGATTTAGCTTGCGTTCCCGCCGGATCGGGTTCGCACGATCTCGACGCCCCCTACCTGGCGCGCCAGAGATGTCGGGGGCGATGCTGATTCCCGCCAACACCTATGGGGACAGGGCCCCTTTTCGGTTCGGTGGGGAGCGGAGAGCGCACAAAGAGCGGATCGAGGCAGTGCATGCGGGGAGATTTTTACCCAGCTTCGGGCCGCACGGATGCGTAAAACCCTACTGCTGCTTGTTTGTGTATATTGGATTCTTGCTCAGGAGCGATGGACGCTGCCAGACTGAGCGTAAGAGTGTTTCTGGTGTGAACGAGCCGAGCTGGCCGAGCCTCTAAACTCTCCGACCCTCGGAACCCTTTCTACGTTGCGCTCGGGCCTCCTTTTATACTCAAGGGGTCACCGACAGGGGGCAACGTAGACAAGAAGGGTAAAAATGGAAAAGGATGCGGTAGGTGCAGCTACCGCTACTTTGGATACAGTGCAAAAGGACAAGGTGACCGTTAGGAGTGCCACCGTTTGCCACGATGGGCTTCTCTTCATCTCCGCTTGCCACCACGTACCCCTAGCTGCACGGCCTCCCGCCACGTGCGCTCTGGGAGAGTCCCAGAGCGACACGTTAGCAGGTGAGTTGGAGCGCGGGCACACAGTGGGGGTTTCCCGCGGCAAGCTCCTTGCTGCGGCCGTCGTCTTGTCGCGTCCTGAAGCTTGTCGCTCGCCGGATCTTGCCAGGACGCAGGGCGCGTCGCGGCAAGCTTTCTTGGTATGTCTTGAGTGGCCTTCCCGACAAGCTCCTCTTGCCAGGGTCTTGCCTCTTCTCGGCAAGCTCCTCTTGCCGGGGCCTTGGTTGGCCTTCCCGGCAAGCTCCTCTTACCGGGGCCTCGGTTGGCCTTCCCGGCATGCTCCTCTTACCGGGGCCTTGGTTTGAGTACTTTGTTCTTGAATGGTCTTCAAGGGAACCACGGAGGGTCCTGGCGGTCACCCGGCAGGCCTTGCCGCGGGGTGCTGCAACTGCCCGTGCACGAGTTCGGGGTAATAGGGTACCCCTACTCTAGTACACCGACACATTTTCATGGTCTACCAAATATTGTTCTAAAGGATCAGTAGGAGGCACAACAATAGAAGCAAGACCAATAATTTCATCTTTACTAGGCAATTCTTTATCATGGGGTTGTCTACGAAACTTAGCAAAATTAAACTCATGAGACATATCCCCCAAACCAACAGAAACAATATCTTTATTGCAGTCTATCTTAGCATTGACAGTATTCAAGAAGGGTCTACCAAATATAATGGGACAAAAGTCATCTTGTGGGGAACCAAGAATAAGAAAATCAGCAGGATATTTAACTTTCCCACACAAGACTTCAACATCTCTAACAATCCCAACTGGTGAAATATTATCTCTATTGGCAAGCTTAATTGTAACATCTATCTCTTCTATCTCAGCAGGTGCAATATCATGCATAATTTCTTTGTATAAGGAATGAGGTATTGCACTTGCACTAGCACCCATATCACATAAACCATGATAGCAACGATCTCCTATTCTAACAGAAATAACAGGCATGCCTACAACAGGTCTATGTTTATTTTTTAGTATCGGGTCTAGCAATTCTAGCAGATTCATTGCAAAAGTAAATAACATGCCCATCAATATTATCGGCCAAGAGACCCTTAAGCATAGAAACACTAGGTTCAACTTTAATTTGTGCAGGGGGTTTGGGTGTCTTAATATTGCTTTTGTTAACCACAGTTGAAGCTTTAGCATGATCCTTTATTCTAGCAGGGAAAGGTGGTTTCTCGATATAAGCAGTAGGAACAACAGGATCATTGCAAGTGATAGTCTTTTCTTCAACTTTAATAGGTGCAACTACTTTTACTTCAATGGGAGGATTATATTTAAACCACTTCTCCTTAGGGAGATCAACATGAGTAGCAAAGGATTCACAGAAAGAAGCTACTATCTCAGAGTCAAGTCCATATTTAGCGCTAAATTCATGGAATGCATTGGTATCCATAAAATATTTAACACAATCAAACTTAGGTGTTATACCTGACTCCTTACCTTCGTCGAGGTCCTAATCTTCAGATTTGCGTTTAATTATTTCCAATAAATCCCATTTGAATTCAATAGTCTTCATCATACAAGATCCAGTACAAGAAGTATCGAGCATGGAGCGATTACTGGGAGAAAGCCGAGCATAAATTTTTTGAATAATCATTTCTTTTGCGAGCTCATGATTGGGACATGAATATAACATTGACTTAAGCCTCCCCCAAGCTTGAGCGATGCTTTCTCCTTCGCGAGGCCAAAAATTATATATATAATTACGATCACGATGAACAAGATGCATAGGATAAAACTTCTGATGAAATTCCAATTTCAATCGTAGGTAGTTCCATGATCCAATATCATCACATAGCCTAAACCATGTCAATGTATCACCCTTCAAAGATAAAGGGAAGACCTTCTTCTTGATAACATCCTCGGGCATACCTACAAGCTTAAATAATCCACAAACTCCATCCACATAGATTAGGTGCAAATCGGGATGTGATGTTCTGTCACCTTTGAAATGATTAGCTAGCAATTTCTCTATCATACCCGAAGGAATTTCAAAGTAAACATTTTCAGTAGGTTTAGTAGGTTGAGGAGCAACTCTTTGCTCTACTGGTCAGGGTGAAGATACCCCGAACAAGCCCCTCAAAGGATTATGTTCCATAGTAACAAGTGACAGTAAATTTTAGCACACTATATAAATTTTTCTTTACCAAATTCCACCTACCAAAGGCGCTTCACTCCCTGGCAACGGCGCCAGAAAAGAGTCTTGATGACCCAAAAGTGTAGGGGATCTATTTTAGCCTTTCCAATAAGTAAGAGTGTCGAACCCAATGAGGAGCAGAAGGAAATGATAAGCGGTTTCCAGCAAGGTATTCTCTGCAAGCACTGAAATTATTATTAACAAATAATTGTGTGATAAGATAAATTATAACGAGCAACAAGTAATGAAAGTAAATAGGGTGCAGCAAGATGGCCCAATCCTTTTTGTAGCAAAGGACAAGCCTCGGCAAACTCTTATATGAAGGAAAGCGCTCCCTGGGACACATGGGAATTATCGTCAAGCTAGTTTTCATCACACTCATATGATTCGCGTTCGGTACTTTGATAATTTGATATGTGGGTGGACCGGTGCTTGGGTACTGTCCTTACTTGGACAAGCATCCCACTTATGATTAACCCCTATTGCAAGCATCTGCAACTACAATAGAAGTATTAAGGTAAACCTAACCATAGCATGAAACATATGGATCCAAATCAGCCCCTTACGAAGCAACGCATAAATTAGGGTTTAAGCTTCTGTCACTCTAGCAACCCATCATCTACTTATTACTTCCCAATGCCCTCCTCTAGGCCCAAACAATGGTGAAGTGTCATGTAGTCGACGTTCACATGACACCACTAGAGGAAAGACAACATACATCTCATCAAAATATCGAATGAATACCAAATTCACATGACTACTTATAGCAAGACTTCTCCCATGTCCTCAGGAACAAACGTAACTACTCACAAAGCATATTCATGTTCATAATCAGAGGGGTATTAATATGCATAATGGATCTGAACATATGATCTTCCACCAAGTAAACCAACTAGCATCAACTACAAGGAGTAATCAACACTACTAGCAACCCACAGGTACCAATCTGAGGTTTGGATACAAAGATTGGATACAAGAGATGAACTAGGGTTTGAGATGAGATGGTGCTGGTGAAGATGTTGATGGAGATTGACCCCCTCCCGATGAGAGGATCGTTGATGATGACGATGGTGACGATTTCCCCCTCCCGGAGGGAAGTTTCCCTGGCAGAACAGCTTTGCCGGGGCCCTAGATTCGTTCCGCCAAGGTTCCGCCTCGTGGCGGCGGAGTTTCATCTCGTGAGCTTGCTTATGATTTTTTCCTCGACGAAAGACTCCATATAGCCAAAGATGGGCATAAGAGGGCCACCAGGGGGCCCGCGAGGCAGGGGGGCACGCTTAGGGGCGTAGGGCGCGCCCCCACCCTCGTGGATGGTGGGTGGCCCCCCTCTGGTACTTTCTTCACTCAGTATTTTTTATATATTCTGAAAATAACTCCCGTGGAGTTTCAGGGCTTTTGGAGATGTGCAGAATAGGTCTCTAATATTTGCTCCTTTTCCAGCCCAGAATTCCAGCTGCCGGCATTCCCCCTCTTCATGTAAACCT
Organism: Triticum aestivum; assembly: GCF_018294505.1. Classification (NCBI taxonomy): domain Eukaryota; kingdom Viridiplantae; phylum Streptophyta; class Magnoliopsida; order Poales; family Poaceae; genus Triticum; species Triticum aestivum. The sequence continues at coordinate 513,617,915 of NC_057797.1, read as the reverse complement.
TGTAAAATAAGAGAGAATAGGCATAAGTATTGTGACATAATGTGTAATAACAGCCCATAATGCGATAATTATCAATATAAAAACATGATGCAAAATGGACGTATCAACTCCCCCAAGCTTAGACCTCACTTGTCCTCAAGCGAAAGCCGAATCGAAAAATATGTCCACATGTTTAGAGATAGAGGTGTCGATAAAATAAAATACGGACATGAGGACAGCATGATCATTCTTAGAACAGTAATATATATATATATATATATATATATATATATATATATATATATATTGGCATATGATCTCTTATGCTAAAGTAACAATTCAATCACAATTTCAAGTATGAATCATAAACTTCGTTGGAAACTAACAAACTATAATCTCGGTCATTGAAGCAATTAAAATTTATCATAACATCATAAAGAGTCAATAAGAGCTTTTCAGCAAGTCCACATACTCAACTATCATTTAGTCTTCCACAATTGCTAACACTCACGCGATATGTATGGTTATGAAGTTTTAGCCGGACACAGAGAAAGATAGGGGCTTATAGTTTGCCTCCCAACTTTTTACCTCAAGGGTAATGTCAACAGTAATAGTTCATGAAAACTCACATCCAATTAGCTATATGTATCTGGATCTTTCCAACATATTGTGCTTGCCAAAGGATAGAATGTAAAAAGGAAAGGTGAATATCACCATGACTCTTATATAAGGTAGAAGATAAAAGTAAAAGATAGGCCCTTCGCAGAGGGAAGCAGAGGTTGTCATGCACTTTTATGGTTGGATGCACAAAATCTTAATGCAAAAGAACGTCACTTCATATTGCCACTTGTGATATGGACCTTTATTATGCAGTCCGTCGCTTTTATTTCTTCCACATCACAAGATCGTATAAAGCTTATTTTCTCCACATTAATAGATCATACATATTTAGAGAGCAATTTTTATTGCGTGCACCAATGACAACTTACTTGAAGGATCTTACTCAATCCATAGGTAGGTATGGTGGACTCTCATGGCAAAAACGGGTTTAGGGATATTTGGAAGCACAAGTAGTATCTCTACTTGGTGCAAAGAAATTGGCTAGCATGAGAGGGAAAGGCAAGCTGAACATGTTGGACGATCCATGGCAATATAATTTATCTCAGATGTAAGAAAACATAACCCATTATGTTGTCTTCCTTGTCCAACGTAAACTCTTTAGCATGTCATATTTTAATGAGTGCTCACAATCATAAAAGATGTCCAAGATAGTATATTTATATGTGAAAACCTCTCTTTCTTTATTACTTCCTATTAATTGCAACGATGACCAAGACTATGTTTGTCAACTTTCAACAACTTTTATTCATCATACTTTTATATGTGAAGTCATTACTCTCCATAAGATCCTTATTATCTCTTTATTTCTTTTTATTGTTATTTTATTCCCTCAAGATCATAGCAAAATAATCAAGCCCTTGACTCAACACTAATCTTTATTATATAAAGCTCACAGACTCGATTACATAGAAGGATCATAGAGCAAAACTCAAAACTAGATCATACTAAAACTTTATTCTACTAGATCAAGATATTACCAAAAGGATCGAACTAAGAAAAATGGTAAAGATAAAAGTGATGGTGATACGATACCGGGGCACTCCCCCAAGCTTGTCAGTTGCCAAGGGGAGTGCCCATACCCATGTGTTTATGTCTCCCTCTTCGTAGGTGGTGATGTGATATTCTTGGCGATGATGCCCCTCAACATACGATTCTCTTCTTCGAGCTTATTGACTTGCTGTTTGAGGCCCATTATTTCTTTTCGGAGCTTGCCCATGACGGCTAAAGCTCCTTTCACCCATGGATGTTGCATAGCTGCGGGAGAACAAGTACACTCTTTTTCATATTTTCATAAGAAAGAAATCTGACATTGGAAGGGATGACCGAGTTTGCAATGGCTGAGCTCTGTAGTTCCCCCATCGTGAATCCAGATTGGAAACGAGAAGTAACTTCTTGATCCTCTTCCATGGCATCTATCCTTTTCAAGTCGGCCTCCATCTCTTCTTCCGTTGATGGCCCAAAGTGGTCAGCATCACTATTTGCTCTTGGTCCCGGTGTCGGATGAGACACCCGACTCTCCCCGATTGACTCTTGAGAAGACATCTTGCTCCGAATCTGCAGCAGAAACAACTCGAAACAAGAATAGGAGATATTTGTGTGATATAGTGGTCAAAACCTTCGGGAGATTATATAATGAATTTTTACCGACTAAAAGAAGTATCGTGCAAGAAAACGGAGTCCGGAGGGCACACGAGGTGACCACGAGGCAGGAGGACGCGCCCAGGGGGTAGGGCGCGCCCTCCACCCTCGTGGAAGCCTCATGTCCTTTCTGGACTACTTCTTATTTTCCTATTTTCTTAAATATTCCAAAACAGAGAAAAATTGCCATTAGAACTGTTTTGGAGTTGGTTTACTTACCGTACCACATACCTATTCCTTTTCGAAGTTTGAAATGTTCCGGAAAGTGTCCCTTATGTATTCCTCCGGGGTTACGATTTCAATAACATTAGTTTCATCATTTATGGGATTACTTGAGATATAATGTTTGATTCTTTGTCCGTTCACCACTCTCGGATTTGTGCCTTCGAAGTTGTTGATTTTTATGGCACCAAAACGATAGACCTCCTCGATGACGTAAGGACCTTCCCATTTAGAGAGGAGTTTGCCTGCAAAAAATCTCAAACGAGAGTTGTATAGAAATACATATATAATCACCTACATTGAACTCACGTTTTTGTATCCTTTTATCATGCCATCTTTTAACTTTTTCTTTAAACAGCTTGGCATTTTCATAGGCCTGGGTTCTCCATTCATCAAGTGAGCTAATGTCAAAAATCCTCTTCTCACCGGCAAGTTTGAAATCATAATTGAGCTCTTTAATGGCCCAATATACCTTATGTTCTAGTTCAAGAGGTAAGTAGCATGCTTTACCATAAACCATTTTATACGGAGACATACCCATATTTTTTTGTATGCAGTTCTATAAACCCATAATACATCATCAAGTTTCTTGGACCAATTCTTTCTAGAACTATTAACAGTCTTTTGCAAAATTAATTTAAGCTCTCTATTACTTAATTCTACTTGGCCACTAGACTGTGGGTGATAAGGAGATGCAATTCTATGATTAATATCATACTTAACAAACATTTTATGAAAGGCACCATGAATAAAATGTGAACCACCATCAGTCATTAAGTATCTAGGGACTCCAAACCTCGGAAAAATAACTTCTTTAAGCATCTTAAAAGAGGTGTTATGATCAACACTACTAGTTGGAATAGATTCTACCCACTTAGTAACGTAATCGACATCAACTAAAATATGTGTGTATCCATTAGAGGAAGGAAACGGTCCCATATAGTCAAAGCCCCAAACATCAAATGGTTCAATAACAAATGAATAATTCATAGGAATTTCCCGACGTCTACTAATATTACTAATTCTTTGACATTCATCATAGGACAAAACAAACTCACGGGCATCCTTGAAGAGAGTAGGCCAATAAAAACCGGATTGCAATACCATGTGTGCAGTTCTATCTCCAGCATGGCGTCCTCCATAAGCCTCGGAGTGACACTTACGTAGGATATGTTCCTGTTCATGCTCAGGTACACAATGTCTAATAACACTATCTACTCCTTCTTTGTAAAGATGTGGGTCATCCCAGAAATAATGTCTTAAATCATAGAAGAACTTTTTCTTTTGCTGGTATGTGAAACTAGGTGGTATAAATTTAGCAACAATGTACTTAGCATAATCAGCATACCATGGAGCAGTATGAGAAGCATTTATGACAGCTAATTGTTCATCAGGAAAGCTATCATCAATAGGTAGTGGGTCATCAAGAATATTCTCTAACCTAGACAAGTTGTCTGCAACGAGGTTCTCAGCTCCCTTTCTATCAATAATATGCAAATCAAATTCTTGTAGCAAGAGGACCTATCTAATGAGTCTAGGTTTAACATCTTTCTTTTCCATAAGATATTTAATAGCAGCATGATTAGTGCGAACAGTTACTTTAGAATCAACAATATAAGGTCTGAAGTTATCACAAGCAAATACAATTGCTAAAAATTCTTTTTCAGTAGTGGCATAATTTCTCTGGGCACTGTCTAGAGTTTTACTAGCATATTGAATAACATTTAGTTTCTTATCAACCCTTTGTCCTAGAACAGCACCTACATCATAATCACTAGCATCACACATGATTTCAAATGGTAAATTCCAATCAGGAGGTTGAACAATAGGTGCATAAATCAAAGCTTTCTTAAGTATTTCAAGTGCTTCTACACAGTCATCATCAAAAACAAAAGGAACATCTTTTTGCAAGAGGTTAGTCAGAGGCCTAGAAATTTTAGAGAAGTCCTTAATGAACCTCCTATAAAAACCGGCATGACCAAGGAAACTTCTTATACCTTTAATGTCCTTAGGGCAAGGCATCTTTTCAATAGCATCAACTTTAGCTTTATCAACCTCAATACCTCTTTCAGAAATTTTATGCCCCAAGACAATACTTCCATTAACCATAAAGTGGCACTTCGCCCAATTCAAAACAAGATTGGTTTGTTCACATCTCTGCAAAACTCGATCAAGATTGCTTAAGCAATCATCAAAAGAAGTCCCATAAATAGAGAAATCATCCATGAATACCTCAACAATCTTTTCACAAAAGTCAGAGAATATAGCAGTCATACATCTTTGAAAGGTAGTAGGTGCATTACATAAACCAAAAGGCATACGTCGATAAGCAAAGGTACCGAAAGAACAAGTAAAAGTTGTCTTTTCTTGATCCTCTTTTGACGCAGGTATTTGAGAGAAACCAGAATAACCATCTAGGAAGCAAAAATGTGTATGTTTGGAAAATATTTCTAGCATTTGATCAACAAAAGGTAACGGGTAATGATCCTTTTTAGTAGCTTTCTTTAATTTGCGGAAATCAATTACCATTCTATAACCTGTAACAATTCTTTGTGGGATCAATTCATCTTTATCATTAGGAACAACAGTAATACCTCCCTTCTTAGGGACACAATGGACAGGACTTACCCACTGACTATCAGCAACCGGATAAATTATACCTGCCTCCAAAAGCTTTAGTATTTCTTTTCTTACCACTTCTTTCATCTTAGGATTTAACCATCGTTGGTGATCAAAAATTGGTTTAGCATACTTCTCCAATTTTATTTTGTGCTGGCATAAAGTGGGACTAATGTCCTTAAGATCATCAAGAGTATATCCAATAGCAGCACAGTGCTTCTTTAGAGTTTTCAATAATTTCTTTTCCTCATGCTCTGAAAGGTTAGCACTAATAATAATAGGATATATCTCTTTCTCATCAAGATAAGCATATTTGAGAGTATCAGGTAAAGGTTTAAGCTCAAACATGGGATCACCCTTGGGTGGAGAAGGATCCCCTAGAATTTCAACATGCAAGTTGTGTTTCAAAATAGGTCCCTGTTTAAAGAATACTTCATCTATTTCCCTTCTTTCATTCATGAACATATCATTTTCATGGTCTAGCAAATATTGTTCTAAAGGATCAGTAGGAGGCACGGCAATAGAAGCAAGACCAATAATTTCATCTTTACTAGGCAATTCTTTATCATGGGGTTGTCTACGAAACTTAGCAAAATTAAACTCATGAGACATATCCCCTAAACCAACAGAAACAATATCTTTATTGCAGTCTATCTTAGCATTAAAAATATTCAAGAAGGGTCTACCAAATATAATGGGACAAAAGTCATCTTGTGGGGAACCAAGAACAAGAAAATCAGCGGGATATTTAACTTTCCCACACAAGACTTCAACATCTCTAACAATCCCAACCGGTGAAATAGTATCTCTATTGGCAAGGTTAATTGTAACATCTATCTCTTCTATCTCAGCAGGTGCAATATCATGCATAATTTCTTTGTATAAGGAATGAGGTATTGCACTTGCACTAGCACCCATATCACATAAACCATGATAGCAATGATCTCCTATTCTAACAGAAATAACAAGCATGCCTACAACAGGTCTATGTTTATTTTTAGTATTGGGTCTAGCAATTCTAGCAGATTCATTGCAGAAGTAAATAACATGCCCATCAATATTTGTCGGAGTAATGGGCCACGGGTAGGCTAACCCAGGCCCAGAACCTTTCAAGATATCGGGGCAGGCTATGCCCCACAAGACCCCAGGACGAAGAGCCGCCTTCTGAGAATCGGCGGCGAGGTAGCCGACTGCCCACTCGCGGCCGAGTCCCGGGGACGACTTCAGGATGAGCCGACTCCTAACTGGCGACTTCCAGAGAAGCTGGCCATGGGGAGTCGGCTCGAGATGCCAACCACCCCCATGCCCTCATAAAGAGGGACGGGACGAGGAGTGGCCACAATAAGGTCCACTCCCATCCTTTTCCAAGGGCAGGCGTGGCCACAGTATGCCGTACCCGCGGAGATCTCCGCGCAGTGCAGCACAGCACTGTTACCACGCCGGCCCTAACGTCAGCCCCAATGGGCGGAGTTCTGTGCCCATGGCGGCCTACGGTACGACCCAGGGACGGCGGGTCCCACCAGTCGGCAGGTGTACGGAAGACTACGAGAGCGCTACCAGTCGGTCCAGTTGGGAGTCGGCCCCCAGGAGTCGGCCGGCCCCTCTCACGGGCCCCACGCGCCATTAACCAGACGCGACAGGGAATGGCAACAGTGATCGGCCACCAGACGACGGAGTTGTTGCCACGACCCCATGACCGAGCCCGCGTCATTAGAAGCATGACTACAGTAATCTGCAGCCGGCAAGACCCGCCCGCGGCGAACGCGGCCTGTCGGCTCCGTACCGAGCTAGTCGACGGGCCCCAGGAGTCAGCGGATAAGACGGCGGCCAGAGAGACTGACGGCTGGGCCCGCGCCCAGCCGGATTACCATTGTACCCCTGGTGGGTAGGCCTATATAAACCCCCCAGGGCACACATGCAAAGGGTTGGAATCCATTAGCACTAGAACAGATCATAGAGGAAGGAGAGAGCTAGCCTAGCCTTCTACTACCTCTAGGAAACAGCTCAAGGAGCAACTGTGTACACACTTTGCCATAGTGATCATGCGGAGACCCCGCAGAGCAGCAGTAGGGGTGTTATCTCCATGAAGAGCCCTGAAGCTGGGTAAGATTCGTCGGCGTGCATGCCTTCGCCTTATCCCGTTTCCAGGCACCGACGACGTTCTACTCGCTCCCACCATGATAAGCCATCCTTTGGCATATGTCGCACCCAACCCCTGACATTTGGCGCCCATCGTGGGGCTGAGTGCACCGTCGTCCGGAGACCTACTCTGGACGGGAACCCTTTTCCTCCCTGGCGAGCGCAGCCAGCCCGGCACGCCAGACGGAGTTTGCGCCAACGCGCTGCACGGCGCTGAGATCGCCTGCGCAGCCATCTGCCTCGCCGATCTTGTCGGCGAGGTTCGCCTCTCCAACGAGCCTGCATCCGACGCAGGCGCGGCGGCCCCGAGAGCCTCCTCGCGGGCCTCCTTGACCAACTCCACGTCGTTGGCGAGCCTGCCGTGGATTGGAGTCTGTAGGCTCCACCGACCCGATGCTAGTCAACTCCGACACCGTGTCGCTCGACGCATTCCCTACCAACGTGGTGGTCTATGACGAGCCGCTCCCTCGCGTGGAGAGCGACGGAAGCACCGTCACAGAGGTGCTCGTCATCGGTCATGACAAGCATCCCGGCGAAAGAGCGCATGACCCACTTGGCGCGGCACTGCAAGACCTAACCGCGCCCATTCCGAAAGACGCCGACGCGGAGACGCTGGAGGCGCGCCGCCTTCAGCTCGTTGAAGGCGCGAAGAAGCTGGCTAGCATGAGACGCTTGTCAGAAGCCTACCAACGTGAGATGGATCGCGCTGTGGGTGGCTCGCCAGCCCCAGCTGGGCCCAGCCGCCTAGGCGCGGTCCAGCAGCGCGGCATGGCCATTGCCAACCTGTTCGGGGCAAATCGCCCTGTATACGCCATGCCTGCGGAGAACATTCGAGCCGCCCAGGCGGCGGCGGACGAGCTGGACAACTTCGAGGGTGAAGAGCGCCGCTTGATGACGGAGCGAGTCCAGCGGCTCCTCGACGCGGTTGCCGTGTAGAACGAGGCCGGCTGCTGCACAAAGGCGCCACAACGACAAAACGATGACCCGCCTCCACGCCGAGACCAAGGCGTGATGTCTCGGACGCCGACTGACGGCGCCATGGAAGAAAAGACAAGGATCTGGCTGTCAGCCATAGTCGGACTCGCGTTACCATAGAGCGCGACCAAGACGGCCGCCCAAGAGCAGTGGAACGATGGGACGATTGTCCGCCTCCTCCTCCTCGCAAGGAAAGGCGAGTCTCCCTGCCGCCTGTTCACCATCCGACTCTCGGCGACCGCCTTGGCCGCCGAGAGGGAGTCAGAGAAAACGACGCCCGCCACCGGATCGACCAACTTCACCGATCCCTGGCGCTGGAAGAAGAAGACGAGTTGGGTCCGCCTTGTTTCGGGCCCCGCATTCGAGACGAGCCCTTTCCCAAAGGGTTCACGCTCCCAAGAGACACTCCCAAGTACACCGGCTCCGTGAAGCCGGAGGACTGGCTGGTTGACTACTCCATGGCCGTCAACATAGCGAACGGCAACAAGCGTGTTGCCGTAAAATACGTTCCGCTCATGCTCCAGGGCACGGCCCGGACATGGCTGAACAGCCTGAAGCCCCGCAGCATCAACAACTGGGTCAACTTCACCGATGCATTCGTCCGCAACTTGACAAGCACGTACAAGCATCCTCCCAAGCCTCGCCAGCTTTCCTTGTGCGTACAAGGCCCCAACGAGTCGACTCGCGACTACCTCACGCGTTGGGCCGAGCTTCGGAACTCCTGCGAGGGCGTGCACGAGGTGCAGGCTATTGAGTACTTCTACGCCGGGTGCAGAGAAGGCACCCTCCTCAAGCACAAGCTCCTCTGCGACAAGCCAGAAACCCTCGACGAGCTGCTGATCATAGCAGACAAGTATGCCACGGCCGACTCCTCCATGAAGGCGGAGATTCAAGTTAGTGTGACTGGCAAAGTGGCCCCTCAGGCTCCTAGAACTTCGGCTGGAGACGCCAGTCGACGACAACAGCAGAGCGACCACAAGCGCAAGGCCCCACAGCCGGCTTCCAGCAGCCGGCAGGTGGTGACAGTCGAAGACCAGGAGCCGGAAGGGCAGCCTCCACCCAAGCAACAGAAAGGCGGCAAGCCCAACTGGTTGCCGGCTTTCTCATACGAGCAGACTCTGGATGGTCCTTGCAAGTTCCACAGTGGCGCGAAGCCGTCAAACCACACCACCCGGAAGTGCCACTGGCTCACCAGGATCGCCAAAGGAGACGACCTCCTGCCTCCCTCGCCTGCTGGGCAGCCGCCTCCGCCTTCGCCCCAGCAGCCGGTTGTCAGGCCAGTCGGCGTAGTACAAGACGAGTACCCCAAAGAGCATGGAGCCTACGTAGTATTTACCAGCGTGGCTGATGATCGACGCAGCAGGCGGCTACAGCAGCAAGAGGTGAATACAGTAGCATCAGAGACACCAGAATTCATGCACTGGTCTGAGAAGCCTATCAGCTGGAGCAGAGCTGATCACCCAGAGGTGATGCCGAGTCCGGGCTCCTATGCCTTGGTCTTGGATGCCACCTTTGCCATGGATAGGCGAGCTGCTTGTCTCTCGCGAGTTCTGATAGACGGAGGCAGCAACATCAACATCATGTACAAGGACACCATGGAGAAGTTAGGAATCAAACAAAGACAGCTTCAGAACAGCCGGACTGTATTCCACGGCATTGTTCCTGGCCTTTCCTGCTCACAAATCGGCAAGATCCTGATGGACGTCCTCTTTGGAGACAAAGATCACTTCCACCGAGAGTCAGTTTGGTTTGAGCTGGTGGATCTCAAGAGCCCATACCATGCATTACTTGGTCGACCCGCCCTGGCCAAGTTCATGGCGGCCCCCCACTACGCCTACCTCAAGATGAAGATGCCTAGTTCCAAGGGGATTCTGACCATAGCCGGCGACTACCGGAAGTCGTCTGCCTGTGCGACTGAAAGTAGTCGGTTCGCCGAGTCCCTGGTGATCGCGGCCGAGAAGCGGCTCCTTGACCGGGTTGTGGCGATGGCCGGCAAGCAGCCAGAGATGTCGCCTAACCCCAAGGAGTCGGAGGCTGAGGGTTCGTTCAAGCCGGCCAAAGAGACGAAGAAGATACCCTTGGACCCGGAGCACCCAAAGAGGTACGCTGTCGTAGGCGCAAACCTCGACAGCAAATAGGAAGGCGAGCTCGTCGATTTCCTCCATGAGAATCGGGACATCTTCGCATGGTCCCCCAAAGACATGCCAGGTGTACCGACGGAATTCGCCGAGCAGAAGTTACACGTCCGATCTGATGCGAAGCCAGTCAGGCAGCCCTTGCGCCGCCTATCAGAAGAAAATAGAAGAGTTGTCGGAGAAGAGATAGCCCGACTCCTAGCAGCCGGCTTCATTATGGAAGTATTCTTTCCAGAGTGGCTAGCCAACCCGGTACTAGTACTGAAGAAGAACAAGCAGTGGCGAATGTGTATTGACTACACAAGCCTCAACAAGCTTGCCCCAAGGACCTGTTCGCTTTACCAAGAATTGATCAGGTGATAGATTCCACAGCCGGATGCGAGCTGTTGAGCTTCTTAGATGCATATTCAGGATATCACCAGATCAAGCTGAACCCGGCTGACAGACTGAAGACCGCCTTCATCACACCATTTGGAGCCTTCTGTTACCTGACCATGACGTTTGGCTTGAGGAATGACGACGCCACCTTTCAGCGTTGCATGCAGAAATGCCTCCTCAAGCAACTCGGCAAAAACTCCCACGTTTACGTGGACGATGTGGTGGTGAAGACGGAGAAGCATGGAACACTGCTGGAAGACCTCAAGGAGACCTTTGAGAACCTATGCCGATTCCAGATCAAGATCAACCTTGAGAAGTGCGTCTTCGGAGTACCAGCCGGCCAACTCCTTGGCTTCCTGGTCTCTGAACGTGGCATAGAGTGCAACCCTGTAAAGATCAAGGCCATTGAGAGGATGGAGGTACCCAGCCGACTGCTGGACGTGCAAAAGTTCACTGGATGCTTGGCGTCCATCAGCCGATTCATCAGTCGGCTGGGCGAGAAAGCTCTCCCCTTATACCAGCTCATGAAGAAGACCACTTTTTTCGAATGGAACCACAAGGCGGACGAAGCCTTTCTCCAGTTGAAGAAGATGTTGACTACTCCACCCGTTCTGGCGGCTCCGACTCCTAAGGAGCCCATGCTCCTGTACATCGCCGCCACCAGCCGGGTAGTCAGCACAGTCATTGTAGTGGAACGCAAGGAGGAAGGCAAGGCACTACCTATCCAGAGACCGGTATATTACCTGAGCGAAGTGCTGTCGACCTCCAAGCAGAACTACCCCCACTACCAGAAGATGTGCTATGGCGTGCACTTTGCCGCTAAGAAGCTGAAGCCTTACTTTCAAGAGCATCCAATCACTGTGGTCTGCACGGCCCCACATGCCGAGATCATCAGAAGCTGAGATGCTTCTGGCCGAGTGGCCAAATGGGCCATAGAGCTGGCTCCCTACACCACCTACTACCAGCCCCGCACCGCCATCAAGTTAGAAGCACTGGCGACTTCCTCATTGACTGGGCCGAGACCTAGTGCTTGCCACCAGTGCCCAACTCCACCCATTGGCAGATGCATTTCGACGGCTCCAAGGTGCGCACCGGCTTGGGAGCCGGCGTTGTACTCACTTCTCCTAAAGGTGACAAGCTCAAATACGCACTGCAAATCCACTTTGCCGCCTCCAACAACGTCGCTGAATACGAGGCGCTCATTCACGGGCTCCGGCTTGCCAAAGAACTTGGCATTCGCCGGATCCTATGTTATGGCGACTCCGATTTAGTGGTCCAGCAGTCGTCTAGCGACTCGGACGCCAAAGATGCAAACATGGCGAGCTACCGTTTCCTCGTGCAGCAACTCAGTGGATATTTCGAGGGATGCGAGTTCCTCCATGTGCCAAGAAATGACAACGACCAAGCAGACACCCTGGCACGAATCGGCTCCACTCGCTAAGCAATACCATCCAGCGTCGCCCTTCAGCGCCTCCTCAAGCCGTCTATCAAGCCTTCACCAGAATCAGTCTCCATCTTTGTGCCGGCTCCTCCCAAAGAAGTCGGATCCGACTCCAGAGCTCGAGCAGACGGTACGAGGATTTTGGCAGATAGCTCCAAAGCCACCACAGTCGAAACCGGCCCAGGGAGTGCAGAACCCGGCCCGGGGACTGCGGCGGCCAGCCCAAAGACTCCAGAACTCGGCCCGAGGGCTGCACCAGTCGGCCCGAGGACTTCATTAATCCAGCAAGCGGTTGCTGACTCCAGCCCGCCGCCTCCCAGCCCAGCCGCCCTCGTCCAAGTCGCCGTTCTGGCAGTCGAAGAAATAGCAGCACCCTCATGGGCCCAGCCCAGGAAGGTTAGGCCAAGATCTTTCCAAGAGGGCGACCTTGTGCTCCGACTGATCCAGCGAACAACCGGCCAGCACAAGCTGTCGGCGCCTTGTGAAGGCCCTTTCATCATCAGCAAAGTGTTGGGCAACGACTCCTACTACCTGATCGACGCTCAGAAGCCGCGAGCACGCAAGAGGGACGACTCTGGCAAGGAGACAGAGCGGCCATGGAATGCAAATCTCCTCCGAAAATTTTACAATTAAATGCAATATGTACCACGCTACCTTTGTATTAAAAGTACCAAGACTTCGCCCCCCCCCCGAGAAGAGCTAGGGGACTGCCCTCTTTTATTTATATGATAAGAATTATGCCTTCGAGTATGTTACTCTTTGTTATGCCGCTTGGCACCGGGTTCAACTAGTCGGCCCGGAGACTTGCCGCCTTGCGCTATGAAATGCTTCCCGCAGCCGGACAAGTAGTGTGTGGCGCCTAAGCCGTCTCCTGTCAGAAGCCGCAGCTCACAGAGCGACTGTCTGGCGGGGAGGAGTAAGGAAGAATGGGCATCCACATGAAAAATGGCTAAGGACTCAAAGCATAAACATAGCTTAAAGCCGGCTTCCAGCCTTTTTTCGCAAACCGACTCTTGAGCAGTCGGCTTGCCGCCTTCTATCCGACTTGCTAAACAACTCTAAAACGGCTAAGTACTTGCCTTCCCAAAGTGACCAAGAATTTGATCCAGCAGCAGTCCGCAGAGCGGTTGTCCGACTGACAAAGACGACAACTGAGGGAAGGCGGCAAAGAAAAAGCCAAAAGAGCAATGAGCAAGAAAAGATAGAAGTCGGATGAATATTTACATAACAAAGGCCCTTGGCCGAATCTTCGAGCAGAATTTCAAAATACGCCCCGCGGGTGGAATTGTGCGAATTAACGAGTTCTTCAAATACTATTAAAGCAGATAAAACAAGATAAGGTGCCAGCCTAGGAGGCGGCAGACGGGTTCGGAGGATCGGAGGAGACGGCGGTGTCGGATGTTGGGGCGGCCGACTGGGCGGTCTCGGCTTAATCACCTCCGGCGGCAGTCGGCTCGGGCGGGCACGACTCGTTGCTGGAGGCATGGGCGAGCTGAGGCTGGCCGTCCACTCCGTCTTCCAGTGCCTCCGACTCGCTTCCATCCTCCGCCTCGTCTTGCTCCTCGATGCTGGAGCCGATCACCTCCGTCGAGTCCTCGCCGTAGTCTGGGTTCATTCCAAACCACTCTGGCGGTACCTCCCCGCCGTCTTCAGCCCGCTCAGGGACAAAGATGCTGGTGTCGGTGTACTCGGCGATCACCGCCGCGCGCTTGACAAGGGCGTCTTCCGCGGCTGCCAGCTCCGGCTGGGCCTCTGACCGGAGTGTGGCCAGCCGGTCTAGGTCCAGCCCCGGATACCACGCCTTGACAAATTACAAGGCTCGGTGCGCTCCAGCCCGGGCGGAGGAACCCTTCCAGGCCTCAAGACGGCCAGCCGCAACCTCTAGCCAGTCGGCAGTCCGACTGGGGGTGCGCGGAGCCTGCATGTCTAGCCACAGGGCAGCGATCGCTTGGGCGCCGACACGTTGAAGCCGGCGCAACATCCGGTGGGCCGTCCGCAGACGAGCCCCAATGCTCAGAATATGCTCGTCAAGGGTCCGAGGAGCATCGGTGGCGATCTCCGCGTCATCTGCCCTCCGCCCCTCGCGATCAGCCTTGATAGCTTGATTGGCGGCCTACGAGTGGCCGGGGAAGAAGTCTGCCAAGACGAAAAGAAGGAAGAACAAGTCAAAAAACCAGGAGTCGGCTCGACCTATAGTCGGCAGCTCAAAGAAGAAAAGCAAAGAAGCTCACCGTCGACGAGGTCCTCAATCTCGTGGAAGCCGGAGGCCAGCATTGCCTCCTTGTCAGTCCAGGAGGAGCGCTCGCTCGCGAACTCGGCCAGGAGGGCGGCCTCCTCTTCTTCCGCCTCCTTCTGCGTCTTCTTAAGCAGCTCCTTCTGCTCTGCCAATTGTGCGGCCAGCAGATCGCGCTCTGCCGCGAGCTTGCTGCACTCCTCCCCCTTGGCGCGCAACTCGGTGTTGGCTTCGCTCAGCTGCTGTTGAAGAGTGGCGTTGGCCCCTGAAGAGAAAGAAGAAAGAAGGCGTTAAATCATCAACAAAGAAGGTCACCGGGGAGATCCGGCCCGACTGCTCAGCAGTCGGCCTGAATCTCGGGGACTACAGCCCGCGGGTGCGCCAGCGCACCCCCGCAAAGAAGAAAAAGGACTCACTCCGGCTCTCCGACAAGTCGGCGGTCCGCTTGCCCAGCTCTTGAACGTTGCGGTTGAAGGCGGTGACACGGAGGTTGTGATAGTCCTGTGACAAGTATCTCAGACAAAAGTTAGTACCTGGAACTCGCCAATTGGAGTTCTGGGCCGCCTGCTCAGCAGCCGGCTCGAAACTCGGGGACTACACCCAATGGGTGCGCTGGCGTGCCCCAACAGAGAGGAACAAGAAAACAATGGCAAAGGAGAAAGCATACCCGGATGGCTACCCGCGACGCCAGGTGCGCCTTGGTGCAGTTTTGGATGGCGTCGCTCTCAGCTCGCAGCTTTTTCTGGACATCCAGAAGCGCCTGGTTCAGCAGGCCCGTGCCGCCTCCTCATACCCACCCAATGGGCGTGGTGCTCGTCGCTTCGGCGTCTGGGATCGTCGAGCTGGCGGTGCCGGTCTCTAGGGGGTGTGGCGCCGAAGTCGCCTTCTCAAGACGGCGGCGCGTTGGTGAGCCGACTTGAAGGAGTAGCTTCGCCATGGCCTCGTCTTCAGTCGACGGCAAGGGAGGGTCCGCCGGCTGTTTGCCTTGCATACTCCTAGACGGCGGCGGGGGCGGCACGACCACGTCTAGCATGGAGGCGTCGCCGCCGCCCCTCTCTATGATCGGGAACTCGCCGCCGGCTTCCCCTGACTGCCCCGTGAACTCCGAGGGCGGCGGCGCAGAGTTCAGAGGGGTGACGAACATCGCCGATCGCCGGTGCGCGACTTCCTTGACCTGCCGCCTTGGCGCGACGGTGGCCTCGGCCTCCTCCAGCTTTTTTAGGGCGGAGGCCTCCGCCTTCTCGGCCCCCGCTTTCTTCAGGCGGGCGGCCTCTTCCTTCTCGCACTTCTCCTACGCGTTCCGCTCCGTCGCCTCCCGGAGGTCGGCGGCGGGGTCAATCCGCCGAGTGATGGCAGACGTCTCCGCCGACCCCATAACGGAGGTGGCGGCAACCCTCTCAAGAGTGAGGGGAGCCCTGAAGCGAGGGAAGCATATGAAAGACTCAGACAAGATCAACAAAGAGGAAATAAAGATAAGGGACGGAGGCGCTTACGCAGAGACCAGCGGCGGCTCCTTCACTTCCTTGCGGAAGCGGTTGGCTTTCGCGGCCACCTCTTCCCGCTTGGTCACGGCGGCCGATCCCTTAAATTTCTTCGGCCGGCCACTAAGTGTACTCGGCCCTGCCCGGCGCTTCTTCGCGCCGCCTTGAGCGTCCAAGAAGGCGGAGGAACTCGCGCTTGGCTGGCCAACCTTTGGCTGGTGACGCGGGGCGACTTCTCCCTCGGCATCGTCATCAGGCCAGTCGGCGAAAGTGGCCGTGGGCCTGAAGCCGCCTGCTTCTCCTCCTCCTCCCTCGGTGTCAGCCTCCATGACCGCCGCCCCCAAGTCAGGATCGTCGACGTCACTCTCCGCCCGATCGGGGACAAACTGATGAGCCGGCCCCGTGGTGCCGGCCGAAGGATGGACGAGAGGGTTCTGATTCAAAAACAAAAAAACGGTCAGACTGGACAAGTCGGACTCGGCAACAAGAGAAACAGAAGAAGAAGGAAGACGACTTATAGGCGGGGGGTTGGCGCGTGAGTACGGCTCCTTGCCGAACCGCCAATCCACCGCGAGACCGCAGTTCGCAATGTAGTTCACCGTGTCCGCCACCTCCGCGTGAGGCATGTCCTTGGAGCACATCCAACTCGGGTCCCGATGACCGCTCATCTGGCAGATCAGGTGAGGTCGGCCTTGGAGTGGGAGGACTCGGCGGGCTACAAAGGCGGCCAACAAGTCGGCCCTGGTCAAGCCCTCCCACTGCGTCAGCACTCGGAGTCGCGCGACGGCGGCGGCACCAGCAGGAGACAACGTCCTGGCTCGGTGTGACCAGTTGGGGAGCCTTCCAGCCGGCGCGCCGGCTTCGTAAGCCGGTAGGTTGACCCAGTCGCCTTCTGGGGCGATGTTCTTCACATAAAAATAGGACCACTGCCACATCTTCACCGACTTAATCAACACGATGGTGGGAAACGGATTGTCGACCACTGATCTCCGCATCGTGATAAACGCATAGCACTGGGCCGGCACGCCGGTGACATGTGTGCCAAGCTTGGACTGGAAGAACTCACCCCAGAGCTCGATGGTGGGGAGAACGCCGAGGAAGCCTTCGCACAGGGTGTAGAAGGCAGCCAGTAGCACCACCGTGTTCGGAGTAAGGTGGTACGGCTGGAGCCCGTGGAACTCCAAGAAGGAGCGGAAGAAGCCGCTCGCCGGCAGCCCCAGGCCACGCATAAGGTGAGAGCGGAATATGACCCGCTCGCCCTCCTCCGGCGCCGGCGATATTTTCCCCTCCGACGCGAGGCGGACCCGCACTAAGCCCCTGCCGGGCAGCCGCCGTGTCTTGCGGAGGTTCTCGATGTCGTCGTCATTGACCTCGGAGCCGTCCCACACTCCAGAGCGCACAACAGCAGGAGGCGCGGCGGCGGAGGAAGAGCTCATCGCTACGGGCACGGCGTGGTTCGGAGCAGCAATGGCGAGAGGAAGAAGAAGCAAGAAGGAGCGAAAGGGAGTAGGGAGGATGGGCGCGCGTGCTTCGCCGCCCCCCTCCCCCGCCTACTTGTAGGCTCGTGGGCTGAGAAGCCGATGGGGCAGTCGTGGGATTAACTGCACCCAGGACCCCATGACCCCCACGATTTACCATACAAAGTTACTGCGTGCAGTAACTGCGCGGGAACCCCAACCGTCCGCACAGCCACAACGGATCTGTTCACATGCCGAGGCGCGGTAGTGGTGGGCCCCGCCTGTAGGCCTATCCCGTCACGCGCGTGGGTGGGCAGACTGGCTCAGCCACGTGGCGCCTTGCGACGGGTCCACAACGGGTGGCAACCTGAAGGCTTATCAGGCACGCCGCCTGGACTCCGCCGCGACGTTCAAACTTTTTCAGGGGCAAGTCGGCCTTAAACAAGTCCGGCTCCAGCTAGTCGGCTTGACAGAAGACGGCGAGCGAGGCCCAGATCCAACCGCCAAAAAGAAGAAACTGTTGAGGCTCCTCGACATATCACCCTCGGTGCCTCACCAGCTTCGGGGACTACTGTCGGAGTAATGGGCCACGAGTAGGCTAACCCAGGCCCAGAACCTTTCAAGACATCAGGGCAGGCTGCGCCCCACAAGACCCCAGGACGAAGAGCCGCCTTCTGAGAATCGGCGGCGAGGCAGCCGACTGCCCACTCGCGGCCGAGTCCCGGGGACGACTTCAGGATGAGCCGACTCCTAACTAGTGACTTCCAGAGAAGCCGGCCATGGGGAGTCGGCCCGAGACGCCAACCACCCCCATGCCCTCATAAAGAGGGATGGGACGGGGAGTGGCCACAATAAGGTCCACTCCCATCCTTTTCCAAGGGCAGGCGTGTCCACAGTATGCCGTACCCGCGGAGATCTCCGCGCGGCGCAACACTGTTACCATGCCGACCCTGATGTCAGCCCAGTGGGCGGAGTCCTGTGCCCACGACGGCCTGCCGGTACGACCCAGGGATGGCAGGTCCCACCAGTCGGCGGGCGTACGGAAGACGGCGAGAGCGCTACCAGTCGGCCCAGTTGGTAGTCGGCCCCCAGGAGTCGGTCGGCCCCTCCCACGGGCCCCACGCGCCATTAACCAGACACGACAGGGAATGGCAACAGTGATCGCCCGCCAGACGGCGGAGCTATTGCCACGACCCCATGACCGAGCCCGCGTCATTAGAAGCACGGCTACATTAATCTGCAGCCGGCAAGACCCGCCCATGGCGGACGCGGCCTATCGGCTCCGTATCGAGCCAGTCGGCGGGGCCCGCCAGTCGGTGGGCCCCAAGAGTCAGTGGATAAGACGGCGGCTAGAGAGACTGACAGCTGGGCCCGTGCCCAGTCGGATTACCATTGTACCCCTGGGGGGTAGGCCTATATAAACCCCCCAGGGCACCCATGCAAAGGGTTGGAATCCATTAGCACTAGACCAGATCATAGAGGAAGGAGAGAGCTAGCCTAGCCTTCTCCTACCTCCAGGAAACAGCTCAAGGAGCAACCGTGTAGACACTTTGCCATAATGATCATGCGGAGACCCCGCAGAGCAGCAATAGGGGTGTTATCTCCATGGAGAGCCCCGAAGCTAGGTAAGATTCGCCGGCGTGCATGCCTTCGCCTTATCCCGTTTCCAGGCACCAGCGACGTTCTACTCACTCCCACCATGATAAGCCATCCTTTGGCATATGTCACACCCAACCCCCGACAATATTATCGGCCAAGAGATCCTTAAGCATAACAACACTAGGTTCAACTTTAATTTGCTCAGGGGGTTTGGGTGTCTTAATATTGCTTTTGTTCACCACAATTGAAGCTTTAGGATGATCCTTTATTCTAGCAGGGAAAGGTGGTTTCTCAATATAAGCAGTATGAACAACAGGATCATTATAAGTGATAGTCTTTTCTTCAACTTTAATAGGTGCAACTACTTTTACTTCAATGGGAGGATTATATTTAAACCACATCTCCTTAGGGAGATCAACATGAGTAGCAAAGGATTCATAGAAAGAAGCTACTATCTCAGAGTCAAGTCCATATTTAGCGCTAAATTCATGGAAAGCATCGGTATCCATAAAAGATTTAACACAATCAAACTTAGGTGTTATACCTAACTCCTTACCTTCGTCGAGGTCCCAATCTTCAGAGTTGCATTTAATTCTTTCCAATAGATCCCATTTGAATTCAATAGTCTTCACCATAAAACATCCAGTACAAGAAGTATCGAGCATGGAGCGATTACTGAGAGAAAGTCGAGCATAAATTTTTTGAATAATCATTTCTTTTGAGAGCTCATGACTCGGACATGAATATAACATTGACTTAAGCCTCCCCCAAGCTTGAGCGATGTTTTCTCCTTCACGACGCCAAAAATTATATATATAATTATGATCACGATGAACAAGATGCATAGGATAAAACTTCTGATGAAATTCCAATTTCAATCGTTGGTAGTTCCATGATCCAATATCATCACATAGCCTAAACCATGTCAATGCATATCCCTTCAAAGATAAAGGGAAGACCTTCTTCTTGATAACATCCTCGGGCATATCTGCAAGCTTAAATAATCCACAAACTTCATCCACATAGATTAGGTGCAAATCGGGATGTAATGTTCCGTCACCTGTGAAAGGATTAGCTAGCAGTTTCTCTATTATACCCAAAGGAATTTCAAAGTAAACATTTTCAGTAGGTTCAATACGTTGAGGAGGAACTCTTTGTTATACTGGTCGGGGTGAAGATACCCCGGACAAGCCCCTCAAAGGATTATGTTCCATAGTAACAAGTGACAGTAAATTTCAGCACACTATATAAATTTTTCCTTACCAAATTCCACCTACCAAAGGCGCTTCACTCCCCAGCAATAGCGCCAGAAAAGAGTCTTGATGACCCACAAGTGTAGGGGATCTATCGTAGCCTTTTCGATAAGTAAGTGTGTCGAACCCAACGAGGAGCAGAAGGAAATGATAAGCGGTTTCTTGCAAGGTATTCTCTGCAAGCACTGAAATTATTGGTAATAGATAGTTGTGTGATAAGATAAATTGTAACAAGCAACAAGTAATGAAATTAAAAAGGGTGCAACAAGATGGCCCAATCCTTTTTGTAGCAAAGGACAAGCCTGGACAAACTCTTATATGAAGGAAAGCGCTCCCGAGGACACATGGGAATTATCGTCAAGCTAGTTTTCATCACGCTCATATGATTCACGTTCGGTACTTTGATAATTTGATACGTGGGTGGACCGGTGCTTGGGTACTGTCCTTACTTGGACAAGCATCCCACTTATGATTAATCCCTATTGAAAGCATCCGCAACTACAACAGAAGTATTAAGGTAAACCTAACCATAGCATGAAACATATGGATCTAAATCAGCCCCTTACGAAGCAACACATAAATGAGGGTTTAAGCTTCTGTCACTCTAGCAACCCATCATCTAATTATTACTTCCCAATGCCCTCCTCTAGGCCCAAACAATGGTGAAGTGTCATGTAGTCGACGTTCACATGATACCACTAGAGGAAAGACAACATACACCTCATCAAAATATCGAACGAATACCAAATTCACATGACTACTTATAGCAAGACTTCTCCCATGTCCTCAGGAACAAACGCAACTACTCACAAAGCATATTCATGTTCATAATCAAAGGGGTATTAATATGCATAATGGATCAGAACATATGATCTTCCACCAAGTAAACCAACTAGCATCAACTACAAGGAGTAATCAACACTACTAGCAACCCACATGTACCAATCTGAGGTTTGGATACAAAGATTGGATACAAGAGATGAACTAGGGTTTGAGATGAGATGGTGCTGGTGAAGATGTTGATGGAGATTGACCCTCTCCCGATGAGAGGATCGTTGGTGATGATGATGGTGATGATTTCCCCCTCCCAGAGGGAAGTTTCCCCGGCAGAACAGCTTTGCCGGAGCCCTAGATTAGTTCCGCCAAGGTTCCGCCTCGTGGCAGCGGAGTTCCGTCCCGTGAGCTTGCTTATGATTTTTTCCTCAACGAAAGACTCGATATAGCCAAAGATGGGTGTCGGTATCAAAACTGGCGGATCTTGGGTAGGGGGTCCCGAACTGTGCGTCTAGGATCGATGGTAATAGGAGGCAGGGGACACGATGCTTACCCAGGTTCGGGCCCTCTTGATGGAGGTAATACCCTACGTCCTGCTTGATTGATATTGATGATATGAGTGTTACAAGAGTAGATCTACCACGAGATCAGAGAGGCTAAACCCTAGAAGCTAGCCTATGGTATGATTGTATGTATACGATCTTCGACTAGCCTGGCCTCGGTTTATATAATGCACCAGAGGCCTATGATAACAAGAGTCCTAGCCGAATACGCCGGTGGGGAGGAGTCCTTGTCTTGATCACCAAGTCTTGTAGAATCTTCCATGTATGCGGCAGTTGCCCGAACTGGCCCATGAGTATACGGCCATGGGGGTCCTCGGCCGAATCTAACAGATCGGGAGATCACGTGGTGAGTACCCCCCCTAGTCCAGGACACCATCAGTAGCCCCCTGAACCGGTCTTCAAGTTAGGGATGCTCCTCGATTCTTCTGAACTATTCTTCATCTTCGGTTGTCGGTCTTGGAAACTGGTCCAACAAATCTTCCCATCTTCGATCTTGAGGATCGCCAAAATGCATTCAACGAGTTTACACGTCGGGTATCCGAGCAGCCCCTTTAAGTTTCTGGCCTTTATCAATGCCTTGTTATTTTTATGCCACACCTTGGGTTTGAAGTTGTTCCCGGGAGGCAGTGTCCTCTTGCGTCCGAGCTCTAACGCCAGACTGCATTCGAGGTATCTTTTGCAGCCGAGCACCCATGCCGGACCGCTTTCGAGCTCCAACGCCGGAATGTATCCGAGCTCCAACGCCGGACTATGTCCAAGCTCCTACGACGGACTGTATCCGAGCTCCAACGCCGGACTATGTCCAAGCTCCAACGCCAGACTGTATCCGAGCTCCAACGCCGGACTATATCTGAGGTGTCATAAATCACCTTGGTTCAAAAAAGTTGAAGGAGTTTAGCCGAGCTTAATGCCGGAAATGCCCTCTATGGAGCCAGCCACTAGCGCCCGAGCTTTATGCCGGACTGCTTCCAAGGTGGTGCACCACCCCGACTGTGGGCTGATTTTTTGTCAATATTTTTTATTGGTGCGATTTATTCTTTGCCGAGATATATAGCTAGTAGCCCTCAAGGTGTGTATCGGTCTAAAACCCGAGATGCACCTGAAGGATGACATAAGACCGCTGATCCCAGTAGCCGCTGAGACTCAGGTTGATTTGGAAATCGGTCTCAGGATCAACTCCTAGCTCGGAAGAATACTTCGGGACACAAAAAGCGGCGTGCTCAGTCCTCGAGACTCAGGTTGGGTGCGGCCGACCAACCTGAGGATCAAAATCTCCTCGGAAACTGTATTGCACTTAAAATTTTCTGCATTGGATAGGCAATGCAGTAGCCCCCGAGACACTGGTCGGGTGGCAACACCAGATCAGGGGATCGATACACCCCTTTAAAATTAGTAAATGATAAGCCTGAAGCCCAGTAGCACCCGAGCCTTAATGCGGGCACGGGTGGCCGAATTAAGGATCGATATCCAGAGTAAAAGAACAAATTATGTGTAATGATTCTATGTATCCAAGTACTTTACATCATTAATGATCGAATCCGCATTGTACAAAACTTTGTTGACCGACCATCGGCTTCCACCTCCTCGGCCAGTAGCCGAGGAGTGTTTGTCCTACTTTATAAAGCCTTTATGAGGGCAAAGATTTACGACAAACAAGGCAATCTGGCCATACGGTTTTATAAACAAAGGTACGCAGAGAGATATGTTATATCACTGTTTAACATAATAAATGTCTTCCAAAGAAAATAATCCCGTTATCGGTTCCTTTCTTTGGGTTGTCATGCTGAGCATGATCATGAAACCTCAGCTCTAATGTAAGAGCAAAATATTGAGGATTTAGTTTGGGAGGCTACTTACTAGCCCCTGGTAGAGTTCGGCGACAGTCGAGGTCAAGCCGTAAACACTTCGGCCAATGTTATGAATGGCCAGTCATTTAACACCATCATCAGATTGCTGACCAGTTTATACTTATTGTGACAGTCAGTTTTCGGCTTTCTCCACTGAGGTGCTTAACCATGTGAGCTGGAAGCACAATCGCAGTGGTTCTCCCTTTGCACACCTAGCCGAACAAAGCGGAACGTAGGAGGCAAGCACAGGAGCCGGGCAACCCAACTATTGACCAAAGACACAATTCGAAACCAATGCATATATAGTGAGATCCGAGAATGTTTTTGCCGAATCTATAAAGGTGCCCGGCATTGCACTGTGAGCTTGTGTTGGAAACACACAAATAGTTTAAAAGTGCCATAAGCTTGGAAAACCAAAAAAACGTCAGTAAAAACTTGACGTCCGAACAAGATCAAGTGTTCGGTGCCAATCCGAAAATTGGGGAAAAAATTGTGCTTCTGTCGTGCATTAATATTACACATCCGATCTCAAGACTTCAAGCGGGTCAGCCTATGGCTGCAACCTCCTATCCCGAAGGCGGAGTGCTTCTCGTTAGACTAGTTTAGCGAACTAAACTCGAGCGGTCACTAGAGAGAAAATGGGTTATCTGGCTATTGACCACACACTCACGTCGAAAAAGGAGCGATAGAAAAAGACTTTGCAACGACCAAGAAGAAAACACATTTACTATAAAATAGCTCATATAAATTTTAAGAGCCCCCAAGTGACTTGGGTAAAAGAATTTTATGTATAATGATTGTATGTACCGAAGTACTTATATCATATCTTTGTTCAACCGAACTTTAAACGCGTCTTAGCCGACCGTCGGCTTCTCCCTCTTCGGTCAAGGACCAAAAAGTGTTATGTACTCCACCTGTCAAGAATATCGACAGTGTTTCCAATAACCAGGCAACCAGGCCCTAAGGCTGTAACAGACAAAGCACGCTCAGGGAACTTATGCTATATTACAGACGAAGTGTAAGAAGCATCTTTGAAGAAAATAGTACCCCCACTGATACCTTTCTTCGGAGCTCATTATTGCTATGAGACTTGTGCAATAGATTTTTGTACTCATGAGTTCCGTTGTGTGCCGACCATGATTGAAAACAATAAGAGAGCTAGCTTTCGGCTTCACCCAGTCTGAGGTCAGAGCTCGGAGGACCCGGTCGTGACAATCGCAGAGGCGCTCCCTTTACTCCCTAGCCGAACAATCAGGAACGTAGGGGTAAGCACAGGAGCCAGGCAACCCAGCTTGCAAATCGCTTAAGTCAATATGGTGCATATTGTGGCGTAATACACGAATAAGGAATGAAGCCATACAAGTATAATCATATGCAAGAGGAAAAGCTTCATAAAGGAAGCCCCCAAATAAACGGGGTATTTGAATTTGTGCGTCACAAACAAAGTTTGGACAAGGAAATTTTTTTACAAGCAACTTTTTTCCCAAAAAGTATAATGCTTGGTCGAACCAAACACAAGTTAAAAATTTAAAACTTTGGGCATGAAGGCAACTTAGCTGGTTAATGTGTTCGGTATTGATGACGCGACCCGAGCTTAATGCGGGACAAGGTTCCATCCCCCAAGCCGGTCCCAAGGTGGCGGAGCAAAGAGCTCGGCACTCCGAAGGGGTGACATAGCACGGTCAATGCGGGCTGGCAGAGTGATGCCGAAGTCCCTGACATGGGGTAATGAAGTGTTGACGAAGCCCCCCGTCCAATCAAGGTGACGTGGTATGTCAGTATGCCGAGTTGACGATACTTCCCAACCCGGATCATTTTCCTGTGCACAAAAAATAGTGCAAACCGGAGATAATAGTGATAATAATAATTAAAAAAATCGCTGCATAATAAATAATTTATGCAAAGTGAGTAATAAAAGAAATATGGCCTGGCGCCGAAGTCAATGTCGATGCATGGCGTCGGCGTGATGCAGTGAATGCGTGACAAAGCCTGAATTTGCAGGGTGGTCCGGGCTCCGGATGCGGCGTTTGCCGAACTATGTACGGCAACTGACCGAACCGCCACGCGACCGTTTTTAATGTGGACGCTATTTGATAGACCTGTGTACAGATGATGGAACAAACTAGAGTAATAATTCCTTAGAAAAAATAAACCCAACAAGCAAAAATTGTTAGGATTAATAGCACCTGGTTTATTTGTTGTAGCATTCCGAAGAAAAGCGACTCCCAAAATCGGGAATCGATCCGCACACCCATTGCCTGATGGGTGATAAAGCGATGGCCTGGCGATGCTAGCAAAGGTTGGCTCATCGAGGAAAAGCCCGTGGTCCAGCTAATGTGATGAAGTTGGTCGGCTGGTGACGCCGAAGTCTCCAAAGTAAGTTGATGAAGAGATGGTGAAGCCCTCAGTCTAGCCAAGGAGACGGAGCAGGTCAGTAAGAAGATGTTGCAGCTGCCGTGTCAGCCGAGGTGTTGAAGCAGTTCAGCGTGATGGACATCGGCTTAAAGAAGCAACAGTGCAGCCATACCGATGCAGGTCGTAACTTGTGACGCGGACAATGCCGGTTTGATAAAGTGACCATGCGGCGATGCCTGTGTTCCCGATCCGTGTAATCCGTGGGGCGGCGATGTTGGTGATGATTTATCCTTCGCGATGCCGAACTCTTGTTCGGCTTGCCGAGATGATGATTGAAGGAATTGAGCTCGGCTCAATAAAGCGGCGACGTGTCTAGCGCAGGTCGGCAGCCGTGGAGCAATATTACCAGACTGGTTTGACACCAGCATAATGATGAAGACGACCTCAGGGGAGGCTTAAAAATTTACGGGCACATGTTTAAATACAACGCACAATACCCTAGAAGAGAATTCCTCTAAAAAGGTTGTCCAATATCACGTTCATAAAGAAACATGAATTCGGTCGGATCCGTATTCGCGTAGAAAACGGATCCGAAAATTGGTCCACTCATCGGAAGGTTCCTGGAGTTTGAACCATCGGATCGAACTGAAATTTGGAAGGGTGGTAGATATGGGAATTCCACAGTAGATGAACGGTTGGATCTTCCAAAGGACGTCCGAGCTAGAAGCTGGACACCACGCCCTAAACTCATCCAGATTCCCGTCCAGATTTGACAGGGCTCATGTATATCGTAGATTGTCGGAAATTCCTCCATCGGAACTCGACGAAATTTTGCATGGCTGTTGTAGACGTAATTCCGCACTATTCCACCAAAGCAATCGTCAAACCGACAGTCGAGGAGGCGATGGCGACGGATACGAGTTTGCTGTATAGAAAAACAGCACGGTCGCCCGAGGGTAATGTTGACGTTGAGCCCCCGGGCTCCCTGTATGATTCCTCCATGATCTTGATAGAGATCGGAGTTGATGAAGGCCCTAATCCGAACATGACGATCGGAGGTAGGGCACAGTCCTTGGTCCAGCCAAGGTGACCGGCCGAGCCGGTGACGAAGAAGCCGACGTCGCAGTTGACCTGCGGGCGAGCCATCGATCCTTTTGCCGATCACACAGCAGAACTCTCAATGAAAGCACCAATGTCGGTGTTAAAACCGGCGGATCTCGGGTAGGGGGTCCCGCAATGTGCGTCTAGGATTGATGGTAACAGGAGGCAGGGGTCACGATGTTACCCAGGTTCGGGCCCTCTTGATGGAGGTAATACCCTATGTCCTGCTTGATTGATATTGATGATATGGGTGTTACAAGAGTAGATCTACCACGAGATCAGAGAGGCTAAACCCTAGAAGCTAGCCTATGGTATGATTGTATGTATATGATCTATCGACTAGCCTGGCCTTGGTTCATATAATGCACCAGAGGCCTAGGATAACAAGAGTCCTAGCCGAATACGCCGGTGGGGAGGAGTCCTTGTCTTGATCACCAAGTCTTGTAGAATCTTCCATGTATGCGGCAGTTGTCCGAACTGGCCCATGGGTATACGGCCATGGGGGTCCTCGGCCTAATCTAACAGATCGGGAGACGACGTGGTGAGTACCCCCCTAGTCCAGGACACCGTCAATGGGCATAAGAGGGCCACCAGGGGGCCCACGAGGCAGGGAGGCATGCCTAGGGGGTAGGGTGCGCCCCTGCCCTCATGGATGGTGGGTGTCCCCCCTCTGGTACTTTCTTCGCTCAATATTTTTATATATTTTGAAAATAACCCCCGTGGAGTTTCATGGCTTTTGGAGATGTGCATAATAGGTCTCTAATAGTTGCTCCTTTTCCAGCCTAGAATTCCAGCTGCCGGCATTCCCCCTCTTCATGTAAACCTTATAAATAAGAGAGAATAGGCATAAGTATTATGACATAGTGTGTAATAACAGCCCATAATGCGATAATTATCGATATAAAAACATGATGCAAAATGGATGTATCAGAGACGTATCAAGCATCCCCAAGCTTAATTCCTGCTCGTCCTCGAGTAGGTAAATGATAAAAACAGAATTTTTGATGTGGAATGCTACCTAACATATTTATCCATGTAATTCTCTTTATTGTGGCAATAATATTCAGATCCATAAGATTCAAAACAAAAGGTTAATATTGACATAAAAATAATAAGGCAATTATGTCTTCTCAAAATAACATGGCCAAAAAAGCTTATCCCTACAAAATCATATAGTCTGGCTATGCTCCATCTTCATCACACAAAATATTCAAATCATCCACAACCCCGATGACAAGCCAAGCAATTGTTTCATACTTTTGATGTTCTCAGACCTTTCAACTTTCACGCAATACATGAGCGTGAGACATGGACATAGCACTATAGGTGGAATAGACGGTGGCTGTGGAGAAGACAAAAAGAAGGAGATAGTCTCACATCAACTAGGCGTATCAACGGGCTATGGAGATGCCCATCAATAGATATCAATGTGAGTGAGTAGGGATTGCCATGCAATGGATGCACTAGAGCTCTAAGTATATGAAAGCTCAAAAAGAAAACTAAGTGGGTGTGCATCCAACTTGCTTGCTCATGAAGACCTATGGCATTTAAGGAAGCCCATCGTTGGAATATACAAGCCACGTTCTATAATGAAAAATTCCCATTAGTATATGGAAGTGACAACATAGGAGACTCTCTATCATGAAGATCATGGTGCTACTTTGAAGCAAAAGTGTGGTAAAAGGATAGTAGCATTGCCCATTCTCTCTTCTTCTCTCATTTTTTTGTTTTTTTGTTTTTTGGGCCTTCTCTCTTTTTTTGGCCTTTCTCTTTTTTTCCTCACATGGAACAATGCTCCAATAATGAAGATCATCACACTGTTATTTACTTACAACTGAAGAATTACAACTCGATACTTAAAACAAAATATAACTCTATATGAATGCCTCCGACGGTGTACCGGGATGTGCAATGAATCAAGAGTGACATGTATGAAAGAATTATGATTGGTGGCTTTGCCACAAATACAATGTCAACTACATGATCATGCAAAGCAATATGACAATGATGAAGCATGTCATAATAAACGAAACTGTGGAAAGTTACATGGCAATATATCTCGGAATGGCTATGGGAATTCCATAATAGGTAGGTATGGTGGCTGTTTGAGGAAGGTACATGGTGGGTTTATGGTACCGGTGAAAGTTGCGCGGTACTAGAGAGGCTAGCAATGGTGGAAGGATGAGAGTGCGTATAATCCATGGACTCAACATTAGTCATAAAGAACTCACATAATTATTGCAAAAGTCTATTAGCGATCGAAACAAAGTACTATGAACATGCTCCTAGGGGATAGATTGGTAGGAAAAGACCATCGCTCGTCCCCGACCGCCACTCATAAGGAAGACAATCAAAAAATATCTCATGCTCCAACTTCGTTACATAACGGTTCACCATACGTGCATGCTACGGGACTCACAAACCTTAACACAAGTATTTCTCAAATTCACAACTACTCACTAGCATGACTCTAATATCACCATCTTCATATCTCAAAACAACCATAAGGAATCAGACTTCTCATAGTATTCAATGCGCTTTATATGAAAGTTTTTATTATATGCCTCTTGGATGCCCATCATATTAGGACTAAATTCATAACCAAAGCAAACTACCATGCTGTTTAGAGACTCTCAAAATGATATAAGTGAAGCATGAGAGTTCAACAATTTCTTCAAAATAAAACTACCTCCATGCTCTAAAAAGATATAAGTGAAGCACTAGAGCAAACGACAAACTACTCCAAAAGATATAAGCGAAGCACAATGAGTAGTTGAATAATTATGTAACTATGTGAAGAGTCCTTCTCATAAATAAAATTTTCGATCTTAAGTACTTTATTCGAACAGCAAGCAAAACAAAATAAAATGACATTGCAACTATAGCACATATCATGTGAAGAAGCAAAACTTAGGCTCAACCAAAACTGACCGATAGTTGTTGAAGAAGAAAGGTGGGATGCCAACCGGGGCATCCCCAAGCTTATATGCTTGAGACTTCTTGAAATATTGACTAGGGATTCCTTGTGCATCCCCAAGCTTGAGCTTTTGTGTCTCCTTAATTCCATTCATATTGCGGTTTCCCTAAATCTTAAAAACTTCATCCACACCAAACTCAACAAGAACTCGTGAGATAAGTTAGTATAAATCCATGCAAAACCTTATCATTCTCTACTGTAGAAAATCACTAAAATTATAATTTGATATTGCCTACTAAATTCCTCTGCATATTTAACACTCCTATCTTCAAATAGAATCATTAAACAAGCAAACATATGCAAACAGTGCAACCATAACAGCAATCTGTCTAAACAGGATAGTATGTAAAGAATGCAAGAGGAATCATACTTATTTAACTTCAAAAATTCTGAAAACATACCACACTGTAGATAATTTGTTGTTTATCATTGTGTAAAAATTTCAAGATTTTATCATGTTCTGACTATTCACAAATATTCAAAACATAACAACAAACTTTCTGTTTTTAAAACAGCAACATATGGACTTGCAAAATAAGCATGGTAAAGGCTATACTTTACCTTTTTATTGAAGTAAAAGATGCAAAATACTACTCTAAATAACAGCAAGCAAATCCTAATAAAAGAAAACGACGCTCCAAGCAAAACACATATCATGTGGTGAATAAAAATATGGCTCCAAGTAAGGTTACCAATGAATGAAGACGAAAGAGGTGATGCCTTCCGTGGCATCCCCAAGCTTAGGCTCTTGGTTGTCCTTGAATATTACCTTGGGGTGCCTTGGGCATCCCCAAGCTTAGGCTCTTGCCACTCCTTATTCTGTAGTCCATCGAATCTTTACCCAAAACTTGAAAACTTCACAACACAAAACTTAACAGAAAACTCGTAAGCTCCGTTAGTATAAGAAAGCAAATCACCACTTAGGTACTATCAAGACAAGATTCATAATTTTTCTCACATGATGCCTACTGTAACATATCATTTCTACAATTTATATTAAGCAATATAAGACATAGAAACTAGAAAACAAGCAAACTATGCATCGAAAACAGAATATGTCAAAAACAGAACAGTCTGTAGTAATCTGTAACTCTTGAATACTTCTGTAACTCCAAAAATTCTAGAAAATTAGGACAGACTGAGAAATTTGTTCATTAATCTTCTGCAGAAAGAATCAATATTTTATAACGCTTCTGTTAAAAAAGAGAATTGTTTTCCTGAGCGCAAAAGTTTCTGTTTTTCAGCAAGAAAAAAATCAACTATCATCATAGATCATCCCAAAGGTCTTACTTGGCACTTTATTGAAACAAAAGCTATAAAAAATTATTACTACAGTAGCTTAATCATGTGAACACACAAAAAAAGTAGGTATAAATGTTGGGTTGTCTCCCAACAAGCGCTTTTCTTTAATGCCTTTCCAGCTAGGCATGATGATTTCAATGATGCTCACATAAAAGATAAAAATTGAAACATAAAGAGAGCTTCATGAAGAATATGACTAACACATTTAAGTCTAACCCACTTCCTATGCATAGGGATTTTGTGAGCAAACAGTTTGTGGGAACAAGAATCAACTTGCATAGGAAGGTAAAACAAGGATAACTTCAAGATTTTCAACACATAGAGAGGAAACTTGAGATTATTGCAATATGTAAAATCATATGTTCCTCTCTCATAATAATTTTTAGTGGCATCCTGAATGAATTCAAGAATATAACCATCACATAAAGCATTCTTTTCATGATTCATAAGCATAGAAAATTTACTACTCTCCACACAAGCAAAATTCTTCTCATTCGAAATAGTGGGAGCAAATTCAACAAAATAACTATCATGGGAGGCATAATCCAATTGAAAGTTAAAATCATGATGACAAGTTTCATGGATATCATTATTATTTATAGCATACATGTCATCACAATAATCATCATAGACAGGAGGGATGCTTTCATCATAATAAATCTGCTCATCAAAACTTGGGGGACAAAAAATATTATCTCCGTCAAACATAGCATCCCTAAGCTTGTGGCTTTGCATATCATTAGTATCATGGATATTCAAGGAATTCATACTAAAAACATAACAATCATGCTCATCATCCAAAGATTTAGTGCCAAACATTTTAATACATTCTTCTTCTAACACTTTGGCACAATTATTGGAATCCTTATTTTCATGAAAGACATTAAAAAGATGAAGCATAAGAGGCACCCTCAATTCCATATTTTGTAGTTTTCTTTTATAGACTAAACTAGTGATAAAACAAGAAACAAAAGATTCGATTGAAAGATCTAAAGATATACCTTCAAGCACTAACCTCCTCGGAACGACGCCAGAAAAGAGCTTGATGTCTACTACACAACCTTCTTCTTGTAGACGTTGTTGGTCCTCCAAGTGCAGAGGTTTGTAGGACAGTAGCAAATTTCCCTCAAGTGGATGACCTAAGGTTTGTTAATCCGTGGGAGGCGTAGGATGAAGATGGTCTCTCTCAAACAACCCTGCAACCAAATAACAAAGAGTCTCTTGTGTCCCCAACACACCCAATACAATGGTAAATTATAGGTGCAGTAGTTCGGCGAAGAGATGGTGATACAAGTGCAATATGGATGGTAGATATAGGTTTTTATAATCTGAAATTACGATAACAACAAGGTAACTAATGATAAAAGTGAGCGAAAACGGTATTGCAATGCTTCGAAACAAGGCCTAGGGTTCATACTTCACTAGTGCAAGTTCTCTCAACAATAATAACATAATTGGATCATATAACTATCCCTCAACATGTAACAAAGAGTCACTCCAAAGTCACTAATAGCGGAGAACAAACGAAGAGATTATTCTAGGGTATGAAACCACCTCAAAGTTATTCTTTCCGATCAATCCATTGGGCTATTCCTGTGTGTCACAAACAGCCCTAGAGTTCATAGTAAAATAACACCTTAACACACAAATCAACCAAAACCCTAATGTCACCTAGATACTCCAATGTTACCTCAAGTATCCGTGGGTATGATTATACGACATGCATCACACAATCTCAGATTCATCTATTCAACCAACATAAAGAATTTCAAAGAGTGCCCCAAAGTTTCTACCGGAGAGTCAAGACAAAAACGTGTGCCAACCCCTATGCATAAGTTCACAAGGTCACAGAACTCGCAAGTTGATCACCAAAACATACATCAAGTGGATCACGTGAATATCCCATTGTCACCACAGATAAGCACATGCAAGACATACATCAAGTGTTCTCAAATCCTTAAAGACTCAATCCGATAAGATAACTTCAAAGGGAAAACTAAATTCATCACAAGGAGATAGAGGGGGAGAACATCATAAGATCCAACTATAATAGCAAAGCTTGCGGTACATCAAGATCGTGCCATATCAAGAACACGAGAGAGGGAGATCAAACACATAACTACTGGTACATACCCTCGGCCTCGAGGGTGAACTACTCCCTCCTCGTCATGGAGAGCACCAAGATGATGAAGATGGCCACAGGTGATGATTCCCCCTCCGGCAGGGTGCCGGAACAGGGTCCCGATTGGTTTTTGGTGGCTATAGAGGCTTGAAGCGGCGGAACTCCCGATCTAGGTTTCTTTTCGGGGGTTTCTGTATTTATAGGAATTTTTAGCGTCGGTCGTCAGGGGGGTCTCCGAGTCATCCACGAGATAGGGGGCGATCCTAGGGGGTAGGGCGCGCCTTCCACCCTCGCGGATGGCTCGGGACTCTTCTGGCCCAACTCTTTTACTTCTGGGGCTTCTTTTTGTCCATAAAAAATCATCAAAAATTGGCACATCAATTGGACTCCGTTTGGTATTCCTTTTCGGTAAAACTCAAAAACAAGGAAAAAACAGAAACTGGCACTGGGCTCTAGGTTAATAGATTAGTCCCAAAAATCATATAAAATAGCAGATAAATGCATATAAAACATCCAGGATGGATAATATAATAGCATGGAACAATAAAAAATTATAGATACGTTGGAGACGTATCACCTCACACTATAAATTCCTATTTTCAGAGAGAAAAATCTGGGAGAAAGAATTATCGCGATCAACGAGATGGAGCCGCTGTTGGGGAACGTAGTAATTTCAAAAAAATTCCTACGCACACGCAAGATCATGGTGATGCATAGCAACGAGAGGGGAGAGTGTTGTCCACGTACCCTCGTAGACCGAAAGCGGAAGCATTAGCACAACGCGTTTGATGTAGTCGTACGTCTTCAGGATCCGACCGATCAAGTACCGAACGCACGACACCTCCGAGTTCTGCACACGTTCAACTCGATGACGTCCCTTGAAATCGGATCCAGCCGAGTGTTGAGGGAGAGTTTCGTCAGCACGACGGCGTGGTGACGATGATGATGTTCTACCGACACAGGGCTTCGCCTAAGCACCGCTACAATATGACTGAGGTGGATTATGGTGGAGGGGGACACCACACACGGCTAAGAGATCAAGAGATCAATTGTTGTGTCTTTGGGGTGCCCCTGCCCCCGTATATAAAGGAGTAGAGGAGGGGGAGAGCCGGCCCTCTCTATGGCGCGTCCTAGGGGAGTCCTACTCCCACCGGGAGTAGGATTCCCCCTATCCTAGTAGAACTAGGAGCCCTTCCAAGTAGTAGGAGTAGGAGGGAAGGAAAGGGAAGGGAAAAGGAGAAGGAAGGAAGGGGGCGCCCCCTTCCCTAGTCCAATTCGGACCAGCCCATGGGGAGGGGTGCGGCCACCCTTTGAGGCCTTTCTCTCCTTTCCCGTATGGCCCATTAAGGCCCAATACGAATTCCCGTGACTCTCCGGTACTCCCAAAAATACCCGAATCACTCGGAACCTTTCTGATGTCCGAATATAGTCGTCCAATATATCTATCTTTATGTCTCGACCATTTCGAGACTCCTCGTCATGTCCCCGATCTCATCCGAGAGTCCGAACTCCTTCGGTACATCAAAACACATAAACTCATAATATAACCGTCATTGAACTTTAAGCGTGCGGACCCTACTGGTTCGAGAACTATGTAGACATGACCGAGACACGTCTCCGGTCAATAACCAATAGCGGAACCTGGATGCTCATATTGGCTCCTACATATTCTATGAAGATCTTTATCGGTCAAACCGCATAACAACATACGTTGTTCCCTTTGTCATCGGTATGTTACTTGCCCGAGATTTGATCGTCGGTATCTCAATACCTAGTTCAATCTCGTTACCGGCAAGTCTCTTTACTTGTTCCGTAACACATCATCCCGCAACTAACTCATTAGTTGCAATGCTTACAAGGCTTATAGTGATGTGCATTATCGAGTGGGCCCAGAGATACCTCTCCGACAATCGGAGTGACAAATCCTAATATCGAAATACGCCAACCCAACAAGTACCTTCGGAGACACCTGTAGAGCACCTTTATAATCACCCAGTTACGTTGTGACGTTTGGTAGCACACAAAGTGTTACTCCGGTAAACGGGAGTTGCATAATCTCATAGTCATAGGAACATGTATAAGTCATGAAGAAAGCAATAGCAACAAAATAAACGATCAAATGCTATGCTAACAGAATGGGTCAAGTCAATCACATCATTCTCTAATGATGTGATCCCGTTAATCAAGTGACAACTCACGTCTATGGCTAGGAAACTTAACCATCTTTGATTCAACGAGCTAGTCAAGTAGAGGCATACTAGTGACATACTGTTTGTCTATGTATTCACACATGTATTATGTTTCCGGTTAATACAATTCTAGCATGAATAATAAACATTTATCATGATATAAGGAAATAAATAATAACTTTATTATTGCCTCTAGGGCATATTTCCTTCAGTCTCCCACTTGCACTAGAGTCAATAATCTAGTTCACATCGCCATGTAATTTAACATCAATAGTTCACATCACCATGTGATTAACACCCATAGTTCACATCGTCATGTGACCAACACCCAAAGGGTTTACTAGAGTCAATAATCTAGTTCACATCGCTATGTGATTAATACCCAAAGAGTACTAAGGTGTGATCATGTTTTGCTTGTGAGGGAAGTTTAGTTAACGGGTCTGCTACATTCAGATCCGTATGTATTTTGCAAATTTCTATGTCAACAATGCTCTACACGGAGCTACTCTAGCTAATTGCTCCCACTTTCAATATGTATCCAGATTGAGACTTTGAGTCATCTGGATCAGTGTCAAAACTTGCATCGACGTAACCCTTTACGATGAACCTTTTGTCACCTCCATAATCGAGAAACATATCCTTATTCCACTAAGGATAATTTTGACCAATGTCCAGTGATCTACTCCTAGATCACTATTGTACTCCCTTGCCAAACTCAGGGCAGGGTATACAATAGGTCTGGTACACAGCATGGCATACTTTATAGAACCTATGGCTAAGGCATAGGGAATGACTTTCATTCTCTCTCTATCTTCTGCCGTGGTCGGGTTTTGAGTCTTACTCAACTTCACACCTTGTAACACAGGCAAGAACTCCTTCTTTGACTGTTCCATTTTGAACTACTTCAAAATCTTGTCAAGGTATGTACTCATTGAAAAACTTATCAAGCATCTTGATCTATCTCTATAGATCTTGAAGCTCAATATGTAAGCAGCTTCACCGAGGTCTTTCTTTGAAAAACTCCTTTCAAACATTCCTTTATGCTTTGCAGAATAA
Source organism: Triticum aestivum (assembly GCF_018294505.1). Lineage (NCBI taxonomy): Eukaryota > Viridiplantae > Streptophyta > Magnoliopsida > Poales > Poaceae > Triticum > Triticum aestivum. The sequence continues at coordinate 513,581,459 of NC_057797.1, read as the reverse complement.
TTCTACATTATCTCCGATCAACAATATGTCATTCACATATACTTATCAAACATGCTGTAGTGCTCCCACTCACTTTCTTGTAAATACAGGCTTCACCGCAAGTCTGTATAAAACTATATGCTTTGATCAACTTATCAAAGCGTATATTCCAACTCCGAGATGCTTGCACCAGTCCATAGATGGATCGCTGGAGCTTGCATATTTTGTTAGTACCTTTAGGATTGACAAAACCTTCTGGTTGCATCATATACAACTCTTCTTTAATAAATCCATTAAGGAATGCAGTTTTGTTTATCCATTTGCCAGATTTCATAAAATGCGGCAATTGCTAACATGATTCGGACAGACTTAAGCATAGATACGAGTGAGAAACTCTCATCGTAGTCAACACCTTGAACTTGTCGAAAACCTTTTTGCGACAATTCTAGCTTTGTAGATAGTAACACTACTATCAGCGTCCGTCTTCCTCTTGAAGATCCATTTAATCTCAATGGCTCGCCGATCAATGGGCAAGTCAATCAAAGTCCATACTTTGTTCTCATACATGGATCTCATCTCAGATTTCATGGCCTCAAGCCATTTCGCGGAATCTGGGCTCATCATCGCTTCCTCATAGTTCGTAGGCTCGTCATGGTCAAGTAACATGACCTCCAGAACAGGATTACCGTACCACTCTGGTGCGGATCTCACTCTGGTTTACCTACGAGGTTCGGTAGCAACTTGATCTGAAGTTACATGATCATCATCATTAGCTTCCTCACTAATTGGTGTAGTAGTCACAAGAACAGATTTCTGTGATGAACTACTTTCCAATAAGGGAGCAGGTATAGTTACCTCATCAAGTTCTACTTTCCTCCCACTCACTTCTTTCGAGAGAAACTCCTTCTCTAGAAAGGATCCATTCTCAGCAACGAATATCTTGCCTTCGGATCTGTGATAGAAGGTGTACCCAACATTTTCTTTTGGGTATCCTATGAAGACGCACTTCTCCGATTTGGGTTTGAGCTTATCAGGTTGAAACTTTTTCACATAAGCATTGCAACCTCAAACTTTAAGAAACGACAGCTTAGTTTCTTGCCAAACCATAGTTCATACGGTGTCGTCTCAACGGATTTAGATGGTGCCCTATTTAACGTGAATGCAGTTGTCTCTAATGCATAACCCCAAAACGATAGTGGTAGATCGGTAAGAGACATCATAGATCGCACTATATCTAATAAAGTACGGTTATGACAGTCGGACACACCATTACACTGTGGTGTTCCAGGTGGCGTGAGTAGTGAAACTATTTCACATTGTTTTAACTGAAGGCCAGACGCTTAACTAAAATATTTTACCTCTACGATCATATCGTAGAAACTTTTATTTTCTTGTTACGATGATTCTCCACTTCACTCTGAAATTCTTTGAACTTTTCAAATGTTTCAGACTTGTGTTTCATTAAGTAGATATACCCATATCTACTCAAATCATCTGTGAAGGTCAGAAAATAACGATACTTGTCGTGAGCCTTAACACTCATTGGACCGCATACATCAGTATGTATTATTTACAATAAGTCAGTTGCTCGCTCCATTGTTCCGGAGAATGGAGTCTTAGTCATCTTGCCCATGAGGCATGGTTCGCAAGCATCAAGTGATTCATAATCAAGTGATTCCAAAAGTCCATCAGCATGGAGTTTCTCCATGCGCTTTACACCAATATGACCTAAACAGCAGTGCCACAAATAAGTTGCACTATCATTATTAACTTTTCATCTTTTGGTTTCAATATTATGAATATCTGTATCACTACGATCGAGATCCAACGAACCATTTTCATTGGGTGTGTAACCATGTAAGGTTTTATTCATGTAAACAGAACAACAATTTATTCTCTTAGTTAAATGAATAACCATATTGCAATAAACATGATCAAATCATATTCATGCTCAACGCAAACACCAAATAACACTTATTTAGGTTCAACACTAATCCCGAAAGTATAGGGAGTGTGCGATGATGATCATATCAATCTTGGAACCACTTCCAACACACATCGTCACTTCACCCTTAACTAGTCTATGTTCATTCTGCAACTCCCGTTTCGAGTTACTACTCTTAGCAACTGAACCAGTATCAAATACCGAGGGGTTGCTACGAACACTAGTAAAATACACATCAATAATCTGTATATCAAATATACCTTTGTTCACTTTGCCATCCTTCTTATCCGCCAAATACTTGGGGCAGTTCCGCTTCCAGTGACCAGTCCCTTTGCAGTAGAAGCACTTAGTCTCAGGCTTAGGACCAGACTTGGGCTTCTTCACTTGAGCAGCAACTTGCTTGCCGTTCTTCTTGAAGTTCCCCTTCTTCCCTTTGCCCTTTTCTTGAAACTAGTGGTCTTGTCTACCATCAACACTTGATATTTTTCTTGATTTCTACCTTCGTTGATTTCAGCATTACGAAGAGCTTGGGAATCGTTTCCGTTATCCCTTGCATATCATAGTTCATCACGAAGTTCTACTAACTTGGTGATGGTGACTAGAGAATTCTGTCAATCACTATCTTATCTGGAAGATTAACTCCCACTTGATTCAAGCGATTGTAGTACCCAGACAATCTGAGCACATGCTCACTGCTTGAGCTATTCTCCTCCATCTTTTTAGCTATAGAACTTGTTGGAGACTTCATATCTCTCAACTCGGGTATTTGCTTGAAATATTAACTTCAACTCCTGGAACATCTCATATGGTCCATGACATTCAAAACGTCTTTGAAGTCCCGATTCTAAGCCGTTAAGCATGGTGCACTAAACTATCAAGTAGTCATCATATTGAGCTAGCCAAACGTTCATAACGTCTGCATCTACTCCTGCAATAGGTCTGTCACCTAGCGGTGCATCAAAGACATAATTCTTCTATGCAGCAATGAGGATAATCCTCAGATCACGGATCCAATCCGCATCATTGCTACTAACATTTTTCAACATAATTTTTCTCTAGGAACACAATAAACTGGGAGCAACATCGCGAGCTATTGATCTACAACATAGATATGCTAATACTATCAGGACTAAGTTCATGATAAATTAAAGTTCAATTAATCATATTACTTAAGAACTCCCACTTAGACAGACATCCCTCTAATCTTCTAAGTGATCACGTGATCCATATCAACTAAACCATGTCCGATAATCACGTGAGATGGAGTAGTTTCAATGGTGAACATCACTATGTTGATCATATCTACTATATGATTCAGCTCGACCTTTCGGTCTCCGTGTTCCGAGGCCATATTTGTTATATGCTAGGCTCGTCAAGTTCAACCTGAGTATTCTGCGTGTGCAACTGTTTTGCACCCATTGTATTTGAACGTAGAGCCTATCACACCCGATCATCACGTGGTGTCTCAGCACGAAGAACTTTCGCAACGGTGCATACTCAGGGAGAACGCTTATAACTTGATAATTTAGTGAGAGATTATCTTATAAAGCTACCACCGAACTAAGCAAAATAAGATGTATAAAAGATAAACATCAGATGCAATCATAATATGTGACATGATATGGCCATCATCATCTTGTGCCTTTGAACTCCATCTCCAAAGCATCGTCATGATCTCCTTTATCACCGGCATGACACCATGATCTCCATCATCTTGATCTATATCAATGTGTCGTCACATGGTTGTCTCGCCAACAATTGCTCTTGCAACTATTGCTATCGCATAGCGATAAAGTAAAGAAATTATTTGGCACTTGCATCTTATGCAATAGAGAGATAACCATAAGGCTCTTGCCTGTTGCCGATAACTTCAGCAAAACATGATCATCTCATACAACAACTTATATCTCATCATGTCTTGACCATATCACATCACAACATGCCCTGCAAAAACAAGTTAGACGTCCTCTACTTTGTTGTTGCAAGTTTTACGTGGCTGCTACGGGCTGAGTAAGAACCGTTCTTACCTACGCATCAAAACCACAATGATAGTTTGTCAAGTTGGTGCTGTTTTAACCTTCGCAAGGACCGGACGTAGCCACACTCGGTTCAACTAAAGTTGGAGAAACTAACACCCGCCAGCCACCTGTGTGCAAAGCACGTCGGTAGAACCAGTCTCGTGTAGGCGTACGCGTAATGTCGGTCCGGGCCGCTTCATCCAACAATACCGCCGAACCAAAGTGTGACATGCTGGTAAGCAGTATGACTTATATCGCCCACAACTCACTTGTGTTCTACTCGTGCATATTACATCAATGCATAAAACCTGGCTCGGATGCCACTGTTGGGGAACGTAGTAATTTCAAAAAATTTACTACGCACATGCATGATCATGATGATGCATAGCGACGAGAGGGGACAGTGTTGTCCATGTACCCTCGTAGACCGAAAGCGGAAGCGTTAGCACAACACGGTTGATGTAGTCGTACGTCTTCACGATCCGACCGATCAAGTACCGAACGCACGGCACCTCCGAGTTCTGCACACGTTCAACTCGATGACGTCCCTCGAACTCCGATCTAGCCGAGTGTTGACGGAGAGTTTCGTCAGCACGATGGCGTGGTGATGATGATGATGTTCTACCGACGCAGGGCTTCGCCTAAGCACCGCTACGATATGACCGAGGTGGATTACGGTGGAGGGGGGCACCGCACACGGCTAAGAGATCAAGAGATCAATTGTTGTGTCTTTGGGGTGCCCCCTGCCCCCGTATATAAAGGAGTGGAGGAGGGGGAGGGCCGGCCCTCTCTATGGCGTGCCCTAGGGGAGTCCTACTCCCACCAGGAGTAGGATTCCCCCTTTCCTACTAGAACTAGGAGCCCTTCCAAGTAGTAGGAGTAGGAGGGAAGTAAAGGGAAGGGAAAAGGAGAAGGAAGGAAGGGGGCGCCCCCCTTCCCTAGTCCAATTCGGACCAGCCCATGGGGAGGGGTGCGACCACCCTTTGAGGCCTTTCTCTCCTTTCCCGTATGGCCCATTAAGGCCCAATATGAATTCCCCTGACTCCCCGGTACTCCCGAAAATACCCGAATCACTCGGAACCTTTCCGATGTCTGAATATAGTCGTCCAATATATCGATCTTTACGTCTCGACCATTTCGAGACTCCTCATCATGTCCCCGAACTCATCTGGGACTTCGAACTCCTTCGGTACATCAAAATACATAAAATCATAATATAACAGTCATCGAACTTTAAGCGTGCAAACCCTACGGGTTCGAGAACTATGTAGACATGACCGAGACACATCTCCGGTCAATAACCAATAGCGGAACCTGGATGCTCATATTGGCTCCTACATATTCTACGAAGATCTTTATCGATTAAACCGCATAACAACATACGTTGTTCCCTTTGTCATCGGTATGTTACTTGCCCGAGATTCGATCGTCGGTATCTCAATACCTAGTTCAATCTCGTTACCGACAAGTCTCTTTACTCGTTCCGTAACACATCATCCCGCAACTAACTCATTAGTTGCAATGTTTGCAAGGCTTATAGTGATGTGCATTACCGAGTGGGCCCGGAGATACCTCTCCGACAATCGGAGTGACAAATCCTAATCTCGAAATACGCCAACCCAACAAGTACCTTCAGAGACACCTGTAGAGCACCTTTATAATCACCCAGTTACGTTGTGATGTTTGGTAGCACACAAAGTGTTCCTCCGGTAAACGGGAGTTGCATAATCTCATAGTCATAGGAACATGTATAAGTCATGAAGAAAGCAATAGCAACAAACTAAACGATCAAGTGCTATGCTAACGGAATGGGTCAAGTCAATCACATCGTTCTCTAATGATGTGATCCGGTTAATCAAGTGACAACTCATGTCTATGGCTAGGAAACTTAACCATCTTTGATTCAACGAGCTAGTCAAGTAGAGGCATACTAGTGACATACTGTTTGTCTATGTATTCACACATGTATTATGTTTCCGGTTAATACAATTCTATCATGAATAATAAACATTTATCATGATATAAGGAAATAAATAATAACTTTATTATTGCCTCTAGGGCATATTTCCTTCAGCCGCCGCCAAGCCCTGTTCTTCCTCGGGAGGGCAGATCTGGAGTCCGTTTGGGGCTTCGGAGAGGGGGATCTCCGTTCTTCGTCATCACCAACCCTTATCCATCGCCAATTCCATGATGCTCCCCACTAGGAGTGAGTAATTCCTTCATAGGCTCGCTGGTCGGTGAGGAGTTGGATGAGATTCATCATGTAATCGAGTTAGTTTTGTTAGGGCTTGATCCCTAGTATCCACTATGTTCTTAGATTGATGTTGCTATGACTTTGCCATGATTAATGCTTGTCACTTTGGGCCCGAGTGCCATGATTTCAAATCTGAACCATTTATGTTATCACCATTATATCCACGTTCTAGATTCGATCTTGCAAGTTATAGTCACCTACTACGTGTTATGATCCGGCAACCCCGGAGTGACAACAACCGGGCCCACTCCCGGCGATGACCACAGTTTGAGGAGTTCATGTATTCACTATGTGTAAATTCTTTGTTCCGGTTCTCTATTAAAAGGAGGCCTTAATATCCCTTAGTTTCCAATATGGACCCCACTGCCACGGGAGGGTAGGACAAAAGATTTCATGCAAGTTCTTTTAATAAAGCACGTATGACTATTTACAGAATACATGCCTACATTATATCGATGAATTGGAGCTAGTGCCGTATCGCCCTAGGTTATAACTGTCTCATGATGAAAATCATCCAACAAGTCACCGATCCAACGCCTACGAATTTATCCTATATTGTTTCTGCTAAGTTACTACTGCTATCATCATTGTTACACTTGCTACAAAAGTACTGTTATCACTATTACTGTTACCGTTACTACTGTCACTACTATCAAAACTATCAAACTACTTTGCTACTGATCATTTTGTTGCAGATAATTAATCTCCAGGTGTGGTTGAATTGACAACTCATCTGCTAAGACCTTCAAATATTCTTTGGCTCCCCTTGTGCCGAATCTATAAATTTGGGTTAAATACTTTACCCTCGAAAACTGTTGCGATCCCCTATACTTGTGGGTTATCAAGACATTTTTCTGGCGCCGTTGCCGGGGAGCATAGCTATATTTGTTCAGTCACTTGGGATTACTATCATATTATCATTATGAAGAATCTGAAGGATCCTAAGACTAAGATATTTCCCTCAAGGATGAGGGGAGTAAGGAACTGCCATCCAGTTCTGCTTTAGATTCACCTTCTGTTATGAATAAACTTGCAACACCACCACATGTTGTCAATTCTACTATGAATGATGCTTATGATGATGATAGTACCTTTCTTGATAATGATGATGTGCCACTTGGTGAATTTCTTGATAAAAAAATTGCTAGAGTTATACAACATGATGTTGTTGAATCTGATGATGAGCTTGAAACTGAAACTCCTGAAACACCTGCTAGGACTAGCCTTCCTAGATATGAATTTACTAAGGTACCGGAAGGTTATGTTATGAGTGAAGAAACAACTAGAGATATTCTTGCTTGTAGAGATGATCTAGAGAAGTTATTATGCAAGTACAAAGAAAAATCTCTAAATGTTAGAATGAAATGTGATCCTAAGTTTGCTACTTCACCTATCTTTATTGATGATAAGGATTATGAATTCTCTGTCGACCCAGAGTTAATTACATTGGTTGAATCTGATCCTTTCCATGGTCATGAAACTGAAACTATTGTGGCACATCTTACTAAGTTGAATGACATAGCCACCCTTTTTACTCATGATGAGAAAACTCGCTACTACTTTATTCTCAAATTATTTCCTTTCTCATTAAAGGGTGATGCTAAAGCTTGGTACAATACTCTTGCTCCTAGTTGTGTGCGTACTCCCTAGGATATGATTTACTACTTCTCTGAAAAATATTTTCCAGCTCATAAGAAACAAGCTGCCTTACAAGAAATATTTAACTTTTCTCAAACTAAAGAAGAGAGTCTCCCACAAGCTTGGGGGAGGCTTTGCCAATTACTTAATGCTTTGCCTGATCATCTTCTTAAGAAAAATGAAATACTTGATATCTTCTATAATGGACTAACCGATGCTTCTAGGGACTTCCTAGATAGTTGTGCTGGTTGTGTTTTTAGGGAACAAACTGTTGGACAAGCTGAAGAATTATTGAATAACATATTGAAAAACTATGATGATTGGACTATTCCCGAACCACCGGCTAAACCCACTCCGAAGAAGAGGGGTATATTATATCTCAGTCCTGAAGATATGCAAGAGGCAAAGAAATCTATGAAGGAAAAGGTATTAAAGCTGAGGATATTAAAAATTTACCTCCTATTGAAGAAATACATGGGCTTAATACACCACCACTTCCTAAGGTGGTAGAGGTAAATTCTCTTATGAAGTTTAATGATAGTGACAATCCTCATAATATGCATCCTAGTCAATGCCTTTATGAGTTCGAAAACTATATTAGGAAACAAGATCACTTCAATGCAAATGTTATGAAACAATTGAAATATAATTCTGATATGATTGCTCGCTTGAGTGACTTGTTATTTAGAATATCAAATGATGTTAGAGGTGTTGGAAAACATGCTTCTATGGTTCAAACTCAATTAGAACAAGTTGCTAAATCTCAAATAGAATTGCTTGATGAAATGAATAATAATATGCATGACTTTGGTGTTAGAGTTGCAACTAGAGGAGGTAAAATGACTCAGGAACCACTTTATCCCGAGGGACACCCAAAAAGAATTGAACAAGATTCACAAAGAGCTAACACTAGTGCACCTAGTTCTTCTAGAAAGAAAAGGAAGAAGAAAAATGATAGGACTTTGCATGCTCTTAGTGAACCTGAAATAGAGAAACCTCCTGACAATGATAATGAAGTTTCTATCTCAGATGTTGAAACTCAATCTGGTAATGAACACTCACCTAACGATAATGAAAAAGATAATGATGAGGTTCATGAAGACTCTAAACCAACCAATGATAAAGAACCAGACAATGATCTTGAGATAGAACCACCTATTGATCTTGTTAACCCACAACCTAAAAATAAAAGATATGATAAAAGAGACTTTGTTGCTAGAAAACACGGTAAAGAAAGAGAACCGTGGGTTCAAAAACCTATGCCTTTTCCACCAAAGTCAACTAAAAAGAATGATGATGAAGAATTTGAACGCTTTGCTGAAATACTGAGGCCAGTCTTTTTGCGTACTAGCTTGACTGATATCTTGAAAATGCCTCCATATGCAAAGTATATGAAAGACATCATCACAAATAAGAGAAAAATACCGGAAGCTGAAATCTCCACTATGCTTACTAATTACACTTTTAAAGATGGAGTACCTAAAAACTTGGAGATCCAGAAATACCAACTATACCTTGCTCTATCAAAAAGAATTATGTGAAAACTGCTTTGTGTGATTTAGGAGTTGGTGTTAGTGTTATGCCTTTCTCTTTATATAAAAGACTTGACTTGAATAAACTCACACCTACTGAAATATCTTTGCAAATGGCTGACAAATCAACTGCCATACCTATCGGTATCTGTGAGGATGTTCCCATTGTTGTTGCTAATGTTACTATTTTAACTGACTTTGTTATACTTGAGATGCACGAGGATGACAACATGTCGATTATCCTTGGTAGACCCTTCTTGAATACTGCAGGGGATATTATTGATTGCAATAAAATCAAGGTCACTTTTCATATTAATGGCAATGAGCATACGGTGCACTTTCGGAAGAAACAATTCCAAGTGAATGATATTAATGTTATTGAAAAATCTCCGACAATCACTATTGGAAGTTTTCAAATACCTTTGCCTACTGTCAAAAATAAATATGAAATGCTTATTGTTGGGGAAATGCATATCCCCATTGAGCTAACTTAGTGATTTACGGAAGTTCTTCGGTGTCATGCTAATCGAAAGTGGTTGTTAATAAGACTTGATCAACCTTATTAATAGATAATTTTTGAACGGTATGAAGTTGATGAATTTAGTAAGCACTACCTTCTGTCCCTACATTTTATTCTCTGTTTTAGTAGTTAAATAAAATAAAATGCCATGATTTGTCTGTTTTCTGAATTTCTTGTGCAATAAAAAATGACCCAAAAATAGAAGTTCTTAGAATGCCCTAAAAATTCTACATGATTTTTTCTAAATATTTGAGAATTTTTGGTGCAATAAACATTAGAGGGAGGTGCACCAGGTGGGCACAACCCACCTGGGCACGCCAGCACCCCTAGGCTCGCCCTGGTGGGTTCTGGTCCCCACGTGGGCCCCCTCACTTACCTCTTCATCCCACATCATCACTTACCTCTAGAAGAAAAAATCTCCATTGCTCTCTCTCTCCCGTGTTCTTGAGCTCAAACCTGTGGATTTCGATCTCTTTGCTCAAAGCTCCGTTTCCAAAACTGTTTCGGGGGATTGTTGCTTGGTATGTGACTCCACCGTTTGTCCAATTAGTTTTTTGTTTTAGTGGTTTATATTTTGAATAATTAGCTACTCTTGGTGCTGCTGTAGATGTTCTTGCATGTTAAATTCTTAGTGTTCTAAGTAGTTTGAATGCTTGTTTTGGCCTCTATGTATCCCTATGAGTAGTTGCTATCAATCTTATAAAGTTTTGTTGACAATTTTTTGTCACCCCAACAAATTTTATTTTCAGAAAATTGTATGCGGACATGCATATCTTCAGGAAGTTTTGCTCCAGAAAGAACCCCAATGGTGTTATTGGGGAGTCTTCTGACAATGATCTCCACCCTCGGAGGTTGGCGGGGGTACAACCGTGCGAATGGTCGCACACCCCGTTCCTGGAAGAGGCTGGAATTCTTGAGGAGTTCATGCAATATGTTGCAAACGCCGGCCTCACCGACTTCATTGCAGATGAGTGTGACCAGCACCAAATCCTCACAAATATCTTTGTTCAGAGTTTTACTTTCCTGCCTAGGAATAATCCTCCTGAAGTGAGCTTCGATTTATATGCTGAAATCCATCAGATACCACTTACTGAATTTTGTAATATATGCTTGATCCCCTTTGATGGGAGCTTAGTCGAGCCTAGGCCGGCTGGGTTTGAGGATTTTTATTGCACTTTGACAGTGGGAGATGAGAGAGGGGTGTCATCCACCACGGCTTCTAGCATACACTTTCCCGCCGTACATTATTTTGCTTTATTTGTTGCTAAGTGCTTGCTTGCTAGAAAGAAAGTAGGTGCGCTCAGTGCACCAGACTTTGCTGTTTTACACCGAGCATTAGAGGGCAGAAAACACCCATAGCTTGGGAGCTATTGTGGCTCGTCGCCTCCATCTTAATAAATCACAGGGTGAAATACATGGTGGGATTTTTGCTACTCATTTGGAGGCTCACTTCAAGGTTGAGATACGCCCTCATGATTACCCTCTGACCAAGGTTTATCTAGACCGGTCAGCCATGGAACACCATCATTTTCTTGCACGAGATTATCCTAATATCCCCATTCCTTATAACCTGGTTTTAGCATTAAAACTTGTGATATTATTCCACTGCCTACACCTGCTCTGTTTGATTCTGCTGCCAGGGGCGGATATAGGATCATGCATGCGGACATCATCGCCTACCGGAACGCTCAGGCTGTTGCGGAAGTGGTACCACCGGAGCCCCAACAGTGGGACGAGTGGATGCCCGCTCCTCAGCACCCCTACTACCCTCTAGGCTACCGATCGACTACCAAGTTAGGCCAAAAGCCTAAGCTTGGGGGAGTACGTGTTTCCACCGACTTTACATTCGTGTTCACTCATTCCATTTGTCGGTGCTCACACTTTTTCATTGTATCATCCATGCTTATATTTATTTTCTTGCTTTCTTCTTGTGTGTTTGAAAAACTTTAGAAAAACCAAAAAAATAGTTGTAGCTAGTTTACTTTCTATGCATCCTTAGCTGTAGTATTAAAAAGAGAAAACCCAAAAATATTTCCTTGTTCTTCTTTTGCTTGTTGGGAGCTTTCCCCTGTAAATAGTTTTTCTTGTTTTTGCTTTTCCCTTATTTGCTTGTTAAAGAAAACCAAAAACTCCAAAAAGATTTCAGTGTGTTTCTCTAAATTTCTTTTCTTTTTATTCGAGTTGTACCCAAGAGAAGACCACGATGAAAATGTTGAGTGGCTCTCATTTGAATAACTGTTGAACTAATAAAGAGCACATTTTACCTTGTCTTATCCTATTGAATAAAATGTTTGCAGATTCCAGCTTAGTCAACGACACTCTTGCACTATTATTATTTTCATATCATTTGTTCATGCAAGTGAAAGGCAATAATGACGATATTCGATGAACTGCCGTGGCAGAGAGAAACTGGTATGAACTCGACTTGCTCTGTCTGTGTAAATTTGTTTGACCTAGTATCCAAGATTCATCCCATTATGATTAAACATGTTTGCAATGACAGTTAGAGATTATAGTTTTTCATGCCATGCATAAGTACCTAGGAGTTGATAATGATTTATCTTGGATATCAACATAACGTTAAAATGATTGTGATGTAGTATGATGATATGGTATCCCCCTCTGAATGTTCAAGTGGCTTGACTTGGTACATGTTCATGCATGTAGTTGAATCAAAACCAACATAGCCTCTATGATATTTATGTTCATGGTGTTCATATCCTACTCATGCTAGTGTGCAATGTTACTTATGCATAATGCATGCTTATGATCGTTGTTGCTCTCTAGCTGGCTGGTTCTCAATCTAAATTGCTAGCCTTCGCCTGTACTAAGTGGGGATTCTGCTTGTACATCAAAAACCTTGAACCCAAAGTTATTCCAGATGAGTCCACCATACCTACCTATAAACGGTATTATGTAACATCCCAAATTTTCAATTTGGAATGTTATACACTAGATCATCATTGCATATCATATTTATTGCATTTTGGTTGATCCTAGAAATTTTTTGCAACTCAAGGACCCTCGGAGAGAGTTGGGGATTTCGTTATTTTCATATTTGAGTTGTCTCAAATTGTGAGAATAGGATCTTTTTATTTTATTTATTTTATCTTAAATTATTTCTATTACAAAAATATGAGAGAGGGAATAAAATGACTTCCCAAAATAAAGAAATATTGAGGATTTAATAAAAAATCAAATAAGATTTTACTTGGTTTTATTTGCTATTTTATTTGAATTTAGGAAAATGCGTGTTTTTCAAAATTGCATTTAGGCCCCAAATAAATGTTCATCCTGTGCGGCTTGATTTTAGAAGCCGGGAAAAATTTATTTCGGGATTTTTGGAGTCCGTTTAGTAGTCCTTTTATTTTTTTCTGAGTGTAACTATTTATAAAAAAACGCAACCGACCTACGGGCCGTGTCCGACCTGGACACTAGGCCCGTCCGGCTTTATAAGCCGGGGAGGCCCAGCCGGAACCCCCCCAAACCCTAGCCGCGCCCACGCTGCCCTAGCCCCGCGCCGCCGCCGCCTTTGCCGCGCCGCCCCGCGCCGCCGCCGCCGCCCCTCGCCACGCCGCCTAGCGCCGCCGCCGGATTAGTCGCCGGAGTTGTCGGAGGTAGTTTTTTTTAGTCGCCGGTTTTCACGAAAAACCGTTCGGTTTTCCGACGGTTTTGTTTGTTTGTTAGTTTCGGTTTTTTTAAATAGATCGGTTTTCCTGTTTATTTAAATAGTGAGCATTCGTCCGTTCGTTCGTTGATCCAGCAGGTGCTAGCGCTTCTGAAAGGTGCTGTAGGTGGATGTAGGTGGTATGGTCTACCCATCGTAAGGTGCTAGCGCTTCTGAAAGACTATGTCTCGCTCATCCATTTCTCAAACATCGTGTAGTGCGAGAAACCAAACGGAGGCGATCGAGTCTTGTGGGGAAAAGTGCGCAAATCTCTGCAGAGTGTATAAACTAATCATGGTTAGCCGTGTCCACGGTTATGGACATCTTGAGTATATAGTACCTGGATTATCATGTGAATCCCAACATGTTACTATAAAATTTAAATTTGATGGGTTTGTTTAATGATGATGCTTAATTGGGATTGAGAATGTTGTCAACCATTCTCGATGTTTAACAACCACCATGATAGTTAAATAAATTATTCCTTTGCAGTAGGGAAAAATTGGCTTTACGCAAAATTGTAACCATAGAGCTTTCCACCAGCCAAATATGCATATAGAATAGTTGTTTCTTTCCATTACTCTCTATGTGTTATTTTGTCAGCATATTCCATGTGCTGACCCGTTTCGGGCTGCAGCGTTAATGTTGCAGACTTTTCAGACGATGATTAAGGTGTTTTAGGTCGTGGTTCTATACTTAGTGATGCCATTTGAGTTGATGGACTCACTTATCTTCCAAGCCTTCCGCTGTTATCGTTATTAGATGGCCTTAAGCCATATTTATTGTAATAAGTTCTCTTTTGGAGACACTCGATGTAATAAGTGTGTGATTGCTACTCTGTTATAAATCCTTCAAGTATTGTGTGGTGTCAGCATTACTTATCCAGGGATGACACCGGAGCACAAAGATTGGACCGTTTGAGGTCTGGTCGCTACATATTACCCTGCCGTCCTAAGTAAATTTGCATGTGCCACTTCTAAAAACTTCTAAAAAAATTATCCGTTTTGTGTGCCTGGATCGTTCATGGAACGACAAGAGGTGGTCGGTATCTTCCATGCTAAGCGGGTTATTCTTAGGTCGAGTGTTTATTCACTCGCCATCGCACAAGAAAAGGGCGGTAATAGGGATTCCCAGTCCCGAACTAAAAAATGCAAATAATTAAACAAAACTCACCCGGGACTGTTGTTGGTTTGGACAGCACCCGTTGTTTCGGACAAGCCATGGAACTTGATTGTTGGTGGAGGGGGAGTAAACCAATACTTTTATCTCTCGGGAACCGCCACTAGCCTGTTTAGCATGGGAGATATTGATAACTGATGGTCGTGAAGTAAATGAGAAGGGTGCATGCCTCAAAATATCATTTATCACTGTTTTAAAAATTGAGCTCTGGCACCTCTGCAATCCACTGCTTCCCTCTGCGAAGGGACTTTCTATTTACTTTTATGTTGTGTCATCATCTTCTAAAACAAGCGCCAGAAACTGAGTAGAGCACAACTGTCATGATTTATGCATTGTGTGTAGCTAATGTTGGGTGCATCATGACTGGATCTTTTCTACCATGAATTACAATGTTTAGTCATTGCTTGGACTTTGGAGGTGCTCTGCATTTATGTTTTGCGGTCTTGGAAAGGGATAGTGAGATACCACTATTGTCATATTATATCATGGTTGTTTTGACAACGTGTTGCTGTTTGAGATATCTTATTATTGCTCGCTAGCTGATTATGTCATTGATATGAATCATTATAATCTTTAAGAGTTATTGTCGACATGGTTAGTTATAATGTTGGCTAAAAACCTGGGTGTTGTTTAAGCTTATTTATGCAAACAAGAGAAAAATAGTTCGTAAAAGTTTTTCTTTTTCACTTTCAGTTTATCAACTGAATTGCTTGAGGACAAGCAAAGGTTTAAGCTTGGGGGAGTTGATACATCTCCACCGTATCTACTTTTTCTCACGCTGTTCCTCTTGTTTTGGACTCTAATTTGCATGATTTGAATGAAACTAACCCCAGACTGATGATGTTTTCAGCAGAACTACCATGGTGTTGTTTTTGTACAGAAATAAAAGCTCTCAGAATGGAACGAAACTTCACGAGGATTTTTATATAATAAATGAGAATTTCTGGAGCCAAGACCTACTGGAGAGGGGCCCTGGGTGGGCACAACCCACCAGGGCGCGCCCCTCTCTCCTGGCACGCCCAGGTGGGTTGTACTCACCTGGTGGCCCCGCAGACCTCAACCCTGACACTATAAATTCCTGTTTCAGAGAAAAAAATCAGGGAGAAAGAATTATCACGATCCACGAGATGGAGCCGCCGCCAAGCCCTGTTCTTCCTCGGGAGGGTAAATCTGGAGTCCATTTGGGGCTCCGAAGAGGGGGATCTTCGTTCTTCGTCATCACCAACCCTTATCCATTGCCAATTCCATGATGCTCCCCACCGGGAATGAGTAATTCCTTCATAGGCTCGCTGGTCAGTGAGGAGTTGGATGAGATTCATCATGTAATCGAGTTAATTTTGTTAGGGATTGATCCCTAGTATCCACTATGTTCTTAGATTGTTGTTGCTATGACTTTGCCATGCTTAATGCTTGTCACTTTGGGCACGGGTGCCATAATTTCAGATCTGAACCATTTATGTTATCACCATTATATCCATGTTCTAGATCCGATATTGCAAGTTATAGTCACCTACTACGTGTTATGATCCGGCAACCCCGGAGTGACAACAACTGGGCCCACTTCCGGTGATGACCGTAGTTTGAGGAGTTCATGTATTCACTATGTGTTAATGCTTTGTTCCAGTTCCCTATTAAAAGGAGGCTTTAATATCCCTTAGTTTCCAATATGGACCCCTCTGCCACGGGAGGGTAGGACAAAAGATGTCATGCAAGTTCTTTTAATAAAGCATGTATGACTATTTACGGAATACATGCCTACATTATATCGATGAACTGGAGCTAGTGCCATATCGCCCTAGGTTATAACTATCTCATGATGAATATCATCCAACAAGTCACCGATCCAACGCCTACGAATTTATCCTATATTGTTTCTGCTAAGTTACTACTGCTATCATCACTGTTACACTTGCTACAAAATTACTGCTATCATTGTTACTGTTACCGTTACTGCTGTCAATACTATCAAAACTATCAAACTACTTTGCTACTGATCACTTTGCTGCAAATAATTAATCTCCAAGTGTGGTTGAATTGACAACTCAGTTGCTAATACCTTCAAATATTCTTTGGCTCCCCTTGTGTCAAATCTATAAATTTGGATTAAATACTTTACCCTCGAAAAATGTTGCGATCCCCTATACTTGTGGGTTATCAGGAATGCACTTTTCACATCCATTTGATATAATATGATATTATGATGGTTAGCATAAGCAAGCAATATGCGACTAGCCTCAAGTCTAGCAACAGGTGCAAAAGTTTCATCGAAATCAATTCCTTCAACCTGTGTGTAGCCATGAGCTACAAGCCGTGCCTTATTCCTCACCACAAGGCAATTTTCATCTTGCTTGTTGCGGTAGATCCATTTGGTGCCGATGATATTGTTCTTGCGCAGGTCTGGTCGCTTGACAAGTTCCCAGACATTGAGCTCGAATTGGTGTAGTTCCTCTTGCATCGCTTGAATCCACTCAGGCTCCAGAAATGCCTCATCTACTTTGGTGGGCTCTGTGATAGAGACAAAAGTGAAGTGCCCACAAAAGTTAGAAAAATGTGAAGCCTTTGAGCGTGTGAGAGGACCTGGTGCTTTGATGTCGTTGATGATTCTCTCAATCTGTACTTCATTGGCGATGCGAGGATGAGCGGGTTGACGTTGTTGAGTAGGCTCAACATTTTCTTCAGATCCATTTTCCTCATGTGCATCAGCATGATGTTCTTCATGTTCTTGAATGACTTCTGCAGCAGATTCTTTGGTAGGAATGACATCCTCAGTAGCTTCAAACTTAATGGATTCCTCAGGTGACATTTCATCTAGCACAGGAGGTAGGTGCTCTCTTTGCGAGCCGTTAGTTTCATTGAACCGCACATCTACAGTTTCAACAACCTTGTGGTGATTGGTGTTGAAGACTCTGTAGGTGTGCGAGTCCTTTCCGTAACCAAGCATAAAACCTTCATGTGCTTTTTGTGCAAATTTAGAATTGTGATGAGGATCTCTAATCCAACATTTAGCACCAAAGACTTCAAAATAACTCACATTGGGTTTCTTGTCAGTGAGGAGTTCATATGAGGCCTTTTTGAATATTTGTGAAGATATACCCTGTTGATGATGTGGCACGTAGTATCAATTTCCTCAGGCCAGAAGCGAGGAGTCGTCTTGTATTCATCAAGCATAGTGCGAGCCATCTCAACAAGAGTCCTGTTCTTGCGCTCCATGATGCCATTCTGCTGAGGAGTATAAGGAGCAGATAACTCGTGAGTAATACCAAGTTCATCAAGATAGTCATCAAGACTAGTATTCTTGAACTCGGTCCCATTGTCACTTCTGATGTGCTTGATCTTCACTCTGAAGTTTGTTGAAGCCCTCAAGGAAAATCGTTTGGAGACTTCCTGCACTTCAGTTTTGTAAGTGATGATATGCACCCATGTATAGCGAAAATAGTCATCAACAATAACAAAGCCATATAAAGATGCAGCACTAGTGAATGTGGCATAGTGAGTAGGGCCGAAGAGATCCATGTGAAGCAATTCAAATGGACGAGCGGTAGTCATGATAGTCTTTAAGGGATGCTTGGCCTTGGTCATCTTTCCAGCTTCACAACCTCCACACAGGTGATCCTTGAGGAATTTGATGCCCTCGATGCCAATGACATGCTTCTTCTTCGCGAGCGCGTGCAAGTTCCTCATGCCAGCATGACCTTGTCGTCGATGCCATAACCAGCCCTCTGAAGCTTTTGCCAGTAGACATGTGGCAGGTTGTGGTCCTGTAGAGAAACCAACAATATAAAGGTCTCCTTTCCTAAAGCCTTCGAAGACTTTGGAATTGTCAACTTCCATGATCACAACACAACGATACTTGCCAAAGACAACAACCATATCAAGATCACAAAGCATTGAGACAGACATGAGGTTGAATCCTAAGGACTCAACAAGCATGACCTTGTCCATGTGTCGATCCTTTGAGATCGCAACCTAACCTAGACCAAATACCTTGCTTTTGCCTTTGTTAGCATAGGTGATATGCTTCAGATGCGATGGAGATAAAGCAGTGTCCATCAATAGGTTCTTGTCACCGGTCATGTGATTTGTACATCCACTATCGAGGACCCACTCAGTGGCTTTGGGTTGATCATCCTGCAGATGATTTAGTGCATCTTACGAACTCATATACTTCATTAGTGAAGAATATGACATCAAATTCATCAGATCAATTTCATCAAACAATACAACATATATAGCAGTAGGAGGACATGGGAAATGCATGATTAGCTTGCGTCCTTTCAAGCATATTCAGGTCTCTAGCAAATTCATTAGACGTTCAAGTTTGTCTGGAGACCTGACCCTGCATAAGAGATTAGTTCTTTTTCTTCACCACCCACATCTAGAGGGGTGGCAAAGAGTTCATCATTCTATGAGCCCCATAAGAGAAAGGTGGCATAGAAGCTAGTCCACTTCGTTTCACATAAGAGGGGTTAGAGTAAGCATATGAATAAGAAGAGAAATTCTTTGAGGACTTATGAACATAATGATTTGAAGAATAATGCACATATTCATAGCCCTTAGATTTTCCCTACGAAACAGAAGTGTTAGCACAGTGGTGTTCATATGAGGATCTGTATCCATATGAGGAATTTGATCCACGCGAGGAATTTGGTCCATATGAGGACTTGGATCCATATGAAGACTTTGGTCCATATGAAGAATTTGATCTGGGGTTCCTATTCTTCACTGGTGGTGTCATGATGACATTAACCTAAAGACTTTCAAGGCACCTTTTAGGAACCCAAATTTTCTTCATAGGGGGACCATTCCTGCAGTTAGTGCCAACATATCTAGCAAATACTTCACCATTCTGATTTTTGAATAGTTTATAGTTGGAGTAAAATGACTCATCAGAAGAATATGAAGATTCAGATGTAAAGCCAGATAAAGTGGATGGATCTATGGGAGGTCCTTTTGCAGCAACCCATGAGGTTTTGGGATAGTGCTCAGGTTTCTAGTAGGTCCCATCAGTATTGAGTTTCCTCTCAAAGGCAATACCCTCTTTCCTAGGGTTCCTATTGAGGATCTGCTTTTTAAGCACATCACAAAGAGCCTGATGCCCTTTGAGGCTTTTGTACATGCCTGTCACATACAATTCCTTCAATCCTGCATTGTTAGTGATGCTAGAGGTATCCTCATATGAGGAATTTGTGATAGCAGAGACAGTTAAAGAATTTGCGGCAATAGAAGCATTTGAACTTTCTGGTGAAGAATTAGCAGATTCTCGTTCAATGCATTTCAAGCATGGTGGAATGAATTCAACCTGAGCGGAAATGATCTATTGAGCTAGCAATGAATCACGTTCCTTCTGAAGATCTTCATAACTCATCCTTAGATGCTCAAGATCTTGCTTTCTTTGAAGAAATTGATAAGAAAGTTTCTCATGATCAAATAAGAGAGTGTTATGATGACTTTGAAGGTTGTCAAACTTAGACTGAAGTCTCTGAAGATTATCAGTTAGAGTTTGAGTTCGATCCATTTCTTCACCCAACATATCATCGCTTTCATCTAGCATGTTTTGAACCTTTTACAAAACTCTTTGTTGTTTAGTGGCAAGGGAAGCAAGTTTGGTATAGCTTGGTCCAAATTCATCACTAGACTCAGATAGGAAGCATTCAATTACCTTGGCACCTTTTGCCATAAGGCATGGTGCATAGGATGATGATTCAGGATCGAAAGTCATCGTTTTGAGTGATTCCTCGAATTCCTCAAACGAGGGATCATGACAAGTTCGATGACCTTCATAGACATCAGATAGTCGGTCCCAGATGAGCTTTGCATGGCAGAGATGCATGATGTTCCTGTACTGGTTTCGGGATAAGCAAGAGCAGATGAAATCCTTTACTATGATGTCAAGTCAAGTGTACTTGCGAATATCATCAGCCTCCGCCATCTTGCAAAGATTAGTGACCACTAGTACAACGATCTCCTAAATAAACGGTTTTAACCCCTTTCCGCGACGACATTTGGAACAGTCGCCAAGTGAGTGTGGGCGATAGGGGGGTCCTTCCCACATGACCCAGAAACCGTCGGGGATATGCCCTCCTGGCACACACATTCAGCAAAATGAGGTCGTGTGCGACCGGTGAGCGCTCTAATATGGAAATACGCACAGTAGAGCTAAAAAATACAATTATACGACGAAATTGTTTCCGGTCGCAAGTACATCCCACACAGTCAGTCCCCGCTAAACGTTTTGGTTCGTATGTACATCCCACACAGTCGCTCCAAGGAAAACATTTCCGTTCACAAGTACATCACACACAATTTTTCTTGTTAAATCGCTTGCGTTATTGAATATATCACACACGGTCCATGGAAGAAACTGTGTGGCAAAGGCTGTCCATCACACATAGTTTTCATGTGGTAAACGTTTGCGCAAGGTGGCCTAACGCAAACATTTTTCAAGAGAAAGTCGTGTGTGATTGTTCCTTGATCCAACATGGTTTATTCCTAGAAATGGTGTGCATTGCCTGAGGTCATCGCCCACAGTATTTTTTCAACAACCGTTTGCAATAGCAAAACCCCATTAGCAGGCTAATTATCTGATTATTCATAATCCATTTATTAATCTAATTGACAGTTCATATTAAGCACACAATATATTTCATTTTCATAATGGAAATTCATCGGAGTACAACATCATATAGCTTCAGCACTCGGCTACCCCATTACACAACTACACCAGGACCAAGTTTCACATGCAACATCTATAACCTTTCGAAATTAGCATCATATATAGACGGTACATAGACAGATGTATCTCATCTGGAAAACTGCTGAAGCAGAAGGCGAATATTGAGCCTTCATTGATGTTGAAGGTCTTTGTAACTTTAGGCCAGTGCCTGTGGATGATTGACCGTCCATCCTTCATCCTCTTCAGCAACACTTCAATATTGAACCGTGGGTGTTGTATGAATACCTTCCTCGCCTCCTGACCATACATGTGGTTTGAGAGATAATCATCAGTGAACTGCTTTGGAAAGGCCTGAAAACAAGGATGTGCATAAATATCTTCTCTATACTGGAAATGGGGCAAAGGAATAAAAAAGGCAAGGTATAATAGTACCATCCTGTAGTGAACGGATGTCTTCTTCATTGTGCAGACAAAGATCTTGTTGTTTTTGTCGCTAATTTCTTTATCCTAACAATCTTTCTGAGTTTCTGGACTTGACTGATATTCATGGACAACTCATTTCCCCATATGCAAAAAGGGTCGAATAGTGGGTCGAAACCTCTGACAGCAGGACCTACATGTGCAAGACATAATTGTTAAAAACCTAAATATTAGAATGGTTCCTGCAATTGCACAATAATGTGCTATTAGATAACGGACCATGCACGTGCTAACCTCGATTGTAAACCTCAGTGCTTCCCATTGTTTCCGTGCAACACATATAAGGTAGTTAGTCATCAGGTTAAGTAAGGATTCGCATGCTATCAGTAACATATGTTGATGAAAAATAATCACAATGCAGATTCATCAGATTAATTGAAGCCACACAGAAAACCCATTTATCCAAACCAAGCATGATTAAGAACTAGGAAATATAGCACTTGCATATGTTTCTCATGTATTAAGTGCAGCCAAATTCGATTTATTCCTCACATGCACAACAATACAAAATTCTAGCCACGATAATTGGACATCGCATTGCAGAACTGAACCAAGCAATTAACTAAACACCACAACAAATGAACCAAGCATTAACTGAGCACCACATTGCACAATATAACATACTCCTAATAGAAGTTCAGACAGTTAACCAAATAGTTAACTACAGCCAATTGTGGCAATTGTATCTGTTTCTCATGTATTTACTACAGCCAAATTTAATTTATTCCTCACATGGTATATAATAACAGAATGCACCCACAATTTTGTAAAGATAAATTCGATTTATTTCTCACATGGAAGACAATACAAAATTGCACCCTGAAGAATTGAACATCACATTTGCATAATTGAACCAAACAGTTAACTGAAGATGACAACTAATTAACAGAACAGTTAATAAGTGAGCACCACACTGCACGACATATAGAACATATACACTAGAGCAACAGATTGCATGGTAAAATTAGATAGAATAATTCACTAGAATTTATGAAGGAAAGGCAGGAGCAGCACACGCAATGGGTAAACCGAGCATGCTTAACCGGTGTAGCTAGCAAATGGCAAGGTGCTCCTTCAAGATCTGGGGGTCAACACGAATGGCAGCCATCGCGACCTCATCTGCGCGTGCGACCGCGATTTGCTTCTCCGCTACCAAATGCTCCTTGAGGTCCTGCCTATACTGCGTGCACCATGTCTTAGGCTAGCGCTTATTTGATGGAGGGGTCGGTGATTTGGTGGAAGGTGTCGCGCTCGTGCCGGCGGTAGGGGCATGTGGGATGTGGAAGGAGGAGGAGGATGGGGGTCGGGTTTGGATTACCTGCCTGGATAGGCAAGGTCAAGGAGCGTGAAGGAGGGTCGCCGGTAAGGATGCGACGGTGCTGCAAGCAAGGAGTGAAGGTTTCAACTTGGAAAGGAAGCCGGAAAGAGGGGAAATGTGGCTTTTGGTAAGGGGGAGGGGGCGGGGAGGTAGATATTTCTGCGGAAGCAGAAAATTTGGAATCGCTTCAGCCAAAAAACTGGTGCGCAAAGTGTCATCACACACGGTCCCTTATTCAGACACGGTCCAAAGATATTTTGTTCTGCATCTCACATGGTCGGTTATAATAAACTGTGTGGGATCTACTTGATTTTTCGTCTTGATTTGAATTACATAATGGGGTCACAGTGGCCATGGACGGTGTTTGAATTGCTAGACCTTTTATCTGTAGTGATCATAAAAGAATTGGAATTATTCAGGGTTCGTTTGGACATTTTTATGCATTAAGTGAGTTTTCAATGCATTTATGTGCATAATTCAAATTTGAACTACATGCACATGCTCCAGTGCATATAAGTTCTTTGAAAAATCAAATATTTTTCCTTGGTGCATGCTTAGGTCCCATGTAAGAAATGGGAATGAATTTCAAACACCATGGCACCGTTGATTGCCGGCAAAACATTGAGATGCCTAGTTTTTAAATTCTAGTAAATCCAAGACTCATCTGAAATTCATGAAACTTGGCATTCTATCATCGAGCGGCATCAACATGCCGTGGTAAAAATGTTGTCCCATTTGAGGCAGGTTTGGGTATATGCTTCTCACAAACCAGAGCTTCTCACAACAGGCATGATGGTTTTCGGTAGGGAACGTCCCACCTTTGGGGACGAAACGATATCCATTGCCTCTTATTGCTTTCAAATTTTTTTCTCGTGTCAACATAGAACAATAGGAGTGTTATGTGAATTTTTGTGATTTTCGGGGTTTGTTTGGATATTTTTATGCATTAAGTGAGTTTTCCATGCATTTATGTGCATAATTCAAATTTGAACTACATGCACATGCTCTAGTGCATATAAATTGGTTGAAATATCAAATTTGTGTCCTTGGGTGCGTGCTTAGGTCCCATGCAAGAAATGGGAATGAATTTCAAACACCAGGGCACCGTTGATTGCTGGCAAAACATTGAGATGCCTGGTTTTTAAATTCTAATAAATCCAAAACTCATTTGAAATTCATGAAACTTGGCATTCTATCATGGAGCGTCATCAACATGCCGTGGTACAAATTTTGTCCCGTTTGGGCCAGGTTTGGGTATATGCTTCTCACAAACTAGAGCTTCTCACAACAAGCATGATGGTTTTCGGTAGGGAACGTCCCACCTTTGGGGACGAAACGATATCCATTGCCTCTTATTGCTTTCAAATTTTTTTCTCGTGTCAACATAGAACAACAGGAGTGTTGTGTGAATTTTTGTGATTTTTCAGGGTTCATTTGGATATTTTTTATGCATTAAGTGAGTTTTCAATGCATTTATGTGCACAATTCAAATTTGAACTACATGCGCATGCTCCAGTGCATATAAATTGGTTGAAAAATCAAATATGTATCCTTGGGTGCATGCTTAGGTCCCATGCAAGAAATGGGAATGAATTTCAAACATCAGGGCACCGTTGATTGCTGGCAAAACATTGAGATGCATGGTTTTTGAATTCTAGTAAATCCAAAACTCGTCTGAAATTCATGAAACATGGCATGCTATCATGGAGCGGCATCAACATGCCGTGGTACAAATTTTATCCCATTTGGGGCAGGTTTGGGTATATGCTTCTCACAAACCGGAGCTTCTCACAACAAGCATGATGGTTTTGGGTAGGGAACATCCCACCTTTGGGGACAAAACGATATCCATTTCCTCTTATTGCTTTCAAATTTTTTTCTTGTGTCAACATAGAACAACAGGAGTGTTGTGTGAATTTTTGTGATTTTTCGGGGTTCATTGGGACATTTTTATGCATTAAGTGAGTTTTCAATGCATTTATGTTCATAATTCAAATTTGAACTACATGCACATGCTCCAGTGCATACAAATTGGTTGAAAAATCAAATCTGTGTCCTTGCGTGCATGCTTAGGTCCCATGCAAGAAATGGGAATGAATTTCAAACACCAGGGCACCGTTGATTGCCAGCAACACATTGAGATGCCTGGTTTTTAAATTCTAGTAAATCCAAAACTCATCTGAAATTCATGAAACTTGGCATGCTATCATGGAGCGGCATCAACATGCCGTGGTAGAAATTTTGTCCCATTTGGGGCAGGTTTGGGTATATGCTTCTCACAAAGCGGAGCTTCTCACAACAAGTATGATGGCTTTCGGTAGGGAACGTCCCACCTTTGGGGACGAAACGATATCCATTGCCTCTTATTGCTTTCAATTTTTTTCTCGTGTCAACATAGAACAACATGAGTGTTGTGTGAATTTCTGTGATTTTTCGGGGTTCGTTTGGACATTTTTATGCATTAACTGAGTTTTCAATGCATTTATGTGCATAATTCAAATTTGAACTACATGCACATGCTCCAGTGCATATAATTTGCTTGAAAAATCAAATATGTGTCCTTGGGTGCATGCTTAGGTCCCATCCAAGAAATGGGAATGAATTTCAAACACGAGGGCACCGTTGATTGCCGGCAAAACATTGAGATGCTTCCCTTTTAAATTCTAGTAAATCCAAAACTCATTTGAAATTCATGAAACTTGGCATGCTATCTTGGAGCGGCATCAACATGTCGTGGTACAAATTTTGTCCCATTTGGGGCAGGTTTGGGTATATGATTCTCACAAATCGGAGCTTCTCACAACAAGCATGATGGTTTTCGGTAGGGAACGTCCCACCTTTGGGGACGAAACGATATCCATTGCCTCTTATTGCTTTCAAACTTGTTTTCATGTCAACATAGAACAACAGGAGTGTTGTGTGATTTTTTGTGATTTTTTGGGGTTCGTTTGGACATTTTTATGCATTAACTGAGTTTTCAATGCATTGCATAATTCGAATTTGAACCACATGCACATGCTCCAGTGCATATAAATTGGTTGAAAAAACAAATATGTGTCCTTGGGTGCATTCTTAGGTCCCATGCAAGAAATGGGAATGAATTTCAAACACCAGGGCACTATTGATTGCCGGCAAAAATTGAGATGCCTGATTTTTAAATTCTAGTAAATCCAAAATTCTGTTAACCATTCACGTGATGCCACGTGTCTTGGTTTTAATGGCTATAGGAGGTGTCGTGCATACAACTGCTTGACCTTGACTAAACGGAAGGCATGCGAGCGCCATCCGGTGCGCAAGCTGACCGAAAGGCATGCAAGCTTTCCTCGAGTGTGCTGGCTCACCGGGAAGCGTGCGAGCTGTATGCTGCACAGGCTCACTGGGAAGTGAGCCCTTTGACTTCCATGGCCGCCCGCCTTGCTCGCATCCTCTCCATTAATGGTGTCCAGGCCGCAGTTTAATTCGCTTTTTAAATATAAAACACTCATCGCAAACGTTTTAGTTAGAACACCCGTATGGAAACCGACAGCTTCCCCAGGAAGCCAAGAGAAAATGTGCGGAGTAGGATTTCTGCAGCTCTTGATCACAAACGATTTAGATAGAACACCCGTATGCAAGGTGAGAGCAGCGTAGGATTTGTTCATCCCTTCAATGCAAACGGTTGTTTTGGATGACCCGTGTGCAACCACGTACAAACAATTTGGTAAGATTTGCATCTGTCATATTGGGTATGTTGCCATTTGTCAAACTGGAAAGATTTACATTTGTTGATCTAGTGACGTTGCCATTTGTCAATCCTTGTAACACTGCAATTTGTCAAAATATGTAGCTAGAAATCATTAGCACTATGTAATTTTTGCAACTAAAATTTAGTAATTAAGCATAGATTTCATTCATAGATTAAGCGGTTGTTCTTAATTTATACAAACAGCTCAACTCGACAGCTGAACCGGCCAAACTTCTCCCCAATTGTTGCCAACCACGTACTGAAATAGCTAGTTCAACTATATATACTAGCTAATTTTAAGTACGCTGTACAGTTCGACCACACATCTATAGTCAGATGAACTGAACAAAATAGCCCCTAAATACTACTACTACCACGGAGGGGCTTTGTGCTACTTCCGGCAGCCTCTCCTCTGCCGAGCACGCTCAGTAAGAGGCAGAGGAGGAGGAGGAGCCTACCAACGAGATGGACAAATGCAATATGGTGCATGCCGCTGCTGCATGTTCAGCGATGCTCGCCAGCTCGAACACCCACTGCCGCTCCAGACGATCCCTATCGAAGCGGCCGAACTGCTCGTAGCTCTCCTAATTCCTCGCCTCTGCTTCGACATGTGCTGTGGGCACGACTGTGGTAAGTCTCTTTGCGTGCTCGACGAGGCGCTCCTCCTCCTCCCGCAGGAACTCGATGTAGCGTGCAAGGTCGCTGATGCACGTGTAGGCCTTCGCATCCCTCCTTCGAGCGGCGGTGGCGGAGCGGGTGATGATTCCGGCGGTCGACGGTGGGCTGGTGGCCACAGTGGCCGATGATGGGGTGGCAGCCACGACCACCACCTCCCGCCTTCGGGCCACGGTGGCGGAGCGGGCGATGGCCACACTGGCCGGCAGTGGGGTGGCGGCCACGACGGCCACCTCCCGCCTTTGGGCCGCGGCGGTGGAGCAGGAGATGGCCCTGGCTTTCAACGGTGGTGTGGCGGCAATGCCGGCCGGCAACAGTTGCCGACGGGCAGCGATGGCGGAGCGTGTGGTGGGTGTTCCGTGCACACCCAACAGGGACGCCACGCGCACTACACTACACCGGGGACTGCGCCGCCACCGCGGTGTAGCCTCCTAGCTGGAGCTGACCTCTGATGAAGGCAGAGTGGCTGAGTGACGACGGCAGACCGGTGCCATCGGCGATTGTGGGAGAAGCAGATGAGATAAGCTACAGGGAGGGAGGGGAAAATGCGACGCAGGACTCGCCGGCCGTGAGGGTTTCTATAGCAGGCCGGCAAGCATTGGGATTTTGGGGGATTTCACCAAGTCGAACGGGAAGCTTGCGTGCTGCACAAGCTTGTGCTGCAAGGTTGCGTGGGAACGGGCTCACCGCCGATTCATTGGCGCCACCGTTTGGCCAAAAGAACGCCCCTGCGCGCTGCACAAGCTTGTGCTGTAAACCGTCTGCGGCTGCGGGGTGACAAGACGTGTGAGAGGAGGACGAGAGGACATGTACACATACAATTAATAAAAAACATTTGCGATGTAATTACCTACTATACCCCCGTCCTGGTTTATAAGTAGGATTTAACTAATAAAATATGAATGGATGTCGCCATAGATTATATCGTTGGAGTCGTATTTGAACATAGTTTCCAGCTATACAATTTTTGTAACATGCATTAACACTTTTTTGGTTAAAATTAAGGTTATACACCAGCAAGCATTTGCCCGCAACACACAAGGCTTATTCCATCACAAACAACTCTGATGGATCAACTGTCTGCCACGTATCGCACACGCAACTCTAATCTGATTCGTGCTTGATGTCTCCGACATCGCTCGCACAGTTTGTCTTATTAGCCACGTATCACTGTGCCATCCTCTGCTCGCATCCCTCTGCAAGCTCTGCTAGCCTTTAGGCATCGCAGCATGATGTGCTCACCGTTGGCGCGCTCTGCTCGCGTCCGTCGGCGCGCTCGGCTTGTGGACAACTTTTCCTTGAGGCGACCGCGGAGCGCTCTGCTCGCGTCCCTCCACGCGCGCTCTTGCAGTGGTTGGGCGTGCGCATGATCATGTCAGGGGCCCTGTATGCATGCGGTTGCACCGTGCGCGTTGCCACGCGATGCAGTTACGTGCGGCACGATGGAGTTACGCGCTGCAAATTAGAACTACCATCAGGGCCTGCCGATATTCCTAGTCGTATGGCTTCCCCTTTATTTCCCGCGGCCATTATTACCTTAGTCTCTTCAACCTTTCGATCGTGCCCCACAACACAACAAGCACACCCATGATGACACATAGAGAAGGGAAGTCCGGCGGCGCTCCAATGGAGTTCGACGAGCATAGAGTGGAGACCCACGCGAGGGAGACGGATCTCTCGGTGGTGTACACCATTGTCACATCCCTAGCTTCTGGTAATGCACTAGGCTAGACCTCATGTGTGCATCATGTTTAAATTCTGAAATTTGAATTGAGGAATTTTGGAAGCCTCAAAAACTTAAATAAAAGAGGGGCAAAACCCCTAGAAATCTCATTCATTGCTCCAAAAATGCCTTTTTAAATGTTTGATAATTTTTGGTAAGGGTTCTGGTCCCAACCAAAATATTGAACATTTTTAAGGATTTATTTTTGGGACTTTGAATTTAAATCATTAGCTATTTGAATTTGAATTATATTCATATAATTAGAATATAATTTCAAATATCCCTGAAATATTTTATAAGCTTTTGGAAAAGTCCATCTAGCAATATAAAATATTCAGTGGAGTTTTTGGCATTGTTTGAATTATTTTAAAATTCAAAACAGTGGCAAAATAATTTAAATAAAACAAAAACAGAAGAAAAATATAAAACAGAATAGAAACAGAAAGAGAGAGAGAGAGAGTAAGCTACCTGGCGCCTACCAAGCCCACCTGGGCCTCACCTGGCCGGCCCAGCCAGCAGCCCGGCCACCTGGCCAGCCCACCTCCCCCCCCTTGTCCTCTTCTTCCTCTGCCAGTAGGCAGAGGCGAGGCGTGGCGCGCGCCCGAAGAGCTCCGGCCACCTCCTGCTTCGCCGTGGCAGCCTCCCCGACTCCCTCGCGACGCCACGGAGACGCCTCGACCCCCTCGACCGCCTCTCTCTTCCCCTGGACCCCGTTCCCTCCTCTGCTTCCCTCCCGCGCACACCACCGAGCGGAGCTCGCCGTCATCGTCGCCGTACCCATGGCCACCGGCCACCCCTAGCCTCACCGACGCCCCAGGAAGCTCCGCGGGTCCTCCCTCTTCCTCCTCAACGAGTCACGAGGCCCCGGACGTGCCGCATCGCCGCCATCGACGTCGTCTTCTACCTCGGACCCGCCGGCCATCTTCGTCAAATTCGTCGGCTCCGGTGCCTCCCCGAGCTCCCCGAGGCCACCGTCGCAACCCCTGTGAGCTCCACTCCGTTTCCCCTCCTCCATTTTGTTCGTTCCCGTGCCGTAGCACCCCGGCCACATTCCCGAGCGCCGTCGTCCGCCATGGACGCCGGGCATGGCACTGACGTGCTGCTGCGGCCAGTCCGACGAGCCTAGCGTGCTCCTAGCTGCCCTAGGAGTCCGCATAGCCCCTCAGCCAGCCCCCTAGCGCCCGTAACCTCGCTCCGCCCAAACCCGAGCTCCGGCAGCCGCCGCGGCCCCCACTCCGACGAGCTCCGGCCACCCCGCGCCTCCCGCATGCCTCCTTTGGATGCGCGCAAGCAAGGGCAACCCTCTGGTGCCCTTGGCTTGGCCCAAAACCCCTCGCAGCGCCACTCCGGCGAGCTCCCGCCGCAGTTTTGGTCGTCGCCGGCCGAACTCCGGCGACTGCCGACGTGGCATGCCTAATTAGCACTAATGACGCCTAAACACCCCCCCCCCCACAGCCACTGACAGTGGGCCCCGTAGTGGGTCAAAGCCCGGGTCAACGCGGGATTAGCCCCTGTGTCACTGACGTGTGGACCCCACACGTCAGGTTTGACCCGAGCCGGCCCCTGTTGACCTGCTGACGTCACTATGACGTCAGGCTGGCGCATTAATTCAATTACTGGATTTATTAATAATCAGGAAATTCCAGAAAATTGTATAAACTTCAATAATTCATAGAAAATTAACCGTAACTCCAAATTAAATAATTTATATATGAAAAATTATCAGAAAAATTCAAGGAATCCATCTGTACCATTTTCATGCATGTTAGAACAACTTATAGCTGCTGTTTAGCACAAATCAATTAAATGGCATTTGAATAATCACATATGGAGTTTGAATTTGAATC
The DNA here is from genome assembly GCF_018294505.1 of Triticum aestivum. Taxonomy (NCBI): domain Eukaryota; kingdom Viridiplantae; phylum Streptophyta; class Magnoliopsida; order Poales; family Poaceae; genus Triticum; species Triticum aestivum. Next base: position 513,550,287 of record NC_057797.1, on the reverse strand, counting down.
TTGTATTCAAACCAATTTCATTTAATCTGTTGCTAGTTGCATTAGCCCAAAACACATTTATATTGCCATGTCATGAGCATGCATCATATTGTGCATTACATTGATTGTGTTCCTTTCTGTGTTGCCGGTATTTGTCCCCTCTCGATAGACGTGATACCGATGATGTGATCGTTGACACTGATGAAGACTCAATGTTATCTTCAGAAGTGCCAGGCAAGCAAAACCCCCTTGTTCATTCCGATACAATCCTACTCTCTCGCTCCTGCTCTCTTTTACTGCATTAGGACAACACCGATTCATCTGTTACTTGCTGCGGTAGCTGAACCCCTTTGTCCTTTGCATGACCTGTCATTGCCACAGTAAATAGATGAAACCCACTAGCATGAGTAGGAATTGTTTGAGCCCTGTTGTGCCTACTCATTCATGCTTGTTTGTCATGCCTGCTACTGCTTAGAGTTGAGTCAGGTCTGATTCATCGGGGATGAATCAGAGGCGTGTGAACATGTCCTACTGTGTGTGAGCTAAGTGTGTGAACACAATTTGGTAAAGGTAGCGGTGAGAGGCCATGTAGGAGTACATGGTGGGTTGTCTCATTGCAGCCGTCCTCAGGAACTGAGTTCTGTGTTTGTGATCCATGATTCAGCTACTACCATACATTGGGCCCTGAAATATGACCCCGCTCGACTTCTTATTCACCCTAGTCCTCTGTCCAGGAGTTGCAAGTAGTTTCTGGTGTTTGTAGCTTACTGGAGGCCGTGGACAGCGCTGACCGTAGGGGTGGGCTGTGATGCGGTAGGTACGTGGCACGGTGTACCGGATGCCTGTTTGGTATCTCGGGAACCCTGTTCACATCGTTTGGGGCTGTGAGCGAAACTCCGGCCGGATCTCCTCATGGATGGAACCCGAATAGGCGATAAACCTGGACTAGAGACTTGAGTGTTTAGGTAGGTCATGGTCTACACCCACGTCGGCTTTCGCTTGAAGTCTGCCGAGCACATGTCGTGTGCAGACGCTAAGTGGTGGAAACATGTATGAAGAAGTACACCCCTGCAAGGTTAACATCATCTATTCGAATAGCCGTGTCCGCGGAAAAGGACTTCTGGGTTGCTTATATCAGTTCATAGACAAGTGAAAGTGGATACTTTAAAATGCGCAAGATAAGCGTGAGTGCTATGGATGGCGTTCTCGTAGGGAGACGGGAGCGGATCCATAGTGGTGTATTGATATGGTGAATATGTGGACTCGTGTGCGCCACCTCAAAAGAGTCGCTTGCAGTCGTAGTTTAGGATAGCCACCGAGTCAAAGCTGGCTTGCTGTAGTTAAACCCCACCATCCCTTTGTTGATAATGATGCATGTGTAGATAGTTCTGATGTAAGTCTTGCTGGGTACATTTGTACTCACATTTGCCTATTTTATGTTTTTGCAGAGAGACTTCAGTCTCACTAGTATTTCCGCGTGGTCTTCGACGTTTAGCTTGTTACCTCAGCTACGATCTTGTGCCCTCGGCAGGATCTGATAGATAGTCAGGCTTCTCAGCCTTTTTCATTTATAGATGTCTGTACCCAGACATGATAGCTTTCGCTTGTGCTTTGACTTGTATGCTCTGAGTGTTGGGTCATGAGACCCCTGTTTGTAATATCTCGCTCCTCGGAGCCTATTGAATAGACTACTTGAGTCGTAGAGTCATTTTGTGATGCCATGTTGTATTGCACATATCGAGCATATTGTGTGTATGTTATTGAAATGCTTGGTATGTGTGGGATCTGACTACCTAGTTGTTTATCTTTAGTAGCCTCTCTTACCGGGAAATGTCTCCTAGTGTTACCGCTGAGCCATGGTAGCTTGCTACTGCTCTGGAACACTTAGGCTGGCCGGCATGTGTCCTTCTTCGTTCCTGTGTCTGTCCCTTCGGGGAAATGTCACGCATTGAGTACCGGAGTCCTGTTAGCCCGCTACAGCCCGGTTTACCGGAGTCCTGCTAGCCCAGTGCTACAGCCCGGACCCACTTGCTGATGACCGACACGTTCGATGCTGGGTCATGGATGCCTGTCCCTGTAAGTCTGTGCCACTTTGGGTTTACGACTAGCCATGTCAGCCCGGGCTCTTTATCATATGGATGCTAGCGACACTATCATATACGTGAGCCAAAATGCGCAAACGGTCCCGGGCAAAGGTAAGGCGACACCGTGGGGATACCGTGCGTGAGGCCGCAAAGTGATATGAGGTGTTACCGGCTAGATCGATGTGACATTGAGTCGGGGTCCTGACAGCGTTGGTATCAGAGCTTGACTGCCTGTAGGATTACCAAGCCAAACTGGTCGAAGTTGAGTCTAGAAATTCTTTAGTTATATAAGGGAATTGATTGTGGGATGGAACGTAAGGCTCTTTTTACTCCTTATACCTCATGCCCTTCTGATCTGAGTCATCTTATCTTTCCTACGGGGTTAAGGAACTAGGTCTTCTCATCTATCTATCAGGATCACGTGTTACTAATCCGTAGACTTATAAGATTGTTGGATTTAAGTCTCAGTTCAGTTCCTACTACTTCCGTATGTTAACTGTTGATCTCGAAACCTTGATATTGTGCTTCTAAGTGGTTATGCCACCAATTTTGTGAATGTCTCAAATCTTTTCTGAGCTTTTACAGCCGTTATGCTGTCCGAGTCATTCCAGGTTTCTAAATAATCTGATGCATTTGCAAAATCCCTCCCTCTGGTTTCAATGTTCCTTCAGGCCAGCTCAATCACACTAATTGTTGAGTTGAGGAATTCTATTGCCTTGACATGTATGTTGGAGTTACTATTATGACCCTAGGTGTTTAGGAAGTCACCTAGCAATTTAGCAACGCTTTTGTATCCCTAGTGTGATGATTCTGGCCTTTATCCTCGAAAGCATTCCGTGATGCTACTTAGTAATAGGTATTCTACTCCTGGGTTCTGAACCCGAGATTCACTCTACCTACTTCATGTTGATAGTAATTGCTAGTGCCTTTAGGATATTAGTAACCTTTGCGATAGTCCTTGAAGTCCGTGGTATCTTCTTCTTCCAGATACCATGAGCTACTTATGGCAGAAGTTCCTCGTTGAACTGAAATATCACAACAGTATTATTTTTGATGAGTTCTCCATTATATATTGTGGCTCTTCCAGTTCTACCTTTCCGCATGGGTTATCCGGAAGAAATATGTTGAACTTGGTTCGACATACTAATCTATGCATCCACAACTCAGAAAATTATATGTTCCTTTGAGTTGTTCTCTTTAGTTGTCTACTGACCTTCGTCTATCAGTTGATAGTCAAGTTGATGTCGTGCATTCGTGTTCACCGATGCTCGTTATTCTTGTGGTCCGTCAAGCCGTTCTAGTTCGGAATGACTAGGAGAAACAAACTCCAGTACCTCTTCCATATCCAGGATTGGGTCAAAGAAGTTGTGCTCCACAGATCAAATTGCTAATCCAGCTTTTGTTCTGTTCTACCTTGGAGTATCACCATCTTTATATCAGGGATTGTTATAGGAATTGCACACCATCCTATGAACTCTTGGTACAGTGATACTTCTTGCCATCATTAGTCATTCCTCGGTCTTCGTGTTGATGCAACCGGAATACCGACAAATGAATTGTGATGTGTGAAATCAATACTCCTAGCAACTCCGTTGCTTGGTAGTTAAATGGACAATAACGTCATCCTTAGCGAGTTGACTATTGAGTCATCACCCTAAGGTTGATTGTGCTATCTAGTCCTTATTTCGGTGCACCCTTCGATTAATGAGTTAGGATTTTGTCAAGTCCTCGCTCATTTGATCATATCATCTTGCCCTGAAAAGCAAGATTGTTCTCGAGCTTAGTAACATATCGGTGGTTCGTGATTTTCTGAATATCTTCTCGGAAGTATTACCAGGTTGTTCCCTGACTGTTATGTTGAGCTCGTGATCAAGTTGGTTTCTTGTGAACCACCCTTTCTCCAAAAATCTGTGTTGGATATCCCGGAGCTAGTTGGTTAAGCTAGACAACAACTTGGAGAGTTGGAGGATAAAAGCTTGCCTGACTTAGTTCGTTACAAAGGGATAATCTTGTGTAGTGTGTGTTGAAGAAAGATGATATCTTCATCGATTGGTCCCTGTGATCAGTTGCTGGACCTATTGTCTTATCAATCCTTTGATTTGAGTGTGGGCTATCGTCAAATCAAATCAGTACCAACGATGCTCGTAATGTTGTCTTATTCGTGGTTGATCCCTCGAGCATACACCATTATATCTTTTGGGTCTGACCAATGCTATCACTTGTTCACTTAACTATGGAATTCCTTTTAAAAGGAAACCCAGATGAATTGTTGTTGTGCCCATTGACAACATCCTTGTCTTCTCCATAATTTTGCTGAACATTAAGCTAGTGTTGGAAACTTTTGAAAGCATTTGTTCATGCTAGCTCATGAAGCATATGTTTGGATGAAGGTAGTGGCTTCCTTTAATTCATGTGCATCTGGTGCAAGTTGCCGCCGTGGATTCGAGAAAGTCAATGTTGCTTTCTTTGGAATCATTCCAAATCAGTCATGCACACGTGCGAAGAATGCTGTGGTTTGAAGACTTGCAACCTTCAATCTATATGTATCCCTAGCACACCAAGCCACTGATTGATTTGTTCAAGGAGAAGGAGTTCCTTCTTAAGAGCATGCCTTATGCAAGGACTTCAATATCCTCGATTATGGTTCCCCTCCTGAACTCGGTAGTGTTTTATTATAAGACTACTATGTGGTCATGCTTGTCTGGGACAACGTGTTCACATGTTTGTAGCAGAACCAGCTCATGTTTTGGAGCTTGCTATCGTAGTTCATCTCCCGAGAATCCCGCAACGTCATCTCGTCGATTTGTGTTGCAAACTTTCATTTTTCTTCCTAAGACTCGATGAGCCTGGAATATCCTAACACCAACCAGAGCTGAATCTCAGGCAGATATGATGGTTGGAACATTTCCCTAAGAACTATAATATTGGTCTCTCGATAACCGGTAAGGTGGATGTCGTGGCCAACACACCCATCCGGTAGACCTGTTATTATAATATCTTGATTGAGGAAGTTGGCCACCTCCCCGTAGGGATTTCGTAGGATTTACTCCCTAGTTGCCCCTATGGATTTTTGTATTTCCGAAGTCCGACCTTTTACTTGATGTTCTAGATATCAAACCATATCTGTGAATGGGTTACACTAGCACATCAAGGAGAACATTAGTAGCGGAGTGCTAAATGTCTCTCGGTCGATCATCCAGATTTTGTCCCCTTGGCCTCGCTAAGGTGAAATCTGAGAAAGTGTTATCCTCCTTCGCATCTGCATCGTCCATCGCTATTCATCATGGTAGTAAGTTGTGTTGCCAGGATCCTTGACACGGATATTGGTAGAATCTTGATGATTGTGGAAATGCTCAAGTTCTTGAGAGCACGCACAAGCGCTACGTGTTATCCTCGGCACTAACTGGGTTTGCTCTCAGTTTCCTCGGCAATGCTATGACCTATTCAAACAGTGAATTCACTCTTTATTGTTGGGTTCTTCCCCAGTTACTAGAATCATTCCCAGCATTTGCATTTTGTTCCTAGCTTGCACCGCCAATGTGCCGTTCTACCATGGGTCTCTTCCATTTCCGGTGATAAGCAAATTCATCCACTACGTTGTCTTCAACAAGGTAATCCACATCATCCAAGTCCGAGTATGCCATTCTACCGACCCCCGCCAATCGATTGTTGTGATTTGCCTTAGGTTGATATAGAGAGTCTAGATGATCTCTATATCAAAGATAATTCTTTCTGCCACTTAAGGGGATAATCTACGAATCAACTTCCCCTCCTCCAGGATGTTTCGTCGTGGTATCATGGCAACTCAACTCCTCGCTACGTTGACAATCGTTTACCACCTTCTTAGGTATGAAATTGTTGTCTACCTAGTGAACCTTTGTCATCTGCTTCACTCCATTCCTATGGATGTGTGCTTTGCCTCTCAGCTCGAGAGATGTTGCTATGTCTCATTCCGTGAGTTAATCCTGAGTTGTTCGACCTTCGAGAAGAACCATTCTTTTAGGGTCTCTCTTTTCCTCTCGTTGTCATGTTAGTTGGAGTTCTCAGAGCAAGACTTCGAGACAATGATGGGGAACGAATCAACGTCCATTTGAAGTGCAACTGGATCGTGAAGATTATACTAGTTTGCGTTTCCCCTTCATCCTACCCTACGCCTGAATCTCGAGACGAGATTCTTGTTTAGTGGGGGTGAGTTGTCACATCCCTAGCTTCTGGTAATGCACTAGGCTAGACCTCATGTGTGCATCATGTTTAAATTCTGAAATTTGAATTGAGGAATTTTGGAAGCCTCAAAAACTAAAATAAAAGAGGGGCAAAAACCCTAGAAATCTCATTCATTGCTCCAAAAATGCCTTTTTAAATGTTTGATAATTTTTGGTAAGGGTTCTGGTCCCAACCAAAATATTGAACATTTTTAAGGATTTATTTTTGGGACTTTGAATTTAAATCATTAGCTATTTGAATTTGAATTATATTCATATAATTAGAATATAATTTCAAATATCCCTGAAATATTTTATAAGCTTTTGGAAAAGTCCATCTAGCAATATAAAATATTCAGTGGAGTTTTTGGCATTGTTTGAATTATTTTAAAATTCAAAACAGTGGCAAAATAATTTAAATAAAACAAAAACAGAAGAAAAATATAAAACAGAATAGAAACAGAAAGAGAGAGAGAGAGTAAGCTACCTGGCGCCTACCAAGCCCACCTGGGCCTCACCTGGCCGGCCCAGCCAGCAGCCCGGCCACCTGGCCAGCCCACCTCCCCCCCTTGTCCTCTTCTTCCTCTGCCAGTAGGCAGAGGCGAGGCGTGGCGCGCGCCCGAAGAGCTCCGGCCACCTCCTGCTTCGCCGTGGCAGCCTCCCCGACTCCCTCGCGACGCCACGGAGACGCCTCGACCCCCTCGACCACCTCTCTCTTCCCCTGGACCCCGTTCCCTCCTCTGCTTCCCTCCCGCGCACACCACCGAGCGGAGCTCGCCGTCATCGTCGCCGTACCCATGGCCACCGGCCACCCCTAGCCTCACCGACGCCCTAGGAAGCTCCGCGGGTCCTCCCTCTTCCTCCTCAACGAGTCACGAGGCCCCGGACGTGCCGCATCGCCGCCATCGACGTCGTCTTCTACCTCGGACCCGCCGGCCATCTTCGTCAAATTCGTCGGCTCCGGTGCCTCCCTGAGCTCCCCGAGGCCACCGTCGCAACCCCTGTGAGCTCCACTCCGTTTCCCCTCCTCCATTTTGTTCGTTCCCGTGCCGTAGCACCCCGGCCACATTCCCGAGCGCCGCCATCCGCCATGGACGCCGGGCATGGCACTGACGTGCTGCTGCGGCCAGTCCGACGAGCCTAGCGTGCTCCTAGCTGCCCCAGGAGTCCGCATAGCCCCTCAGCCAGCCCCCTAGCGCCCCGTAACCTCGCTCCGCCCAAACCCGAGCTCCGGCAGCCACCGCGGCCCCCACTCCGGCGAGCTCCGGCCACCCCGCGCCTCCCGCATGCCTCCTTTGGATGCGCGCAAGCAAGGGCAACCCTCTGGTGCCCTTGGCTTGGCCCAAAACCCCTCGCAGCGCCACTCCGGCGAGCTCCCGCCGCAGTTTTGGTCGTCGCCGGCCGAACTCCGGCGACTGCCGACGTGGCACGCCTAATTAGCACTAATGATGCCTAAACACCCCCCCCCACAGCCACTGACAGTGGGCCCTGTAGTGGGTCAAAGCCCGGGTCAACGCGGGATTAGCCCCTGTGTCACTGACGTGTGGACCCCACACGTCAGGTTTGACCCGAGCCGGCCCCTGTTGACCTGCTGACGTCACTATGACGTCAGGCTGGCGCATTAATTCAATTACTGGATTTATTAATAATCAGGAAATTCCAGAAAATTGTATAAACTTCAATAATTCATAGAAAATTAACCGTAACTCCAAATTAAATAATTTATATATGAAAAATTATCAGAAAAATTCAAGGAATCCATCTGTACCATTTTCATGCATGTTAGAACAACTTATAGCTGCTGTTTAGCACAAATCAATTAAATGGCATTTGAATAATCACATATGGAGTTTGAATTTGAATCTTGTATTCAAACCAACTTCATTTAATCTGTTGCTAGTTGCATTAGCCCAAAACACATTTATATTGCCATGTCATGAGTATGCATCATATTGTGCATTGCATTGATTGTGTTCCTTTCTGTGTTGCCGGTATTTGTCCCCTCTCGATAGACGTGATACCGATGATGTGATCGTTGACACTGATGAAGACTCAATGTTATCTTCAGAAGTGCCAGGCAAGCAAAACCCCCTTGTTCATTCCGATACAATCCTACTCTCTCGCTCCTGCTCTCTTTTACTGCATTAGGACAACACCGATTCATCTGTTACTTGCTGCGGTAGCTGAACCCCTTTGTCCTTTGCATGACCTGTCATTGCCACAGTAAATAGATGAAACCCACTAGCATGAGTAGGAATTGTTTGAGCCCTGTTGTGCCTACTCATTCATGCTTGTTTGTCATGCCTGCTACTGCTTAGAGTTGAGTCAGGTCTGATTCATCGGGGATGAATCAGAGGCGTGTGAACATGTCCTACTGTGTGTGAGCTAAGTGTGTGAACACGATTTGGTAAAGGTAGCGGTGAGAGGCCATGTAGGAGTACATGGTGGGTTGTCTCATTGCAGCCGTCCTCAGGAACTGAGTTCTGTGTTTGTGATCCATGATTCAGCTACTACCATACATTGGGCCCTGAAATATGACCCCGCTCGACTTCTTATTCACCCTAGTCCTCTGTCCAGGAGTTGCAAGTAGTTTCTGGTGTTTGTAGCTTACTGGAGGCCGTGGACAGCGCTGACCGTAGGGGTGGGCTGTGATGCGGTAGGTACGTGGCACGGTGTACCGGATGCCCGTTTGGTATCTCGGGAACCCTGTTCACATCGTTTGGGGCTGTGAGCGAAACTCTGGCCGGATCTCCTCATGGATGGAACCCGAATAGGCGATAAACCTGGACTAGAGACTTGAGTGTTTAGGTAGGTCATGGTCTACACCCACGTCGGCTTTCGCTTGAAGTCTGCCGAGCACATGTCGTGTGCAGACGCTAAGTGGTGGAAACATGTATGAAGAAGTACACCCCTGCAGGGTTAACATCATCTATTCGAATAGCCGTGTCCGCGGAAAAGGACTTCTGGGTTGCTTATATCAGTTCATAGACAAGTGAAAGTGGATACTTTAAAATGCGCAAGATAAGCGTGAGTGCTATGGATGGCGTTCTCGTAGGGAGACGGGAGCGGATCCATAGTGGTGTATTGATATGGTGAATATGTGGACTCGTGTGCGCCACCTCAAAAGAGTCGCTTGCAGTCGTAGTTTAGGATAGCCACCGAGTCAAAGCTGGCTTGCTGCAGTTAAACCCCACCATCCCTTTGTTGATAATGATGCATATGTAGATAGTTCTGATGTAAGTCTTGCTGGGTACATTTGTACTCACGTTTGCCTATTTTATGTTTTTGCAGAGAGACTTCAGTCTCACTAGTATTTCCGCGTGGTCTTCGACGTTTAGCTTGTTACCTCAGCTACGATCTTGTGCCCTCGGCAGGATCTGATAGATAGTCAGGCTTCTCAGCCTTTTTCATTTATAGATGTCTGTACCCAGACATGATAGCTTCCGCTTGTGCTTTGACTTGTATGCTCTGAGTATTGGGTCATGAGACCCCTGTTTGTAATATCTCGCTCCTCGGAGCCTATTGAATAGACTACTTGAGTCGTAGAGTCATTTTGTGATGCCATGTTGTATTGCACATATCGAGCATATTGTGTGTATGTTATTGAAATGCTTGGTATGTGTGGGATCTGACTACCTAGTTGTTTATCTTTAGTAGCCTCTCTTACCGGGAAATGTCTCCTAGTGTTACCGCTGAGCCATGGTAGCTTGCTACTGCTCTGGAACACTTAGGCTGGCCGGCATGTGTCCTTCTTCGTTCCTGTGTCTGTCCCTTCGGGGAAATGTCACGCATTGAGTACCGGAGTCCTGTTAGCCCGCTACAGCCCGGTTTACCGGAGTCCTGCTAGCCCAGTGCTACAGCCCGGACCCACTTGCTGATGACCGACACGTTCGATGCTGGGTCATGGATGCCTGTCCCTGTAAGTCTGTGCCACTTTGGGTTTACGACTAGCCATGTCAGCCCGGGCTCTTTATCATATGGATGCTAGCGACACTATCATATACGTGAGCCAAAATGCGCAAACGGTCCCGGGCAAAGGTAAGGCGACACCGTGGGGATACCGTGCGTGAGGCCGCAAAGTGATATGAGGTGTTACCGGCTAGATCGATGTGACATTGAGTCGGGGTCCTGACAACCATTGACCCGGCCGTGGTGGACGACTACATCAACAGTGTTGAGCAGTTGTTTGCTGGAGACAAGTACAAGGTGGTCGGCATCGACCTCCAGTACACCACCGGTCGTCCCGGCATAGATCAGAAGATTGACATCACCCGATTGTGCGTGTGCCATCATGTCCTCATCTACCACTACTGCATGGCCACAAAGCCTTACGACTGTTTCAACGGGTTTGTCAACAACACCGACTACAAGTTCGCCACGGTGGATACCAAAGACAATGTAAAAGCGCTCAGTGATACGGGCTTGGCCTGCAAGAACCTTGTCGAAATCCATGACCACTACAAGGTCTGGGGCAGCACGAAGCAGGACTTCCTGGTCGAACTTGCCTCGGCCATCATCGAACCCTACTATGAAAAAATGAAGCAGGATGCCCAGAGAACAAGTCATCAGGCCTGGATGTGACAACTGGATGAACCTCACCTCAGGTTCGCGGCCAAGAGCGTGTACACATGCTACGAGATGCACAGGCAGATCGTAGACATGAGGAAGTGCCTCGTTACCTAAATCAACGAGCCCGGACCGAGCCACAACCAGAGCAAGCATCACAAGAAGTAGATGATGATCAGATGATTGTTTATGCTAGTTAATCATGCATGTAATATATAGTTTACTTAATTGGTGTGTGCAGAAATGTCATGTGTATAGTAGCCACCTATGTATGTTGTTATCGGTCTTCACACACATTTCTGATTACAGACATGTTTGCCGCGTGATACGTCTCCAACGTATCTATAATTTTTGATTGCTCCATGCTATGTTATCTACTGTTTTGGGCAATATTGGGCTTTATTATCCACTTTTATATTATTTATGGGACTAACCTACTAACCGAAGGCCCAGCCCAGAATTGCTGTTTTTTGCCTATTTCAATGTTCCGAAGAAAAGGAATATCAAACAGAGTCGAAACGGAACAGAATCAACTAGAGAAGTTATTTTTGGAAGGAAAGCTACCGGAAAAGCTTGGAGTGCACGTCAAGAAAGAATGGAGGTGCCCACGAGGGTGGGGACGCGCCCAGCCCCCTAGGGCGCCCACCTGCCTCGTGGCCCCCCCTTCGGTCCACCGACGTGCTTCTTTCACCCATATATACCTACGTATCCTAAAACTTCCAGAAGAGATAATAGATCGGGAGTTCCGCCGCCAGAAGCCTCCGTAGCCACCGAAAACCAATCTAGACTCGTTCCGGCACCCTGTCGGAGGGGGCAATCCCTCTCCGGTGGCCATCTTCATCATCCCGGTGCTCTCCATGACGAGTAGGGAGTAGTTCTCCCTCGGGGCTGAGGGTATGTACCAATAGCTATGTGTTAGATCTCTCTCTCTCTCTCGTGTTCTTGAGATGATACAATCTTGATGTATCGCGAGCTTTGCTATTATAGTTGGATCCTATGATGTTTCTTCCCCCTCTACTCTCTTGTAATGAATTGAGTTTCCCCTTTGAAGTTATCTTGTCGGATTGAGTCTTTAAATATTTGAGAACACTTGATGTATGTCTTGCCGTGCGTATCTGTGGTGACAATGGGATACCACGTGATTGACTTGATGTATGTTTTGGTGATCAACTTGCGGGTTCCGCCCATGAACCTATGCATAGGGGTTGGCACACGTTTTCGTCATGATTCTCCGGTAGAACTTTGGGGCACTCTTTGAGGTCCTTTGTGTTGGTTGAATAGATGAATCTGAGATTGTGTGATGCATATCGTATAATCATACCCACGGATACTTGAGGTGACATTGGAGTATCTAGGTGACATTAGGATTTTGGTTGATTTGTGTGTTAAGGTGTTATTCTAGTACGAACTCTAGGGTTGTTTGTGACACTTATAGGAATAGCCCAACGGATTGATTGGAAAGAATAACTTTGAGGTGGTTTCCTACCCTACCATAATCTCTTCATTCGTTCTCCACTATTAGTAACTTTGGAGTGACTCTTTGTTGCATGTTGAGGGATAGTTATGTGATCCAATTATGTTATTATTGTTGAGAGGACTTGCACTAGTGAAAGTATGAACCCTAGGCCTTGTTTCAACGCATTGCAATACTGTTTACGCTCTCTTTTATCATTTGTTTCCTTGCTGCTTATATATTTTTCAGATTACAAAAACCATTATCTACTATCCATATACCACTTGTATCACCATCTTTTCGCCGAACTAGTGCACCTATATAATTTACCATTGTATTGGGTGTGTTGGGGACACAAGAGACTCTTTTTTATTTGGTTGCAGGGTTGCTTGAGAGAGACCATCTTCATCCTATGCCTCCTACGGATTGATAAACCTTAGGTCATCCACTTGAGGGAAATTTGCTACTATCCTACAAACCTCTGCACTTGGAGGCCCAACAACGTCTACAAGAAGAAGGTTGTGTAGTAGACATCAAGCTCTTTTCTGGCGCCGTTGCCGGGGAGGTGAGTGCTTTAAGGTATATCTTTAGATCTTGCAATCGAGTCTTTTAGTTTCTTGTTTTATCACTAGTTTAGTTTATGAAAGTAAACTATAAAAAAAATGCAATTGAGTTTGTCTCATACGCTTCACCTTTTTAATATCTTTCGTGAGTATGATGGAAAGGATAATTGTGCTCAAGTGCTAGAAGAAGAAATCTATAAAATGTTTGGCACTAAATATTTGAATGATGAGCATGATTGCAATGTTGTTAGTACAAATTCTTTGAATATCAATAATACCAATGATGATTGCACTAGTTATGATGAAAATGTCTCCTATAAACATGTCAATTTTTATGGAGTACATTGGGTTTGTAAGTACACACCAAATAGGGAAGATAGATATTGCAAGAGGCATAAGTACTTAGAAACTAAATTGTTGCAAGAAAAGCTAGATGAATGTGCTGAAAATTTAAATTATGTTGGCCATGCTTGTGAGCTTTGCAATGAACATGATCATTTCAATACCCAATGTAAATTGTTTCATGATCGTATCGTGTCCAAAACTTGTGATGACTTGATTTCCCTTACACATTATAATGAACTTAGTTTGCTTATGGGTTACGAAGAAATGAAACGTATAACTAAGCATCTTCCAGAATTTGCCCGTTATAAACTTCTTGATTTTGATCTAGAGGAAATTTATATGTATTGTGCGGTGAATTGTATTGAAAATCCTTATATTGCCAACTACATAAAGAAAAGAGAACAAATAGAAGATGAAGAGAATACTAATGAAAGGGAAGAGACTTCCCAATATCCTCCTATTATTTCTTATGATGAATTAGGTAACGAGGAGGAGCCTCCTATTCAACCAATCTCATTAATAAGGAGCTCCAAAAAGAGGATTAAACCCACACATGATGTGGTGAGGAGGAAGAAAAGAAGAAGGAAGAGAGGTAAAAAGATATCTCTCCCAAATAGTGCTGTTCCTATTACTATTGTGCCTCATGAAAATATAATTGTGGACGATAATGATACTTCTTATGATCTTGAAAATCTTTTTGGTACTTGCTTGGAAGAATATGATAATTGCTATACTATTGGTGCTATCCTTACAATTAATGATGAGAGTGATTATGCTTATGATATGAAAAGGCCCAAGCTTGGGGATGCTATATTTGATGAAGATGATGTTTTTGAGAATATATTTGCTGAAATTAATGTTTTTCCCAAGCTTGGGGATGCTACGTTTAATGAAGATGATATTTCTAGTCTCCCAAATTTTGATATGCAAATTTATAATGATGATAGCATGCCTCCTACTTATGATAATTATTGTGATGATACATATGCTATAAAAGTAGTGATGATTATATTTATAAAACTTGTCATGATTATGATTACCCTTTCTTTGAACATTACTCTTTTAATGTGGAAACAATTTATAGTATTCAAGTCTCTTATGATACTCCCACTATTCCGATTGAGAAGAAATTTGCTTATGTGGAGAGTAATAAAATTTCTATGCTTGTAGATCATGAAAAGAATGCTTTAGGTGCTAGTTATATTGTTGAATTCATTCATGATTCTACTGAAAATTATTATGAGGGAGGAACATATGCTTGTAGGAATTGCAATAATATCAAGTTTCCTCTCTATGTGCTTAAAGTTTTGAAGTTATGCTTGTTTTACCCTCCTATGCTAGTTGATTATTGTTCCCACAAGTTGTTTGCTCACAAAATCCCTATGCATAGAAAGTGGGTTAGACTTAAATGTTCTAGTCATATTCTCCATGATGCTCTCTTTATGTTTCAATTCTTATCTTTTATGTGAGCATTGTTGAACTCATCATGCCCAGCCAGGGGCGTTAAATGATAGCGATTGTTGGGAAGGAACCCAATTTTATTTTTGTTCCTTGCTATTTGCTCCTGTTTAGTAATAAATACTTAATCTATCCTCAGTTTAGATGTGGTTTTATGCTTTTAATTAGTGTTTGTGCCAAGTAGAACCTTTGGGAAGACTTGGGCAAAGTCTTGTTGATCATGCTGTAAAAAACAGAAACTTTAGCGCTCACGATAATTGCTGCCATTTTTATTTGGACAGTGCTATTTAGTTAATTCTTTTTTCAGCTGATTAATAGATAAATTCCTCAGGACCAGCAATTTATTTGAGAATTTCATGAGTTCCAGAAGTATACGTTTGATTCAGATTACTACAGACTGTTCTGTTTTTGACAGATTCTGTTTTTCGTGTGTTGTTTGCTTTTTTTAATGAATCTATGGCTAGTAAAATAGTTTATAAACCATAGAGAAGTTGTAATACAGTATGTTTAACACCAGTATAAATAAAGAATGAGTTTATTACAGTAACTTTAAGTGGTCTTTTGTTTTCTTTCGCTAACGGAGCTTACGAGTTTTCTACTTTAAGTTTTGTGTTGTGAAGTTATCAAGTTTTGGGTAAAGATTTGATGGACTATGGAATAAGGAGTGGCAAGAGCCTAAGCTTGGGTATGCCCAAGGCACCCCAAGGTAATATTAAATGGAAACCAAAAGCCTAAGCTTGGGGATGCCCCGGAAGGCATCCCCTCTTTCATCTTCATTCATCGGTAACTTTACTTGGAGCTATATTTTTATTTGCCACATGATATGTGTTTTGCTTGGAGTGTCATTTTATTTAGTTTAGCTTGCTGTTTGAATAAAATACCAAAATATGAAATTATTAAATGTTAGATAGTCTTCACATAGTTGCATAATTATTCGACTACTCATTGATCTTCACTTATATCTTTCGGAGTAGTTTGTCATTTGCTCTAGTGCTTCACTTATATCTTTTTGAGCATGGTGGTAGTTTTATTTTGAAGAAATAGATGAACTCTCATGCTTCACTTAGATTATTTTTGAGAGTCTTAAATAGCATGGTAATTTTCTTAAAATCCTAATATGCTAGGTATTCGATATTAGTAAAAACTTTCATATAGAGTATTGAATACTAAGAGAAGTTTGATGCTTGATGATTGTTTTGAGATATGGAGGTAATAATATGAAAGTCGTGCTAGTTGAGTAGTTGTGAATTTGAGAAGTGCTTGTGTTGAAGTTTGCAAGTCCCGTAGCATGCACGTATGGTAAACGCTGTGTAACAAATTTGAAACATGAGGTGTTATTTGATTGTCTTCCTTATGAGTGGCAGTCGGGGACGAGCGATGGTCTTTTCCTACCAATCTATCCCCCTAGGAGCATGCGCGTAGTGCCGAGGTTTTTGATGACTTGTAGATTTTTGCAATAAGTATGTGAGTTCTTTATGACTAATGTTGAGTCCATGGATTATACGCACTCTCACCCTTCCATCCTTGCTAGCCTCTTCGGTACCGTGCATTGCCCTTTCTCACATTGAGAGTTGGCGCAAACTTCACCGGTGCATCCAAACCCCGTGATATGATACGCTCTTTCACACATAAACCCCCTTATATCTTCCTCAAAACAGCCACCATACCTACCTATTATGGAATTTCCATAGCCATTCTGAGATATATTGCCATGCAATTTCCATCATTCCGTTCATCATGACACATTCATCATTGTCATATTGCTTAGCATGATCATGTAGTTGCCATAGTATTTGTGGCAAAGCCACCGTTCATAATTCTTTCATACATATCACTATTGGTTCATTGCATATCCCGATACACCACCGGAGGCATTCATATAGAGTCATCTTTGTTCTAGTATCGAGTTGTAATCATTGAGTTGTAAATAAATAGAAGTGTGATGATCATCATTATTAGAGCATTGTCCCAAGTGAGGAATATATATATATATATAAAAAGAGAAAGGCCATAAAAAAGGAGAAGGCCCAAAAAAGGCCATAAAAAAGAAAAGGCCCAAAAAATGAGAGAAAAAGAGAGAAGGGACAATGTTACTATCCTTTTACCACACTTGTGCTTCAAAGTAGCACCATGATCTTCATAGTAGAGAGTCTATCATGTTATCACTTTCATATACTAGTGGGAATTTTTCATTATAGAACTTGGCTTGTATATTCCAATAATGGGCCTCCTCAAGTGCCCTAGGTCTTTGTGAGCAAGCAAGTTGGATGCACACCCACTAGTTTCTCTTTTTTGAGCTTTCATACATTTATAGCTCTAGTGCATCCGTTGCATGGCAATCCCTACTCCTTGCATTAACATCAATCGGTGGGCATCTCCGTAGCCCATTGATTAGCCTCGTTGATGTGAGACTTTATCCTTTTTGTCTTCTCCACATAACCCCCCTCATTATATTCTATTCCACCCATAGTTCTATATCCATGGCTCACGCTCATGTATTGCGTGAAAGTTTATGAGTTTGAGATTACTAAAGTATGAAACAATTGCTTGGCTTGTCATCGGGGTTGTGCATGATGAGAGCATTCTTGTGTGATGAAAATGAAACATGACTAAACTATATGATTTTGTAGGGATGAACTTTCTTTGGCCATGTTATTTTGAGAAGACATAATTGCTTAGTTAGTATGCTTGAAGTATTATCATTTTTATGCCAATAAGAACTTTTGTTTTGAATCTTTCGGGTCTGAATATTCATACCACAATTAAGAAGAATTATATTGAAATTATGCCAAGTAGCACTCCGCATCAGAAATTCTGTTTTTATCATTTACCTACTCGAGGACGAGCAGGAATTAAGCTTGGGGATGCTTGATACATCTCCAACGTATCTATAATTTTTGATTGCTCCATGCTATGTTATCTACTGTTTTGGGCAATATTGGGCTTTATTATCCAATTTTATATTATTTTTGGGACTAACCTATTAATAGAAGGCCCAGCCCAGAATTGCTATTTTTTTGCCTATTTCAGTGTTTCGAAGAAAAGGAATATCAAACAGAGTCGAAACGGAACGAAATCAACTAGAGAAGTTATTTTTGGAAGGAAAGCTACCGGAAAAGCTTGGAGTGCACGTCAGGAAAGAAGGGAGGTGCCCACGAGGGTGGGGGGCGCGCCCCCTGCCTCGTGGCCCCCCTTTGGTCCACCGACGTGCTTCTTTCACCCATATATACCTACGTATCCTAAAACTTCCAGAAGAGACAATAGATCGGGAGTCTGCCGCCAGAAGCCTCCGTAGCCACCGAAAACCAATCTAGACCCGTTCTGGCACCCTGCCGGAGGGGGCAATCCCTCTCCGGTGGCCATCTTCATCATCCCGGTGCTCTCCATGATGAGGAGGGAGTAGTTCTCCCTCGGGACTGAGGGTATGTACCAGTAGCTATGTGTTTGATCTCTCTCTCTCGTGTTCTTGAGATGATACAATCTTGATGTATCGCGAGCTTTGCTATTATAGTTGGATCCTATGATGTTTCTTCCCCCTCTACTCTCTTGTAATGAATTGAGTTTCCCCTTTGAAGTTATCTTATCGGATTGAGTCTTTAAAGATTTGAGAACACTTGATGTATGTCTTGCTGTGTGTATCTGTGGTGACAATGGGATACCACGTGATTCACTTGATGTATGTTTTGGTGATCAACTTGCGAGTTCCGCCCATGAACCTATGCATAGGGGTTGGCACATGTTTTCGTCGTGATTCTCCGGTAGAACTTTGGGGCACTCTTTGAGGTCCTTTGTGTTGGTTGAATAGATGAATCTGAGATTGTGTGATGCATATCGTATAATCATACCCACGGATACTTGAGGTGACATTGGAGTATCTAGGTGACATTAGGGTTTTGGTTGATTTGTGTCTTAAGGTGTTATTCTAGTACGAACTCTAGGGCTATTTGTGACACTTATAGGAATAGCCCAACGGATTGGCTGGAAAGAATAACTTTGAGGTGGTTTTGTACCATACCATAATCTCTTCGTTCGTTCCCCGCTATTAGTGACTTTGGAGTGACTCTTTGTTGCATGTTGAGGGATAGTTATGTGATCCAATCATGTTATTATTGTTGAGAGGACTTGCACTAGTGAAAGTATGAACCCTAGGCCTTGTTTCAACGCATTGCAATACCGTTTACGCTCTGTTTTATCATTCGTTACCTTGCTGTTTTTATATTTTCAGATTACAAAAACCATTATCTACTATCCATATACCACTTGTATCACCATCTCTTCGCCGAACTAGTGCACCTATACAATTTACCATTGTATTGGGTGTGTTGGGGACACAAGAGACTCTTTGTTATTTGGTTGCAGGGTTGCTTGAGAGAGACCATCTTCATCATATGCCTCCTACGGATTGATAAACCTTAGGACATCCACTTGAGGGAAATTTGCTACTGTCCTACAAACCTCTGCACTTGGAGGCCCAACAATGTCTACAAGAAGAAGGTTGTGTAGTAGACATCACCGCATATCACACACATCTTGTTAAGTTGAACCGTTTCTGTTCTCATGTCTCAACGCAAACAGTTCATCCAAGTGAACCGCATGTCATATATCACACACACCTTCATCTGGCTGTCTATTTCTTTTGTGTTGCCTAATCACAAACAGTTCATCCGAGTGAACCGTATGGTGTGTATCACACACACCTTCATCTGGCTGCCCGTTTCTTTTCTTCCTCCTCATCGCAAACAGTTAATTGAACTGAACCATATGCCCTTCATCGCACACGCAACTAAAACCTGAACCGTGTTTGATGCATTTGTCATCGCAAACGTTTTACACATTTCTGACGGTTTTCATACAACACCTTGTGATTATTGCATCACACACAGTTTCTCGAAGGGTCTCTAATTGTAGTGTCGCGTTAGCAGCATCCCGCAGTAGTGGACACCAATCTCAGTGACGGTCCACAACTCACTGTCCATTGCCATGAGACGCTTCTTCATCTTGGCCTTCCACTTGGGATAATTATGACCGTCAAAGATGGGCATGCCACTTTCTTCATTCATGCGGTCGACATAACTAAAACTCCAGGCAGTTAAACCAAAATCACACAGAACAAGGGAGTACCTTGCTCTGATACCAATTGAAATTGCGTTATATCGACTAGTGGGGGGTGAATAGGCAATTTTTACAAATTCGTCATTAAGGAATTACAGGGTGAGGAAATTCCTAAGCAACGAACTACTTAGCAGCGGAATAAGTACTCAAATGCAAGCATAACAGAGTGGTAGCACAGTCATCATGATGAAATGAAAACAAGCACATAGTACAAGTAGCGTAAACACAGGATAAGCAGGCTAAAGACAAAGTGACTGAAGAACTAGGATTGAGAAAATTGAGAAAGTCTTCAGTCAAAGTCTTCAAACAGTAACGATCAAGTACTACTATACAGAAATGAGGAAATGAAAGGCTTGAGGAAATAGAGCCAGTAGCTTGGTGAAGACAGCGATTTGGTAGACCAGTTCCAACTGTTGTGACAGTCGTACATCTGATTGGAGCGGCTAGGTATTTAAACCTGAGGACACACAGTCCCGAGACATAGTCCTCGTATTCTCCTTGAGCTAAGGTCATACAGACCTCGCCCAATCACTCGTGGTAAGTCTTCAGGTGACTTCCAAACCTTCACAGACTCGGTCACTCGGCGATCCACAATTTCTCTTTGATGCTCTAGACCATGACACGTAACCATCTGGAGGATGCACAATCCTCAAAGGTAACAAGCTTCGGTTCCACATGGGAACAATCTCTTCAGTGATGCTCAATCACTTTGAGTTTGTAGGTGTTTGGTTTTGGGTTTTCCTCACTTGATGATTTTCGCTCAAAGTCCTCGGAGGATGGGATGCTCTAAATGACAAGTGTCAGTTTCTCTCGGAGCAGCCAACCAGCTAGTGGTTGTAGGGGGCGGCTGTTTATAGCCTAGGGAGCAGCCTGACATGATAAGACATAAATGCCCTTAAATGATATGACCGTTAGGTTGGTAGATATTTTGGGATAGCTGGCGCGTAGCACAACAACGGTCGGATATTTGAGTATCAAATTCCTCAGGGCTATCATGTTCCTCACTTGTAGGCAATCCGCACTGGCGAATTCCTTACTCCTTAGTCAGAACAAATTCCTCAGAGACTAGAAGATCTTCGTCTCTATCACTGAAGAAATTGACTGAACTGTATGAGATTTCCAATGGCTTCACTTGACAGGATTGGTAGGTGTTGGATTTTGAGATGAGCATCACTTGGAAACTTTTCCTTAGTTTTACCTCGACCCCCTTTAATAATACGATGTTTTCTATGACTCAAGAAGAGAAAAACAAAACTATGAAAACAAAAGTCTTCACGCTTCATATTCCTCGCATGAATATCAGGTCTTCATGGCCACACCAATTTCTTCACTTTCAAAGTCTGAAAACCAAAGTCTTCAGCTGAAGACATTCATTTTTAGGGGCCGACTTTCATCGTAAATATCAAACTCCTCATAGACTTATAGACATGTGTACATTCGCAAACTCATTAGTCCCTTAACCTATAAGTCTTCAATACACCAAAATCACTAAGGGGTACTAGATGCACTTACAGTGCTGCTGCTGCATGTGTGTGCTACTGTGTGTGTACTACTAACCCACACGGATATTTGTGTGTGTATGCTATTATCCTGCACACACGCATATCATATGAGGGGCAAAAGGGTCTTTTCAGATGTCATTTAAGCTCAAAATGGATGGAAGTGTCATAAAGGACATAAAATTTAGAATCGTTGTTAGATAGGGATGAAATAATTTTCATTGTCAAATAAGGAAATGAAATTTAAGATAGTGTTAAATAAGGAATTGTTTCAAAAATATAGGGACATAAGAGGGACCGTGAAACCAACCTCTGGTTTTAGTTTGTGTTAAGATTAAACTATAAGATGTAATTAAGGGAAATCTCCCCTTGCCTATAGAACGAGCGGTTGCACCCGCACGGACGCTTGTGTCCATCGTAACCGTCGCCTCTCTCCCGTCCGCCTGGAACCGATGCATCTCTTTGGGATCGTCGTGTCTCTCTAGGGGATATATATACTCTCTGTAACCATCGACAAAGGAATCAACCAGTCTTTGATTTGAAACATGTTATCACGCACGTAGAACAACCAGCGAAGAGCGAAAGAGAAAAGAAAGGGAGGGAAAGAGCACTTGCCGCCGGTGAGATGCCGAGCCTCATCTCCTTCTTCCTCCGCCTGATCCACGAGGATGGCCGTCGCTATGGTCGCCGCTTCCACGGTATGGGTAGACTCCGGCGATTCCGTCGCCAGGCTATCCGTCGCGCCGCTGGACGCGACCACTATGGCGCTAGGAGAGGCGCCCATGGTGCTCGCCACACCCCGGGACAGGGTCGCCACGCCACAGGACGCGCCCACCGCGTTGCTCCCCTCACCCATGGCCATGCGCCCAGGGGGCTCGACCCTCGGATGGTGGCCGGCCCGAGCGCCCCGATGATCTATGGGGCCACTGCTGCGCTTAGACCGCTCCCCGGATCTCCGTCTCCACCGGCCGCGTGGCTCCCGCCCTCGACGCCGACGCCCGCCGGCAAGGCTGTGGGCCCGAGCCATGGTCCTCCTGGCTACGCGCCCGTCCTGATGCGCGCCATTGTGGACGAAGAGGTCGCGCTTGGCTTCGTATCAGCGCCAACCAGCGCCTCCGGTGTCATCCGCCTCGGAGTAGGGATGGAAGGTGCTAGCGTCAACTCCCCACCACCACTGGAGGCTACTGCGTGCACACTAAGGGTCTGTTTGGTTTGAGTCCTGGCCATGGTGCCTGGAAAAAGTAAATGCCTGGAACAGGCCTAAGAGCACGTGTTTTATATGCCTGGGCAGGCTGGCCGGAGGGAATGGCGTTTGGTTGATGCCCTATCCTGGAAAATCATTAGGGAAAATTTTATAGGACCAAGAACATGTACAGTTGTGGAACCCACTAGCCCATCAGAATATTTTAACACTAATTCATAGCTAGGCACGCACCAGGCTTGTGAAATCGGTGGCTTGGCCTCAGGCTAATGGTTGTGCCTGGATTGACGCAGGCTAACGACGATGACAAACCTTTCTAGGCCAGGCATGCTGTCAAATGCTCAGGTTACTATCCAAACAAGTCTCAGGCAGTTTTCAGGCACGCTCGTGGCCAGGCATGAGTTCATGAGGAAGGCAACCAAACTAACCCTAACACTGTCTGCGGGCACACTAGCACATTTCAAGGCAACCAAATGCGTCCATGGCCTCTCCTCCTCCATGAAAAACGATGGATATGCTTTGAGCCTTTGACGCAATCAAGTCCCTGGCACACTGACACTGTCCGCGGAATTAAAGCCTCCCATACACTGATACACTGAACCAGCTTAGAAACTCAGACAGCTACATCCCAGCATGTACGGTCGTAATGTTCATGAGATGAAAGGTACGCCATGCGACGCGAGAGCACGTCGCTTGCGTTTACATGAACGATGGATGGTGTCTCCACCCTTCCATCCTTATCACGACCGGTCGCCGCTCACCAGCGTGCATCACGAGGATAAAAATGTTGGACCGGCTAAACAAGGCCCGTGGTGCAGCAGCGCAGCTCCATCCGAGACTAGATTTGCCGGTCTCCGCTTCTCAGGGTCTCTGAACAGGGTGAGTCCCCTGAATAGTGTTTGAAGGCATACAGACCACTGCACAATGGATCTCGGAGCTCAACTGGACCAGAACGAGAGACATGAGATCTGATGCATCCTTGGGGGTGAAAGAGGAATGACAGGCTGCACATTCAGTTATGGGACCCCCATTGACCAAGTGCCACGCGTGCAGCCGGCACGGCCTGAGCTGTACAAGTGCCGACGCGTGCAGCCTACGTGCCTGCCACCGCGCCCTGCCATACCAATGTACTGTACATCGAGAAATTATACTGGTCGGGCCATTGTTTCCCTAGAAACTGGGGCGCGCATCCTCGCCATCTATATAGCCCGCTGCGCACAACCAAGAGAGACACTCTCAATGGACAACATCATAGTGGTGGAAGCTTTAAGGTTAAGCGAAGGGAGGAGATGTTAGGATGGATAACATCACGGTGGTGGAAGCTTTACGGTTAAACGAAGGACAGTCAATGGTTGCAGCACCTATTCTGGAGAGCTGCAGAGGTCTACTTAGAGAGATCGGGAAGGTTACTATTGAGCATTGTAATAGAGAGTCTTATCGGATCTCGGATTCCAGCAAAACTCTCAAGGTTCGAACACTGGGGTGCGCACGAAGATCTCCCTTTACCAACTCATGCCCTGAACTTCGCCACGGTCTCAAAGCTCAGCTCGACGAACTCGCAACACAAGAGACACACAATTTATACTGGTTCAGGCCACCGTTGTGGTGTAATACCCTACTCCAGTGTGGTGTTGTGGATTGCCTCTCGAGCTGAGGATGAACAGTACAAGGGGAAGAACAGCCTCCTGAGGCGAGGTGTTCTTGTGCTTGGTGGGAGTGTGAATGGGTTGGATCTAGTCCAGGATGAGATGGCTGAGGCTCAGTTCCTGTTCAGGTTTAGTTGCCTCCTACTGTGGTGGCTAATCCTATTTATAGGGGCCCTGGTCCTCTCCCCAAATATTAAGTAGGAAGGGATGCCACAACGGCCAATTTGAAAGGGGACAACTAGTACAAGTTATCCTGACAAAAGCAGTCTTCGCCTGCCAAAGGCTCTGGTGGTGACGCCGCCTTGGGCCCCATGGTGACCTCCGTCTTGCCGCCCTGCTAGTTTTGGTCTCGTTGCACCGATATGGAAACCTTTGCTTGACGCCTCAGTACTCCTCGTCTGTGCTTGCCTCCTTAGCACCAAAGAGGAAACAAGGACACTATGCGCGCTAGTGCCCGCCTGGTCTCGATCGTCATGGCTCACGTCACTGGAACCTCGCGAGGTTTGCCTGGCCTTGATCTCTCTGCCCCTCGCGAACCAGCCTGGTGAGGCCGCTCCCGAGGAGGTCTTGTGTCGTCCGCCTCGCGAGGCTTGGCCCCTCGCGAGGGTCTTGTATGCTTGTTGGTGAAGATGGGCCGTACGGGCCCGCTTGCAGAGCCACGCCGTGGGCCGTAGGCAGGCAAGTCTAGGGACCGCCGTTCCCAGAATGCCGATAGTAGCCCCCGGGCCCAAGGCGCTCTCGGTCTTGGCTTCGAGGCGAAGCCAAAGGGCAAGTGCGGAGCGCCGCGGGCCCCAATAGCATGCGGCCTTGGTTAACGTGTGGCGGTTGATTTGATGTGGGCGTCTCCGCTTCCCCACGCTGCCTCGGCAACTGCCCGACTTGAAAAGTCTCTGTTGCATGCAAGGAAAAACCATCATTACCTATGATCGTGGGGGCGCTGGTTGGCCTTCTTCTGCTATAAATAGGGAGGGGGGCAGAGCCCCCGTCGCCCATCTCTTCCCATCCCGCTCGCTTCTCTCCCTTTGCTCCATCGCCAGTAGCGACACCAATGGCGTCGTCGAAGAGGTTCTCCACCGCGGAGAAAGGGAAGGCCCCTCGCGAGGGTCCCGGCTCTCCGGTGCCCAAGCATGGACGCGGCCGTCCCCGCAAGCACACGGCGACCCCCGCCGCGGCCCCCCGCAGCCGCGGCGGTGCCGCTTCGCGTGGCAGGGGTCGCTCTGCTCGTGGCAACCTTGTTGATGAAGGGAGACGTGCCATGGTCGCGTGGCCTCCCCGGCCGCGCTTCCACTCATCGGAGGTGTTGCCGGAGTTCGTCGTATGGCCGGAGAACCCGGCCGGCAATTGACTTCAGCTCCCGCGCTTCTTCGCTGACGAGCTGTCGGGCTCTGGTCCAGGCGGGCTCGGGCTACAGGCGGACGGCTGCTGCAGCAGGGCTTCCTGGGACGCGGTTGAGGTCTCCGTCGCGGGCAACATAGCCCTGGCCCGCGGCTGGCAGGCGTTTGCCCGCGCGCGCGACCTGGGCAGGCGGTGCACCCTCCATTTCAAGTATGACGGTAACGCGACCCTCTATGTGAGGGTGTTTGGGGAAGATGGTCGCTGCGCCGGGTGCTGCCTCGAGGTCAACGACGGCGAAGAGGTGATCGGCCTTGGCGATGGTCGTGATGAGGATGAGGGTGAACCCGCCCTTGGTGCCGACCATGTCTCATCCGACTACGGCGGCTCTTCCTCCGGCGACAGCTCCAGCAGCGGTGGTTATGACCAGCCACCGCGCCCGCTTTGAAGGCGGCAGTGGGTTGTCTCGTCGCTGCGCCTCCATGAAGTGCGAGGAGGGGTCTGGCTGAGCTCAGGACGACGCCAAGAGCCCGCCCTCGCGGACCGCTGTAGGGGCACACGCCGCTTTTATTTCGTTCTTCCTTTCCTTCCTGTATTAAGAAAGAAACCAGCATGGGCCCTTGAGGGGCATGCAACAAACTGCGATTTCCCAAGTATTATGCTATGTTTATCGTTGATGTGTTGTGTCGCAACATCGTCGTTTTATGTAGAGATAACTTAGCTTGACTTGCTCGAAGTAGTCTCCTCCTCATGAGGCGCTTGCTTCCTGGTGCCTGTCGAGGCCTCCTTGGCCTGGTAGGCGCTTAGGAACTAAAAAAAATTCATTAAGAGGCTTATCGTTCACCCGAGCCTTGGTCATAGGCCCCACAGGCCTTGACCCAGCGCTTCGTATCGCGGTACCCGAGGGGCATGGATTAGGATAGGTGCGTCAGCTTGTGGGCTCGAATGAGGGTGCCTCGCAAAAAGAAGACGGAAGGCAGAAAAGGAAAAACGCTCATGAGGGCACCCGTCCAGCCCCCTCATGGGGAATGCGAGAGAGAGTGCAGGCTAAACTGAAGACGGAAACAAAGGCAGAAGGCGACGGAACCAAATCAGCGAAGAACACCAGAAGCAAACTTCAATTAAAAGAGGGTGAGCCAACTACGGAAAGCAAATGAAAAGCCACGTCCGACACCTAGTCTAGTCTTCATGTCTTCTCACCAGCGCGGAGCTAAGTGCTGCCACTAGGACGTGGGAGGGGGGCCCCGAGGCCCGAGGGCGGCACTCCTGAGACTCCGGGGCGTGTACAGCCCCACTCATTATTACGTGAGAGTGTCATGAGCGGAGACCTTCATAGGCACTGGGCCTTCTTCACAGGCGCTGGGCCTTTCTTCACAAGCGTAGGGCCTTTCTTCATGGGTAGAACTTCTGGAGGTGCTGCATGTTCCAGGCGTTCTGGATGGGTACCCCGTCCTGTGTCTCTAGGTGCGCGGCGCCAGGCCTGGAGACATGGACGACCTTGAACGGGCCCTCCCACATGGTCGAGAGCTTATGCAGCCCTTCCCTAGAGAGCACCCGCCTCAGGACGAGGTCACCCACCCGTCCTGGAGCGGACACTGCGACAGTGGTACCGCCACAACACCTGATGGTATCTTGCTGCCCGTAGTGCAGCTTCATGGCGGCGTTCCTCCCCCAGCACGAGGTCCATCCCCCGCGTGGCATCCTGCTGCATATCATCAAACGCCAGGACCAATGCGGACCGATGCTTGACCTCATGAGGGAGGATCGCTTCTGCTCCATAGACAAGGAAGAACGGGGTCTCGCCCGTGGGCTTGGTGGAGGTGGTGCGGATGGACCACAGCACGGACTGCAGCTCGTCATGCCAGCCTGTGCCGCAAGCATCGAGCTTCTTCTTGAAGGTCCTGGTCTTGAGGCCTCTCAGGACCTCCGCGTTGGCGCGTTCAGCTTGGCCATTGCTCCGGGGGTGCGCCACTGAAGCATAGCAAATCTGCGTTCCGAGGTTAGTGCAGTACGTTTTGAAGAGATTACTGGTGAATTGTGAGCCATTATCGGTGATGATGCGGTTGGGGACCCCAAAACGGCTCAGGAGGCCCTTGATGAACTTGACCACAGAGCCAGCTGGGATGGTGCGGACGGCTTCCACCTCCGACCACTTGGTGAACTTGTCGATGGCAACATAGAGGTACCGGTAGCCCCCAGGCGCTCGAGGGAACGGGCCCAGGATGTCCAGTCCCCAGACTATGAACGGCCATGAGAGTGGAATGGTCTGGAGGCCCTAAGCTGGCTGATGGATTTGCTTGGCGTGGAATTGGCAGGCCTCGCAGGATCTCGCCAGCTGAGTTGCGTTGTTGAGCGCCGTAGGCCAGTAGAATCCACTGCGGAATGCCTTGCCGACGAGGGTTCGTGATGATGAGTGATGCCCGCAGTCCCCGCCGTGTATGTCGGCTAGCAGCTCCTTCCCCTGTTCCTTGGAGATGCAACACAGTGAAACGTCATTTGTTCGCTTCTTGTATAACTCACCGTCCTAGATGCAGTATACCATGGCTTACCGGGCCAAACGCTCCGCGTCCTCCTCCTTCTCTGGCAGCGTCCCTTGCATCAGGTATTCCTTGAATTCCTTGGTCCAACACCCCTCTTGAGGCTCGAGCGCCAAGAGTAGACGCGCTCCCGAAGTCGAGCCACAGGCTGGGGCTCCCATGGCAGGTGCTTGCGGGAGCTCCTCCCGAGGCTGCGCTGTCCTTGAAAGTGGTGGTGTCGCCGATGGCTTGAAGAGCCGCTCCTCGAAGATTCCAGGCTCTTGGGGCTATCGCTTGGATGCCCTTCTAGCGGTGTCGTTGGCTTCCTTGTTGGTTCCCCGAGGCACGTGCTACAACTCCAAGCCCAGGAACTGCTTCTCCATCTTGCGCACTTCCGCGAGGTATTCCTCCATGTGTTCATCCTCCGCCTCATATACCTTGTTGGAGAAGTTGACGAGGAGCCGCGAGTTTCCCGTGATGGTGAGACGCTTCACCCCAGTGCCGCCGTAGCCTTCAGGCCAGCTATGAGGCCTTCGTACTCTGCAATGTTGTTGGAGACCTTCTCGCCCTGCTGGAAGCAGAGCTGCATGATGTAGTAGAGCTTGTCCTGAGTGGGCGAGATGAGCACTGCTCCAGCCCCCGCGCCTTAGTGCGCCAAGGCACCATCGAAATACATGACCCAGCCGTCGGGCACCTCACTTCCAGGCGAGAGGGAACGGTCCTCGCCTATTTCAAGCGCCGGGGCGTCCGTCCATTCTGCCACGAAATTGGCGAGCGTGGCTCCCTTGATGACCCTGGCGGTGCTGAACTCCAACTGGAATGCCTGCAGCTCGATGTTCCACTTGGCGACCCTCCCGGCGGAGTTGGGGCTCCTAAGCACCCTCTCCAGTGGGTAGGCCGAGACAACCTTGATGAGGTGGCCTTGAAAGTAGTGTCGCAGCTTACGTGAGGCCACCAGGAGCGCGAGTAGGAGTTCTGAGGCATGGGGTACCGTGCTCTTGCATCCCGCAACACCGTGCTGACGAAGTATACCGGGTGCTCGACAAGGGCAGGTGCGCTGATGAGGCTTGCACCTTCCGGGAGTTGAGGTGCCTCCTGAGGTGGTGGAGCCCCCAACACTTGATCGCTTGTTGGGGCCTTTGCGGGTTCGGGGGCGTCGTCCTGCTGAGCTTGCTCCTCTGCTATCGCTGCTGCGGCCCTTGCGGCGCCCTCCTGGTCTTGTGTCATCTCTGCTGGGGGCGTAGCTCGGCACGATGCGCCCTTGGCTTGGTGTTCTTCCCGAACCGCCACTACAGCTGCGCTGGCGGAGTGGGGAGTGGCGGTGCCACCATCACTGGACGGCTGGTCAGGTATCTCTTGAGGTCTTGGAATGCTCGGTCGGCCTCCGGGGTCCACTCGAATGGGCCCTTCTTCTTCATCAGCTTGAAGAAGGGTAGGGCGCGCTCTCCCAGCTTGGAAATGAAATGTCCCAATGCAGTCACCCACCGTGCAAGCTTCTATTGCGGTGGACTCATGTCTTCAATGGCTTTGACCTTCTCTGGGTTGGCCTCCATCCCCCTATGGGACACAAGGAAGCCCAGCAGATTACCGTAAGGGACGCCAAACACGCACTTCTCTGGGTTGAGTCACAAGTCCACCTGGCGGAGGCTTTCAAAGGTCTCCTCCAGGTCTTGGATCAAGGTCCCCCCCTCCCGAGACTTCACCATGATGTCGTCGACGTAGGCTTCAACATTTCTCCCGAGCTGTCGACCCAAGGCGATGTGCATGAGCCGCTAGAAGGTTGCGCCTGCGTTGCACAACTCGAAGGGCATGCAAGTGTAGCAGTACACCCCACACAGGGTCGGGAAGGCTGTCTTCTCCACATCTTCTACCGCCATCTTGATCTGATGATATCCTGAGAACGCATCCAGGAAGCACAACAAGTCGCACTCAGCAGTGGAGTCGACAATCTGGTCGATGTGTGGAAGAGGGAACGGATCTTGAGGGCAGGCCTTGTTGAGGTTGGTGAAGTCGACGCACATTCGCTCCTTCCCACCTTTCTTGGGCACGACGACGGGGTTTGCTAGCCACTCGGGGTACCGAACCTTGCAAATGACACCAGCAGCCTCCAACTTGCGGGTCTCTTGGACGATGAAAGCTTGCTTCTCCATGGACTGCCACCTCGCCTTCTGCTTTACACAGCGTACGTTGGGGCACACCTTCAGGTGGTGCTCTATCACCCCTCTTGGTACCCCTACCAGCTGATCGGGCTCCCAAGCGAACACTTCCTTGTTTGTGCGCAAGAACTTCACCAGTGCCTCCTCCTGATCAGGCTCGAGGTTGGCGCCTATGGTAAAGGTTGCCCCCGAGGACCCGTCCTCCTCGACTGGCACTTGCTTGGTTTCTGCCTTGTCTTGAGTCAAAAACTGCTTCTTCTTGGTTGGTGCGGTTCCCTTGGCCTTGGAGGTATCTGTGTCGGCGGGCTACGCTGTTGCGACGGTCTTGAAGGTGAGCTTGAGCGTCATCAAGGCTTCCTTGGTCTCCCCAACTACTATGAGGACACCCTTGCTCCCGGGCATCTTCATGAGGTTGTAAGCCGGATGGGTCGCCGTCATGAACTAAGCCAGGGCCGGATACCCGAGGATGGTGTTGTACGGGAGGCTGATGTGGGTGATGAAAGTCGACTAGCTCGGTGTGGTAGTTGTCACGCGTGCCGAAGGTCATGGGGAGGCGGGTCCGCCCCAGGGAGTGGGCGGAGCCTCCACCAACCCCTAAGAAAGGCTTGCTAGGGTGGAGCCGCTCGAGCGGTATGTGAAGAAGGCTGAAGGCCTCGACGGAGAGCATGTTGAGGCCGGCGCCGCCATCGATGAGCGTCTTGGTGACGGACACGTGGCAGATGGTGGGCGCGCAAAGCATTGGGAGCACACCCGAGCCGATGGTGGAGACGGGATGATCCCCTGAGTAGAAGGTGAGGTCGGCCTCAGGCGCGGCCCAGCCCGGCGGAGCCCTTGGGCGCTTGGAAGTGGCGCTAATCTGGTGAAAGAACGGCTTGACGTGACGATCCGAGGGCAGTGCTTGCAAGCCGCCGAGGAGGGCCGCAACCGCGTGGTGCGAGAGCACCGCGTAGCGTGCAGCGAAGAGGCCGCGCAACTCCTCCCAAGATGCCACCGTGGATCCGGGGAGGTTGAGCAGCCAGGCGCGCGGTGCGCCAGTGAGGGCCATGGGAAGCCAGTTGGCCATGACCTTGTCGTCTCCCCCGGCCTTAAAGACGACCTCCTCATACGCCAGTAGGAAAGCCGACTGGTCCGCCGCGCCGTCGTAGCGCGGCGGCATCTACGGCTTGAACTTGGGTGGCCACTGCACCTACCGCAAGGCGGGAGAAAGGGCTCGGAGCCCCCCAAGTGTCACTGTGGGCACCCGTAGATCCAGCCGGAAGGGCGGCGCCAGCCATGGAGAATGGGCATGAAGATGGTGGAGTGCAAATCGACGGAAGGAAAACTCCGGCGCACCCCTACCTGGCGCGCCAAATCTCGGATCTCGGGTTCCGGCAAAACCCTCAAGGTTCGAACACCGGGGTGCGCATGAAGATCTCCCCCTACCAACTCATGCCCTCAACTTCGCCATGGTCTCAAAGCTTAGCTCGACGAACTCGCAACACAAGAGACATAAGATTTATACTGGTTCAAGCCACTGTTGTGGTGTAATACCCTACTCTAGTTTGGTGTGGTGGATTGCCTCTTGGGCTAAGGATGAACAGTACAAGGGGAAGAACAGCCTCCTGAGGCGAGGTGTTCTTGTGCTTGGTGGGTGTGTGAATGGGTTGGATCTAGTCCAGGATGAGATGGCTAAGGCTCAGTTCCCGTTCGGGTTTTGTTGCCTCCTACTGTGGTGGCTAATCCTATTTATAGGGGCCCTGGTCCTCTCCCCAAATATTGAGCGGGAAGGGATGCCACAACGGCCAATTTGAAAGGGGACAACTAGTACAAGTTATCCTGAGAAAAGCAGTCTTCGCCTGCCAAAGGCTCTGGTGGTGACGCCGCCTTGGGCTCCATGGTGACCTCCATCTTGCCATCCTGCTGGTCTTGGTCTCATTCCACCGATATGGAAACCTTTGCTTGACGCCTCGGTACTCCTCGCCTGCACTTGCCACCTTAGCACCAAAGAGGAAACAAGGACACTGTGCATGCTGGCGCCCGCCTGGTCTCGATCGTCATGGCTCACATCACTAGAACTTCGTGAGGTTTGCCTGGCCTTGATCTCTCTGCCCCTCGCGAACCAGCCTGGTGAGGCCGCTCCCGAGGAGGTCTTGTGTCGTCTGTCTCGCAAGGCTTGGCCCCTCGCGAGGGTCTTGAATGCTTGTTGGTGAAGATGGGTCGTACGGGCCCGCTTGCAGAGCCACGCCGTGGGCTGCAGGCAGGCAAGTCTGGGGACCCCAGTTCCCAGAATGCCAACAAAGTCTAATATAGTTGCTCGTGAGCTAGCTTATCGGGGTCGTGCAAACAATCCATCTTTATGGCCGGATGCACCTCTTGACTTTTATTGTTAAATTTTTAGCGGGTGATGTAAGCGTTATTTGATGTTAATAAAGCTACCCATGAAGGCCTTCCCATCACAAAAAATGAGACACTCTCAAAGTTCCCATCGTCGATCTCCGGGAGCCGAATGAAACACCATGGTGGCTACGATCGAGGACCTGCATGTAACTCCCTGAGACCGTTGCGCCAGGTGTCTCCTAGTTGTCCGTTGTTGTTGCCTTGTCTTTTGCTTGCGTGTCACATCTTGCCATGTCATCATCCGCATTGCATATGCATGTTTTCAAAACTTTCCTCCGTCCGGGTCTCTCAGTTCCTTCAGTTGTCCATTCTGAGCCCAGACACACTTGCACGCGCCCGCGGCATGTCCGAAATAGTATTTTATAAGTGGCCGAAAAATGTTCTCGGAATAGGATGAAAGTTGGCGTGTAGTCTTATTATAGTGTAGATAGACCGCCTGTCAAGTTTCATTGCTTTTGGAGTTTGTTTGACGCCCCAACGGATAACTATAGCGGCAGTATAGCCGGTCTTTTCGTCGGACGTTTTCGGTCTCCGGAAACCGTGTCGAGCTGCATCTCTCCCCTCTTATCTCAGACTAACCCTCTCTCCACAGTCCACCTAGGCCCATGCCTACTCCTCTTCACGCCCGGAGCCGTCCGATGCGTTCGCACGGTCCGAAAACCCCTCTTTGCTCAAAGCACAAACCCCCTCGCGTGCGTGTCCGAAACTTCCCCGAACCCGACCCGGGCAGTTGTCACCGTTGGGTCCGGATCAGCCCCAAACGTCTAGAAAACATCCCCATTTTCTTAATTGGACTCCCTAACATATTTTTTCTCGTCCGTCCGATTTAAATCTAAGGGTTTCCATTAGTCTGCTTTTAGATCCACTTGATATAAATATAAGTCCAACCCTTGATTTTAGGCAGGCTGTCCCATCCATCTCATCGTCGCCGCCACTCCAAAATCCTCTTCCTCGGGATCCCCTCCGATCTCCCTCGATCCCCTCGCCAAACCAACCACCGAAGCCTGCAGCCTCCTCCCACCTTTGGATCATCTGCCGGCCAACCCGAGCCCCTCCTGTGCCCGAGCCCTCCGGCCTCGAGCTCCACCACGCCTCCTGCTGTGTCGAACACACGCGGGACTCCTCGCTCCTATCGCCAGCCTTGAGCCCCATCCCTGAGCTTCTACAACCCCATGGCGCCCCGACCTCTAGATCGAGATGGTCTCGATCCCGAGTCGCCAGGCCGGGCTCCATCGACCTCTCCCCTGCTCTCCTTCCCTTTATTCCCCATCTCTCTCCCGTGTTTCACCCTCTCTCTCTCTGTCTCTTTGAAACAGAGTACTCCCGCAGGTTCCCGTTGCCAACGGCCGCCATGGATGCCTCCCAAGCTCCACATCGCATCGTCCCTTTCCTCTAGCCCGAGCAGAGCTCCGCCTCCGCTTCATCTGCTGCCTCACCGCCGCGCCGGTGAGCGCGATGCCGGAGGACCACAGGTCGCCGTGCCTCTGCCCGTCCTTCCCCTTTTCTCTTTCCCTGCCATGCTAAAATGATTTAATTCATAATTATTTAATTGTAGCTCCAAATTTAATAATCTTTATATGTAAATGGGGTAGAAAAATGCATAGTTTAACATGGTGGCATCTCTTTGCATGTTTGACAACTCTAAAATATGGTTTAGGGCAGAACAGGACCAAACCTAATATATGCACATGAGGAGTTTCCGGATTTGTTGTTTGTTGTTCCGGCCTCATTTAAACTTGGCTAGATAGGTTCTTTTGCTTCACCTCTTGCCATGCTAACCAACATTTAATATTGTTGAGTATATAAATGGGAGAGAACTAAATAAGTCATGTGGTGTTTTCTTCAATATGCAACTCTGTTGCATATTGAGCTCCACTTAATTTGTAGTGTTGTTTGTTGCACTTTGCCATGCCATGCTTCATTAAACCGGACATGCATCATACTTGGTTGTGCATCATGCCATGTTTATGTGATGGTTGTTTACTATGTTGTTTGCTCCTTTCCGGTGTTGCTTCTTCGTGTTAGTTCCGGTAACGTCGCATTTGTGAGGATTCGTTCGACTTCTTCTGTTTGTCTTCTTCGTGGACTCGTTCTTCTTCCTTGCGGGATCTCAGGCAAGATGACCATACCCTCGAAATCACTTCTATCTTTTCTTGCTAGTTGCTCACTCTATTGCTGTGACGCGATACCCACCACTTGCTATATCATGCCGCCCATATTGCCATGGCAAGCCTCTAACCCACCTTTCCTAGCAAACCGTTGTTTGGCTATGCTACCGCTTTGCTCAGCCCCTCTTATAGCGTTGCTAGTTGCAGGTGAAGATAAAGTTTTGTTCCATGTTGGAACATGGATATTGTTGGGATATCATTACTATATCTTATTTACTTTAATGCACCTATATACTTGGTAAAGGGTGGAAGGCTCGACCTTATGCCTGGTGTTTTGTTCCACTCTTGCCGCCCTAGTTTCCGTCATACCGGTGTTATGTTCCTTGATTTTGCGTTCCTTACATGGTTGGGTGTTATGGGGACCCCTTGATAGTTCGCTTTGAATAAAACTCCTCCAGCAAGGCCCAACCTTGGCTTTACCATTTGCCTCACCACCACCTACCCTTCCCTCGGGTCGGCCAGCCCGAGGGTCATCTTTATTTTAAGCCCCTCCTCGGGCCAGTGCTTGTCTAAGTGTTGGTACGAACCGAGTAGACTGCAGGGCCACCTCGGGGAAACTTGAGGTTTGGTTTTACTCGTAGGATCTCTCATCCGGTGTTGCCCTGAGAACGAGATATGTGCAGCTCCTATAGGGATGTAGGTGCATCGGGCGGTCTTGCTGGTTTTGTTTTACCATTGTCGAAATGTCTTGTAACCGGGATTCCGAGTCTGACCGGGTCTTCCTGGGAGAAGGAATATCCTTCGTTGACCGTGAGAGCTTGTGATGGGCTAAGTTGGGACACCCCTGCAGGGCTTTGAACTTTCGAAAGTCGTGCCCGCGGTTATGGGCAGATGGGAATTTGTTAATGTCCGGTTGTAGAGAACTTGACACTTGACTTAATTAAAATGCATCAACCGCGTGTGTAGCCGTGATGGTCTCTTCTCGGCGGAGTCCGGGAAGTGAACACGGTTCTTGTGTTATGCTTGAACGTAAGTAGTTTCAGGATCACTTCTTGATCACTTCTAGTTCATGACCGTGCATGGCTTCTCTTCTCGCTCTTATTTGCGTATGTTAGCCACCATATTATGCTTAGTGCTTGCTGCAACTCCACCTCACTACCCTTTCCTACCCATAAGCTTAAATAGTCTTGATCTCGCGGGTGTGAGATTGCTGAGTCCCCGTGACTCACAGTTTACTTCCAACACCAGTTGCAGGTGTCGATGATACCAGTGCAGGTGACGCAACCCATCTCAGGTGGGAGCTCGATGAAGATCGTGTTCGTTGTGTTGTTTTGTTTCCTTTTGATCAGTACTGGAGCCCAGTCGGGGCGATCGGGGATCTTTTGCATTAGGGGTTGTCTTTCTTTATTTGGTTCCATAGTCGGACCTTGATTGTATTCTGGATGATGTAATGCTATATTCATGTATTGTGTGAAGTGGCAATTGTAAGCCAACTCTTTATCCCTTTCATTTTCAGTACATGGGATGTGTAAAGATTACCCCTCTTGCGACATGCCTACTATGCGGTTATGCCTCTAAGTCGTGCTCCGACACGTGGGAGATATAGCCGCATCGTGGGTGTTACAAGTTGGTAATCAGAGCCTTCCCCGACTTAGGAGCCCCCTGATTGATCGAATCGCTGACGTTGTTGAGTCTAGAAAAATGTTTTGAGTCTTTTAGGATTATATATATCTGAGAGTAGGATTCTTTTTACACCTCAGTCCCTTCGTCGCTCTGGTGAGGCCTCCTGACACAGAGTTTTGACTCTTCTCTTCTCAAATTTCACGATTTTTTAGGATCACGTGGGTATCTTGGAATCATTCCGATGGTTTTGTGACAAGAACATTGTTCTTGGTGCCTCCTGACATTTAGGGGTTGTGGCAGTGTCCCGGGGGTTGAGCTCCGAGGTGTTGTCGTCACAATTTTATCGCTGCAGTTCTAGAATGCCTGAGTTCGCCGACATCGAAAATCTCTTTTATGCAGTTGTTGGTGAGATAACCTTCGACGCCACCCAGTACTAGGGCGGGAGTTCGGGAGTATTGCCATAACTCGTATAACGGATGCTTTTCGAAGGTTGAGGTAAATGATTTCCGAAGGTTTCTTGGTTAAGTGTTGAAGGATGGATATAGCTGGATGTAGGATTTGCTAGTTTTGGGTGAGATATTATGCTTCCCCTATATCCCCAACACCTGATTTCATAACCAGAAAGTTTCGGGAGTTTATAAGTGGGAATTCAAGTAGCTCCTAGGATATCTTTCCGACAGATGCATGATATGAGATTGGGGTTCGACGTCTAGTGGTCCGCCTATCCACGGTTGGTTTTACAGTGGTCTCGTTGTCTCTTAAAGAGTCCTTGGCTATGCTGACTCGGGGACGCTTCGTATGTCATGTGCACTGCCTTGTACATGATGGTGTTGTACGATCGTGCCAGTGTGGGCCCCACCACAAAAACTTCGGACGAAATCTCTATCATATGTTTGTTCCGGCTTTTTTCTGCAAGCCAATCCTTTGTTTTGTTTTGAGTTGTGGTATTCGAGTTGCTTCAATGTCAAGTGTTGATTCCATACCTTCCCTAAGCAGTGTTCTCATATTTCTATGTGGATGCTAATCCATCATGATCATCGAGATTGTGATGTCAATCCTTTTCAACCGGCGTGTTTCTCTTCAAGTGGATCCGATCATTTCAACATCCGCAAGATCACCTCTCGGTTTCCCCAAGTTGTTCGCTTCATATGTCCCCAAGGTTCCTTTCTTTTACCCACCCTCCCACCCTTGTTTCTTCAAGGACTCAGATTACTAAATCAAGTATCCATTTTATTCATGTGAATCCTCTTCATTCCTTTCCGTCAATGTTCTTATCCGGTGATTCTCAGGAAGATACTAACGGAGCCTCAAGTTCATCATTATTCACTCTTTTTCTTCTCCGGTGGATTCAAGTGAAGCTTTGTTGATCATAATATTTCCTTGTTTCAACGCTTTCCCATGCCATTCCACCTCTTAATCTTTCACTTCTCGCTATTCAATTGTTCAGGAGTGCTGAAGATATCTCAGAAGATTCATGTTTCCACCCTGCATTCGTTCAACCTATTCCGAGGGTGTTATCTCATTCAAGCCATTTAATTCAACCGATGCAATCTCTCTTTTCAAGCAATCTTTTCAACGGTGTTTCTCTTGAGTGGGCCCTAACCCACAGGTATTTTCCCTGGATCTTACCTGACTCGTCTTATTTTCTCGGGGTTACTCTCAATTTCATTCAAAGTTTGACATAAGAATGATTTGTCATCAGTCAAATGTCTTTCTCCAAGATCTTTCGAATTCTTTTCATCGTCGGTTCAACCTTTCTATTCTTCATCCCGGAGTGCCTCTACAATTCATGGTGGTGTTTCTCATCGTCATTCTCTGCATTTGAAGACCGGAGAAGAGTTCCTCTTAAATCCTTATCCGTTCTCTTGAAGATTCTTGGTGCTAGCTTTATGCCATCCTCTCATAATTGTTTTCGATCGTGAGAATTCTTTTCACCCATCCAAAGCATTTCATGAGTTGTTTCCATTTCTTTCCTCCAAAGGCCATCTTTTCAAATATTATTCATTCCAGTTTTCAGCTATTGTTCTCCAAATTTTACCGGTGCATCATTCAATTATTCTCTAATCAGGTCGTGATCTCTTCGTTCACTTGTATCTAAATTCTCTCAAGTATCTTCATTCATTTTCCAATTCTACCCGGTGATTTGTGCCTTTGCTACTCTCATTTTCAATTCTTATGGTGGTTCATTCAAGAGTTCTCTTCCTATGTTCTCATGTCAGTTCATTCGTTCTTTCAAATCCTAACGGTGGTTCGTTGAAGCATTTTCCCGAGTTTGCTCTATATATATCTTAATCCTTTTTATGAGAATAAGTAGTATGCCAAATCCGTTTCTTGTCATCAATCTACATTGGTGAAGGATACGCATAACACAATTCTTATTCTCGGTTCATCCATGTGATTCATCTTTCTCTCTGGAGTTGTCCTTCATATCACATTCTTGGTTCGAGATGCTTCATCTTTTCTTTTCGGAGTTTGTAAATGTTGAATAAATTCTCGTTTTCAATTGTTTCATCTTTTCTTTTCCCGGAGTTCCAAGATCTCTCAACTATATCACCATGAAGATTCATCTAAATCTTTGCAAGGATTCACCTTGTGTTGTCAAACTTCTCTTTCTTTTTATCATCATTTTGTTACCGGAGTTCTTCATGGAGGCGCTACATGGTGGTTCATCAAGGATTCCTTTCATTCTTCAGTTGTTCGTCAAGATTTCCCTCGAAGTTTTGATCTGCCAAGTTATACTCTAAAATAAACATGGTGTTCAACACATGTCTTGTTTGGAGGAGTTCAAGCTCTCTTCATCTTGCATTTCTAAGTGCAATTCTTTCTATCTTGTCTCTTGGGGTGGTGTTATGCCATTCTTGACAATTTCCCTTCGTGTTTCATGATTCACAAGTTGTCCAGAATGACATATTTTAAACCCATCATTTTCAATTCGTTCATGAGATCCTTTGCAACCAATCAATCTCCTCATTGGAGCTATCTTGGGTTATTTTTCACCTAAAGCTTTCCCTAAGGATTTTGCTATTTATGGTGCTTATAAATGACCCGAGTTCTTCACTTATCCTCCCGGTGAAATAAGTTTCTCGTCTCCTTGTTCATATCAATCCAATCTTTTGTTTCCATTAGTGGCAGAATTTCACCTCATAATTTCGAGATGTTTTCCAAAAGCCCACAACAAGCTTACTCTCTTCGTTGTTGGTTTTCCAACAACTTCGTTCGACCTTTCTCCTAAAGATGCTTTTTCAAGTTCATTTGAGGTAGAAGATGTTGTTTTCTCCTCCGTTCTTTTGGTTCCATTCTTACATTTGTTTCGGAGGCATTGTGATGTTGCCCTCTTCGACCAATCATCTCGTCTTCTCGGGATCATGTTCTTTTCATGCTTATCCATTCAACCGGAGTTTCGTGCTCTCTTTTCAAGCTCTTCCCATTCTGTTAAGTTTTCCATCCCTTCTCAACCGGAGTGATGCCTGAAATCGTTCTTACCCCTTGTGCCATTTTTTCAATAGTTCCGGAGGCAGTGTGTTGTTGATCTCTTCAAGTATCCTCTCATCTTGTCAAGTTCTTGTTCAATTCCTTCCATTGAGTGCTGCCCAAATTGTATCAATTTTACTCCTTCTTCATCTCGTTTTTACCGGAGTGTTTGCATGTACGTCTTGTCCATTGCAACCCTTTTCTTATGTCTCTCAACCTACAAGGTTCTAGTAATGTTCCTTCTTCCTCTTTCCTAACGAAGTGTTTTCAACTTCGTTTATCTTCATTGTATTCTTTCTTTCAATTTGTTAAACCTCGCAAGGTTCTTTGGTCTCACTCGTTTGTCAAAGAAGCAACTTAGCCTTACCTCTTCTCTTCCTCTTCCGTTTCCCTCCGGTGCCATCCTAGATCTCGGGGCGAGATCCTTTCGTAGTGGTGGAGTGTTGTAACGCCCCGAGACCGTTGCACCAGGTGTCTCCCAGTTGTTCGCTGTTGTTGCCTTGTCTTTTGCTTGCATGTCGCATCTTGCCATGTCATCATCCGCATTGCATCTGCATGTTTTCAAAACTTGCATCCGTCTGGGTCTCTCAGTTCCTTCCGTTGTCCGTTCTGAGCCCAGACACACTTGCACGCGCCTGCGGCATGTCCGAAATAGTATTTTATAAGTGGTCGAAAAATGTTCTTGGAATGGGATGAAAGTTGGCGTGTGGTCTTATTATAGTGTAGATAGATCGCCTGTCAAGTTTCATCACTTTTGGAGTCTGTTTGACGCCCCAACGGATAACTATAGCGGCAGTATAGCCAGTCTTTTCGTCGGACGTTTTTGGTCTCCGGAAATCGTGTCGGGCTGCATCTCTCCACTCTTCTCTCAGACCAACCCTCTTTCCACAGTCCACCTAGGACCATGCCCACCCCTCTTCGTGCCCGGAGCCGTCCGATGCGTTCGCACGGTCCGAAAACCCCTCTTTTCTCAGAGCACAAACCCCCTCGCGTGCGTGTCGGAAACTTCCCCGAACCCGACCTGTGTAGTTGTCACCGTTGGGTCCGGATCATCCCCAAACATCTACAAAACATCCCCATTTTCTTAATTGGACTCCTAACATATTTTTTCTCGTCCGTACGATTTAAATCTAAGGGTTTCCATTAGTCTGCTTTTAGATCCACTTGATATAAATATAAGTCCAACCCTTGATTTTAGGCACGCTGTCCCATCCATCTCATCGCCGCCGCCACTCCAAAATCCTCTTCCTAGGGATCCCCTCCGATCTCCCTCGATCCCCTCGCCCAGCCAACCACCGAAGCCTGCAGCCTCCTCCCACCTTTGGATCATCTGCCGGCCAACCCGAGCCCCTCCTACGCTCGAGCCCTCAGGCCTCGAGCTCCACCACTCCTCCTGCTGTGCCGAGCACACGCGGGACTCCTCGCTCCTGTCGCTAGCCTTGAGCCCCATCCCCGAGCTTCTACAACCCCATGGTGCCCCGACCGCGGCCCAACTGCCCTCTCACCCGAACTGGGCCTTGGCCCATGGTGAGACGCCCCCCCCAGCAGCGCCTCTTTTGTTTTTTTCCAGTTGGCCCAACTTGCACCAGATTCGGCCCATAGATGTTTTTTTAGTTCTGTGAATTTACTAATTTTCCTTCACATGCATAATTACATAATATGCCATCATTTTAAAAATGCTCACACCTAAATAATCGTGCATCGGATTTAAACAAACTTAACATGAAAGTTGCTTAGAATTTTGTGTAGTTTCATAATATGTCATTTTCATCCATGTTTAAAATGCTGTTTGTGTAATTTTGCCCATATGCCATGTTAAAATGATTTAATTCATAATTATTTAACCGTAGCTCCAAATTTAATAATCTTTATATGCAAATGGGGTAGAAAAATGCATAGTTTAACATGGTGGCATCTCTTTGCATGTTTGACAACTCTAAAATATGGTTTAGGGCAGAACAGGACCAAACCTAATATATGCACATGAGGAGTTTCCGGATTTGTTGTTTGTTGTTCTGGCCTCATTTAAACTTGCCTAGATAGGTAGTTTTCTTTTGCTTCACCTCTTGCCATGCTAACCAACATTTAATATTGTTGAGTATATAAACATGAGAGAACTAAATAAGTCATGTGGTGTTTTCTTCAATATGCAACTCCGTTGCATATTGAGCTCCACTTAATTTGTAGTGTTGTTTGTTGCACTCTGCCATGCCATGCTTCATTAAACCGGGCTAGTGCTTGTCTAAGTGTTGGTCCGAACCGAGTAGACTACGGGGCCACCGCGGGGAAACTTGAGGTTTGGTTTTACTCGTAGGATGTCTCATCCGGTGTTGCCCTGAGAACGAGATATGTGCAGCTCCTATCGGGATGTCGGCGCATCGGGCGGTCTTGCTAGTTTTGTTTTAACATTGTAGAAATGTCTTGTAACCGGGATTCCGAGTCTGACCTGGTCTTCCTGGGAGAAGGAATATCCTTCGTTGACCGTGAGAGCTTGTGATGGGCTAAGTTGGGACACCCCTACAGGGTTTTGAACTTTCGAAAGCCGTGCCCGCGGTTATGGGCAGATGGGAATTTGTTAATGTCCGGTTGTAGAGAACTTGACACTTGACTTAATTAAAATGCATCAACCGCGTGTGTAGTCGTGATGGTCTCTTCTCGGCGGAGTCCGGGAAGTGAACACGGTTCTTGTGTTATGCTTGAACGTAAGTAGTTTCAGGATCACTTCTTGATCACTTCTAGTTCACGACCGTGCATGGCTTCTCTTCTCGCTCTTATTTGCGTATGTTAGCCACCATATTATGCTTAGTGCTTGCTGCAACTCCACCTCACTACCCTTTCCTACCCATAAGCTTAAATAGTCTTGATCTCGCGGGTGTGAGATTGTTGAGTCCCTGTGACTCACAGTTTACTTCCAACATCAGTTGCAGGTGCCGATGATACCAGTGCAGGTGACGCAACCTAGCTCAGGTGGGAGCTCAATGAAGATCGTGTTCGTTGTGTTGTTTTGTTTCCTTTTGATCAGTAGTGGAGCCCAGTCGGGGCGATCAGGGATCTTTTGCATTAGGGGTTGTCTTTCTTTATTTGGTTCCGTAGTCGGACCATGATTGTATTCTGGATGATGTAATGCTATATTCATGTATTGTGTGAAGTGGCGATTGTAAGCCAACTCTTTATCCCTTTCATTTTCAGTACATGGGATGTGTAAAGATTACCCCTCTTGCGACATGCCTACTATGCGGTTATGCCTCTAAGTCGTGCTCCGACACGTGGGACATATAGCTGCATCGTGGGTGTTACACTGCATGCGGACGTGCTGGCCTGCGCACTGTGCCGTGATGACCCACAAGTATAGGGGATCAATTGTAGCTCTTTTCTATAAGTAAACGTGTCGAACCGAACGAGGAGCAGCAGAAAATGACAAATGCTTTTCAGCAAGGTAATGTCTGGAAGTGCTAAAATTT
The DNA here is from genome assembly GCF_018294505.1 of Triticum aestivum. Taxonomy (NCBI): domain Eukaryota; kingdom Viridiplantae; phylum Streptophyta; class Magnoliopsida; order Poales; family Poaceae; genus Triticum; species Triticum aestivum. The sequence continues at coordinate 513,507,136 of NC_057797.1, read as the reverse complement.
ATAAGTAGCGGAGTAGTTTGATAGCAAGGTAATTTGTAAGGAGCAAGTAAACATAGTACTAAAAAAATTGCAGCAAGGTAGCCCAATCCTTTTGAGGCAAACGACAGGCCAAAACGGTCTCTTATGATAAGCAAAGCATTCTTGAGGGTACACGACATTTTCATCTAGTCACTTTCATCATGCTGGCTTAATTCATGTTTGGTACTTTGATAATTTGATATGTGGGTGGACCAGTGCTTAGGTGCTGTTCTTACTAGAACAAACCTCCTACTTATGATTAACCCTCTCGCAGGCATCTGCAACTATGAGAAAAGTATTAAGAATAAATTCTAACCATAACATTAAACTTTTGGATCCAATCGGTCCCTTATGGAATAGCGCATAAACTGGGGTTTAAGCTTCTGTCAGTCTCGCAACCCATCATCTAATTGCTACTCCACAATGCATACCCTTAGGCCCAAATATGGTGAAGTGTCATGTAGTCTACGTTCACATGACACCACTAAGGGAATCACAACATACATACTATCAAAATATCAAACACATATCAAGTTCACATGATTACTTGCAACATGATGATACGTCTCCAACATATCTATAATTTATGAAGTATTCATGCCAATATATTATCATTCTTGGATGTTTTACAATCATTTTATAGCAATTTTATATCATTTTTGGGACTAACCTATTGACCCAATGCCCGGTGACAATTGCTGTTTTTTGATTGTTTTTTACATCGCAGAAAATCAATATAAAATAGCGTCCAAACACCGCGAAACTTTTTGGAGAATTTTCATGGACCAGAACACCCAGGATGGGCCAGAGCAGCACCTGGGGGTGCCCCGAGGGGGGCACAACCCACCAGGGCATGCCTGGGGGGCCAGGCGCGCCCAGGTGGGTTGTGCCCACCTGGGTGGCCTCCTGCACCCCCTCTTTACCCTATTAATTCACAAATATTCTGAAAACCCTCGGGGTTAACCTAGATCAGAAGTTCCACCGCCGCAAGGCTCTGTAGCCACTGAAAACCAATCTAGACCCATTCCGGCACCCTGCCGAAGGGGGGAATCATCTCCAGTGGCCATCTTCATCATCCTGGCGGCCACCACGATGAGGAGGGAGTAGTCCATCCTCAGGGCTGAGGGTTTGTACTAGTAGCTATGTGTTTAATCTCTCTCTCTCTCTCTCTCTCTCTCTCTCTCTCTCGTGTTCTTAAGATGTCACGATCTTGATGTATCGCGAGCTTTGTTAATATAGTCGGATCATATGGTGTTTTCCCCTCTCAATCTTGTGATGAATTGAGTTTTCCCTTTGAGATTTCGTTGTTATCGGATTGGATGCTTTTATGGATTTGAGAACACTTGATATATGTCTTGCAGTTGAATACTCGTGGTGATAATGGGGTATCGTATTGATTCACTTGACATATGTTTTGGCACTCAACTCACGGATTCCCAAGGTGACATTGGGGTAATCTATGCATAGGGGTTGGTGCATGTTCTTGTCTTTGTTTCTCCGGTAGAAATCTTGGGGCATTCTTTGAAGTTTTTTGTGCTGGATTGAGTATTATGAATATGAATTTGCTTTGGTGTTATTTTAGTATGAACTCTAGGATAGATCAAACGGAAAGAATAGCTTTGTGCTATTTCAGTACGAACTCTTGAATAGATCGAACGAAAAGAATAGCTTTGAGGTGGTTTCGTACCCTACAAACAATTTATTCTTATGTTCTCCGCTAGATATGAACTTTGGAGTGTTTCTTCATCGCACTTAGAGGGGTGGTTATATGATCCAATTATATTAGCACTGTTGGGAGATTGCACTAGCGAAAGTACGGACCCTAGGCTTCATTTTCAAGCATTGCAATACCGTTTTTGTGCCCGTTTACTATTTGCTACCTTGCTTTTTTATTTATTCAGATTATAAAAATATATTTCTACCATCCATATTACACTTTTATCACCATCTCTTTGCCGAACTAGTGCACCTATACAATTTATCATTGTATTAGGTGTGTTGGGGACACAAGAGATTTCTTGTATTTGGTTGCAGGGTCGTTTGAGAGAGACCATCTTCATCCTACACCTCTCATGGATTGATAAACCTTAGGTCATCCACTTGAGGGAAAATTGCTACTGTCCTACATAACTCTGCGATTGGAGGCCCAACACGTGTCTACAAGAATAAAGTTGAGTAGTAGACATCAAGCTCTTTCCTGACGCCGTTGCCGGGGAGGTGACTGCTTGAAGGTATATCTTTATATATTGCAATCGAATCTTGTCGGGGAAACTGATCCACCAACACCTACAGGGACCGGGCCCCTTTCGGTTCGGAGGGGGGCGGAGGCCGCGCAAAGAGCGGATCGAGGCGGTACACGCGAGCAGTTTTACCCAGCTTCGGGACGCACGGATGCGTAAAACCCTACTGCTGCTTGTTTGTGTGTATCGAATTCTTGCTCAGGAGCGATGGACACCGCCAGACCGAGCGTGAGAGTGTCCCTGATGTTTCGAATGAGCCCAACCCCTTCTACGTCGCGCTTGGGCCTCCTTTTATACTTTCAAGGGGTCACCGACAGGTGGCAACGTAGACTAGAAGGGTAAAAATGGAAAAGGATGCGGTAGGTGCAGCTACCGCTACTGTGGATACAGTGCACCCTACTTAACTCTGACGGCAGGGGACAAGGTCATTGAATGCCCTTCTGAGTTGCCTAAACAGTGCAAAAAGTGACCGTTAGGAGCGCCACCGTTTGCCACGATGGCCTTCTCTTCATCTCCGCTTGCCACCGCGTACCCCTGGCTGCACAGGCTCCCGCCACGCGCCCCTGAGGAAGCCTCATGGCGACACGCGGGTGGGTGCGCTGGAGCATGGGTACAGAGTGGCAGCGGGCCCCCGGCGAGTACCTTGTCGGGGTCGTCGTCTTGTCGAGTCCAGAAGCTTGTCGCTCACCGGACCTTGCCGGGACGTGCGGTGCATCGCGGCAAGTTTCTTGAAGTGCCGTGGTTGGCCTTCCCGGCAAGCTCCTCTTGCCGGGGCCTTGTCTCTTCCCGGCAAGATCCTCTTGCCGGGGCCTTGTCTCTTCATCTTGAATGCTTTGTTCTTGAATGGCTCCAAAGGAACCCACGGAGGACTCTGGCGGTCGTCCGGCAAGCCTTGCCGCGCGGCGCTGCAACTGCCCGTGCACAAGTTCGGGATACTAGGGTACCCCTACTCTAGTACACCGACAGGAGCCCCCGGGCCTGGGCCACACACGGTGCCGAGCGCTGTTGGGCCAGGCCCAAAACAGGGCACGGGCACGCGCGGAGCCTGGGTTATGCCGAATCTAACTCCGTATCCACCGCGCCCCCCGTAACGGCACGCGTCAATCGCGGAGTCGTGGGAGAGATCGTGGGTGGTTGTTTATTTGGAAGGCCGAAATGTCCGCCCCGTCCCTCTTTATAAGCAGGGGAAACAGGGGCATTTCCCCCACCTTCGCCCTTCGCTGCTGCAATCTCAGAAATCTCCGCCGCCCTCCTCCGCTTGCAGAGTTGAAAGAGGGCAGCGCTCCGCCCCCGTCGCTGCTGCCACCACCAGCGCCGTCGATCTCCCCCACCGCCTCCGCCATGCCTCCGAAGCCCGGGAAGGGGAAGGCCACGAAGGCCGCGGCCGCGAAAGCTGTGAAGTCGACCGAAGCGCAGCGGCTTGAGGCGCTGCGGAAGGAGCGGGCCACTTTCCCCCCCCCGAGCTCTCCGCGAAGGAGCTGAGGGAGTGGTACTATCTCTTCTGGTCGACGGAGACGCGGGCGCATCCGCGCACGAAGGTACTCTCCGCCGTCGCCTCGCAAGCAGCTCCAGTTGGCGGATATCCTTTCTTCGCCGTGTTCTTCTACTGCGGGCTCTGCCCGCCATTCTCTGATTTCTTTTGCGACGTCATGAACACCTATGGACTCCACCTCCTTGACTTCACCCCCAACGCCGTTCTGACCATGGCAGTTTTCGCCCATCTATGCGAAAACTTTGTCGGAGTCCACCCCAACGTAGCTCTCTTCCGCCATTTCTTTATGCCTCGTGTCGAGAGAGGGGAACCTCTTGCCGGCGGGATCGCCTGGATCTCGCGGGCCGGCAAGAAGGAGACCTATCTGGAGGGGGAGCTCCGCAGCAAGTGGGACGAGTGGAGAGCAGATTGGTGCTGGGTTGTAGAAGAGAGCCCGCAGCCGTTCACCGCCCTGCGCCAAGCCCCAGCAGTGCGTGGCAATGACTGGAGCGCTCTGTCCGTGGACGACGACAAGCTGAAGATCGCCACCACTCGGATCTTGCGTCTCAGGCTTGCCGGGCTGACTGTAGGAGCTGTCGGCGCAGATTTCCTTCGCCGGCGCATCGCCCCTCTGCAGGCGAGGGGGAGACCCGCCTGGGAATTTGGAGGCCCGGCAGATATCATGAGGTTGCGCCCAGGCCTCAACTTCAATTTCACCGTCATAGAGTTGGACGGGATACTCAAGGAGATATTCAAGCACGACCCACAGCATCCCGAGTGGTTCAGGTTGCCGGCAGGCGTCGTTCCTCTGTGCAACAACTCCTCGCGCGACCGCATCTGCGCCATGATGCCGTTGTGTGATTCGCACGGGATCGCTCCAACTTGGCAAGAGCCTGCCGGAGACGTTGTGCAGCAGTTCTTCGACAGCCTAGTGGAAGTAGCGGTCAATGCTGACGACAAGAAGCTCCTCACCCGCGACACCACCGATCAAGAGATGGAACGCATCGCCACCAGGGCGGAAGAGGCGGCGGCAGCCGCAGCCGCGGGTGAATTTGGGTTCACGGTGGAGGAAGCGGACGCGGCATCGGCGATGAGTCTTGCTGAGCGGGAGTGGCCCGAAGACGAAGAAGAGCTTGCCGCGCCCGACGCCGAGTTGAGTGAGCCCGCCGAGGGTGCGAGCGGCCCGCCATCTCCGGGGAGCTTGCCGGGAACAGGGCCCGGAACGCAGCCCCCAGTGCAGCCAAGAAGGCGCCTCCGCAGGATCGGGGACGCAGCAGGGCGGCAAGCTGGTCAACAGCCGCAGCGCCGCGCGACGCGCTCCGCCGCGGCAAGTACGGTTGCCGCGGGTGCGCCTCCCGCCGCAGTGGCAACTGGGGCGGGGTCATCTCGGGCTGGCGCCGCAGTCCCCGCCAAGCGGCCAAGGGATCCCACCCCTCCACCTCGTCGCGCCGGAGGTGGGCCGAACTTCGACCTCTCCGCGCTCAGCTCCGACGAGGAAGAGGAAGAAGAGTAAGATTCCCTTGTTGTTCTTGTAGTTCTTCAACTTGCCATTCCTGTCTTGCATCTGATCTGACCCACCCTGGACTCTCCCTTTTCAGGACTCTGGCCCAGAGGGCGGCGAAGAGGGCCAAGGCTCAGGTGGTGGTCATCGAGGACGAGCCCACTGCGACGACAGGAGGCGCGCCCGAGACCACCTTGCCGGATCCGGCCATCACTTCGCAGAGCAGCCCCCAGCGTAAGCATATGGTTTACTTTCTGCTTCTGGGTGCGCGTGGTTGCTCTTTTCCTTTGTTGACATCTGATCACTGGTTTGTTTGTGCAGGAGCAGAACAGCTTCATCAGGAGGGCGTGGTGATCTCCTCCGACTCGTCGTCTGCTTCGACTACGCCGCCAAGGGCGGACTCCCCGGCAAGGGAGCGTTCTCCGGTAAGGGAGGAGCCTCCGGCAAGGGAGGAGTCTCCGGCAAGGGACAGCGCTAACGATCCGCCGGTGGTGGAGCTTATGACAGCGGATCCCAGCACAGGTAATCCTTCCTGCCCGAAACTTTCTTTGTATTCTTCTGCTGATTTTTCTTCTTGAGTGCTTGTTTGACTTCTCATTCTTCTCCGGTCGTCAGGTCCACCCTCCGCGGATCCGATGGAGACCGAGGCGGGCGGCGGAGAGGACGCGCGCGGCAACACTGATGATGCCGCGGCCGCCGAAGACGGAGCTGGTGCCGATGTGCCTGCCGGTGAAGAGGCCGCCAAGGCTGCCGCCGAGGAAGCTGGCGGGGGATCTGGCGATCGCACTGACGGCCCTGAGGCCGCAGGAGCGTCAGGCGCTGCACCGACCGCCGATCCCTCCGCCGCTGCCGCAGCGTCAGGCTCCGAGGAGCCCCAGCCCGGCGCCTATCTGAAGGCTGGCGAGGGCATCTTCATCAAGCTCCCTTGGGCGTCAAGCTCCAAGGCGCCGGTGGAAGGAGAAGTTTTGGATGGGGAGGTGCTCGCCTCCGCCGGGTTGTCGATCGTTGACGCGCCGGGAAGCAGCAGTGACGAGCCCGAGGAGGAGCGGCTGCTGCGGAGGCTGCTGGCGCTCTATCGCGCCCGTCAAGTCAAGTTGGAGTCCCGGGAAGCGCTCGTCGCGAAAGCGAGCGTGGATATAGAGAAGCGCGCGGAGGAGCTCCGGGGTTTTCGCCAGGAAGCTCTCCGGGCCTTGGCGGAGGAGCGGGAGCAGCTTGCTGAAGAGCGGAAGGCCTTCCTCCTCGAGAAGGCCGAAGCTGAAGAGCAGCAGCGGCTCACCGGCGAGAAGCTGTACGCGCGAGAAGGCGAGCTGGCTCAGCGGAAAGTGAACCTCGACAGCCACGAGGAGGAGCTTGCCGCGCGCGAACGGGCACTTGGCGGGTCGCTCCAAGAGGCAAAGGATGCGGCTGCGGCTGCCGAGACCGCCAAGAAGGAATTGGAAGTAAAGGTGGCGCAGCTGGAGGCTGATCTGAAGGTGGGTGGCGAAGAGCTTGCCGCGCTCAAGCGGGAGCGCGAGAAGGACGCCCTTGCCCACGGTGAGCTGCAGGGCCAACTCTCCGAGAAGGGCAAAGAGCTGCGCGCCGCCAAGAATTCCAATGCTGATCTGGAGCTGAAGCTGGCCACCCTGACGGAGACGTTGGACGGCGCCAAGAAACGGGAGGCGGACTTGAAGAAGGACATCAAGGCCAACGAGGCGCTGCTAGCGAGGGCCGCCGAAACCCAGAATCTTCTCAGAGATACTGTGGCGCTCTGGACGGAGGGCCTCGTGAACATTGCTGCAGTCATCGAAGAGGAGCTGGTGCAATTGGGGGTGGAAGGCTTCGGGTACTCCTCCGACGAGAACCTCCAACCCAGCGCCAAGCTCACTCTGTTCTTCAAAGGCGTGGCGGCGGCGCTCCAGCAACTCCGGGAACGGATCCCAAAGCAGTTGGCCGACGAGTCACGCTCGATTTGTGCCGGAGTTCTGGAGAAGGTGCTGGTGAAGGTGGCCTTCCGCAATCCGGGCCTCAACCTCACCAACGTCCTCAAGAGGCTGCCGGCGGACGCTGATCTTGACGCACTTAAGGCCCTCGTCGCACCCATTGTGGACAGGGTGAACGAGGTCAAAAGGGTTGACGGCGGTCGCGTAGATTAGGCCGTCCGTTTTCTTCTTTTCTTGTCGCTGCCAGTCATGTCATGGGAACACTTTATTAGAGGCGCGACAAGTTATTTTTGTAATATAACTCTATCTTAGGCAAAAAATTGCTGTGTTACTTCCTTTACTCGACTCTTGGCTTTGTATGGTTCTGCCCTACGCTTTCTAGGGAAACTTGCCGGTGCAGGCACCCTTGCCGCGAGCGCCGAGTGCGGAACTTCAGCAGCCTGCTGGCGGGGTCGCTACCGACAAGCAACCTTGTCGCAACTAGTTGCAGCTCACTTAAGTTGTTGAGCGGACTCGAAACAAAGTAAGGGCGCAGCTAGCTACGAGTTGGTTCCTCCGCGCACAGGTTTTCCATACAAAGCACGGTCGTTCAAGGAAAATAACTCAAAAACTTAAAAAACTGATTGCTCAAACTTTAGCAACTTAGCTTTTCTGTCGTCTGCTTCCCGGCAAGGAGAAACTTTCTTGAACGGCCTGGTCCACACCATTATCTTCTCCTCCCCCCCCCGGTAAACCTTGTGGGCGAGGGAACCTTCCTTCTTTTGAGAAAGAAACAGAGAAATAAAGTAATGATATGGAGCCTTGGGCTCGTTATCGCTTACCGGGGTCTGGTGCTGCACAAAGTGTCAGATAACATATGCGAAAAAGGATTATAGCATAAAAAAAACTGACAAGATGTGCGGGGCACATGAACTTTACTGGTGCACGGGGTCTGCGCCCGGCTTTGTACAAAGGATTACATGCAACAGCGGCAAGACTTGTACAAAAGGTGGTTGCCGGAAAAGCTTCCGGCAACCGCGCCCTACGGGTAAAACTTACGAAGATGTTCTATGTTCCAGGAGTTGCTCACCGGAATGCCATCTTCGGTCTCAAGGCGGACAGCGCCGGGCCTAGTGACTCGTTTCACCCGATAAGGGCCTTCCCACTTCGGCGTCAACTTGTTGGAATTCTTGGCGGACTGAACACGCCGAAGAACAAGGTCGCCTTCCTCGAAGCTCCTGGCTTTAACTTTGCGGCTATGGTAGCGACGCAAAGCTTGCTGGTAGCGAGCGGCTCGCACAGCAGCCTGAAGACGGTCTTCCTCAAGGAGCAGCGCGTCATCTTGGCGCAACTGCTCTTGCTCGAGCTCATCATAAGCGAGCACTCGAGGTGACCCGTAAACGAGTTCCGTGGGGAGAACTGCCTCTGCTCCGTAGACTAGAGCGAAGGGTGTCTGGCCAGTGGCTCGATTTGGCGTCGTCCTGATCGACCAAAGAACCACCGGCAGCTCCTCGATCCAGTTTCTTCCGCACTTGTGCAGCCTGTCGAAAGTTCTGGTCTTGAGGCCTCGCAGCACTTCAGCATTTGCCCTCTCCGCTTGACCGTTGCTTCTCGGATGAGCAACAGAAGCGAAGCAGACCTTGGCGCCAAGATCTTGGACGTACTGCATGAAGGTGCGGCTCGTAAATTGCGTGCCGTTGTCGGTGATGATCCTGTTAGGGATCCCGAAACGGCAAACAATCGACCTGAAGAACTTGACTGCTGACTGTGCTGTCACCTTCCTCACTGGTTCCACTTCCGGCCACTTTGTGAACTTGTCGATTGCGACGTACAAGAACTCAAAGCCCCCGACAGCTCGGGGAAAGGGGCCGAGGATGTCGAGCCCCCAGACCGAAAATGGCCAGGATAAAGGGATCGTCTGGAGAGCTTGAGCTGGCTGGTGTATCTGTTTGGAATGGAACTGGCACGCTTCACACTTGGTTACTTGTGCAGTTGCATCCTGGAGGGCTGTCGGCCAGAAGAAACCTTGTCGGAATGCTTTGCCGGCAAGTGCTCTTGCGCCAATGTGGTGACCACATATGCCTCCATGTATCTCTGCCAACAGCTGTTGTCCATCTTCCTGGCGAATGCACTTCAATTTCACACCGTTGAGTCTTATTCTGTACAGTGTGTTGTCGACAAACTTGTACATACTTGACTGCCGGGCTACTCTTTCCGCTTCTTCTTGCTCTTCGGGAAGCTCTCCTGTCTGAAGGAAACGGACAATCTGCTGCGCCCATGCTGGAGCTTGTGGCTCGACAACAAGGACTAAAGGCGTATCTGTTGCTGCGGGAACATCCGCTTCCATGGCAAGAACCTGCGGCTCTGCTGGAGCGTGATATTCCCCGGCAAGCTTGCTGGAGCAAAACTTGTCGGGAGCGTTTGCTTCAACGGAACAAACCAAGAGGTTCGCCGGAGCAGACTGCTCCTCAGCACTCTTGGCGTCGATCTTGGGGACCTTCTTGGCGGCGGCTTCGGGAAGCTCTGCCGGAAAGTAGTCCTCAGAAACCAACTTCCTCTTCTTTCTCTGTCCAGTCGACGGTGTTACGGATGGTTGAGTCAGCTTGAGCACAAAAATCCCTGGTTCCACAGGTAAATTTAGTGCTGCGCACTTTGACAGGCCGTCAGCAATATCGTTTTGAGCTCGTGGAACGTGTTCCATTTGCAGGCCGTCAAAGTGTGCTTCTAGCTTCCTTACTTCATCAACATATGCTTCCATCAACGGACTCTGATAGCTTTTGTTTACTTGGCGGACTACCAACTGCGAGTCACCCCTGACAATGAGCTTGTTGATCCCAAGGTCTGCCGCGATTCTGAGTCCGGCAAGCAAACCTTCATACTCTGCGGTATTGTTCGTTGCTTGCTCCTTGGGAAAATGCATCTGAACTACGTACTTGAGGTGCTCTCCGGTGGGTGCGATAAGCAGCACGCCTGCGCCGGCGCCTTGCAGCGAGAAGGCACCATCAAAGTACATCAGCCACTCTTTGCTTGCCTCTTTGACGGGGATGCTTGTTTCTGGAGTTTCTTCGTCTGGTGTCGGCGTCCATTCCGCTATGAATTCTGCCAATGCTCTGCTCTGTATAGTGGAAGTACTCTCAAACTTGAGGCCAAAGCTTGATAGTTCCAGTGCCCACTCGACAATCCTGCCGGTTGCTTCTGGATTTTGCAGTATCCTCTTCAACGGAAAGCGAGTGACAACTGTTATCTCATGTGCCTGGAAGTAATGGCGCAGCTTTCTCGAGGCCATGAGAAGGCCGAAAAGCAATTTCTGTACGCCAGAATACCTTGATCTAGCCCCCTGTAGAAGGGAACTGACAAAGTAAACTGGGCGCTGCACCATTTTCCTCTGCACCTCCTTGCATGCCTGCGCAGACTCAACTTTGTCGGGGCCAGAGCTTGTCGGAGAAGCCCCCTGCTTGTCGCTGGATTCACTTGCCGCGGTTGCTGGCTCATCGTCCGCCTCCCTCTCCGCTACTAACGCAGCACTAACCACTTGATTGGTTGCTGCCAGATATAGCAGCAACTTCTCTTGTGGCTTAGGTGCGACAAGTATTGGAGTGGAGGACAGGTACCTCTTCAAGTCCTGTAGCGCGGCCTCCGCTTCTGGAGTCCATTTCATCGGACCTGCCTTTTTCAATATTTTGAAAAACGGCAGGGCGCGCTCAGCAGACTTAGAGATAAATCTGCTGAGAGCAGCCACGCAACCGGCAAGCCTTCGTACATCCTTGACGCGCTTTGGTGCTTCAATCTGCTCGATGGCCTTGATCTTGTCGGGATTGGCTTCAATTCCCCGCTGAGACACAAAGAACCCGAGAAGCTTGCCGGAAGGGACTCCGAACACGCACTTCTCGGGTTGAGCTTGAGGTTGATCTTGCGCAGATTTGCAAAAGTTTCTTCTAAATCTTGGAATCAGGGTAGCCTTGTCCTTGCTCTTGACCACTATATCATCCATGTAGGCTTCCACATTTCTGTGTATCTGTGGCTCAAAAGCGACATGGACTACCCTTGCAAATGTTGAACCAGCATTCTTCAACCCAAAGGGCATCCGTACAAAACAGTATGTGCCGCAAGGGGTGATAAATGCGGTTTTTTCCTCATCCTCTTCTGCCATGAAGATTTGATGGTATCCTGAATATGCATCAAGAAATGAAAGCAAATCACATCCAGCTGTGGAGTCAACAATCTGGTCAATGCGCGGCAAGGGAAATGGATCTTTGGGACAAGCTTTATTAACATCAGTGAAGTCTATACAAAGCCTCCATTTCCCGTTCGCCTTGCGCACGACTACAGGATTGGCCAACCACGTGGGATGGAGCACTCCTCTGACAAGGCCTGCTGCTTCCAATTTCCTGATCTCTTCTGCAATGAACTCTTGGCGCTCCACTGCTTGCTTCCTGACTTTCTGCTTGACGGGCCGAGCATGAGGACAAACGGCTAGGTGGTGCTCAATTACTTTCCTGGGAACACCGGGGATATCAGACGGTTGCCATGCAAACACGTCGACATTCGCCCGCAGGAAAGCAATGAGCGCGCTTTCCTATTTGGGGTCAAGCGTGGCACTGATGGTGAAGGTACCACCAGTGCCGTCCTCCTTGGCGGACACCTTCTTGGTCTCGGGTGGAGCTGCCATCGTCTTCTTGCACTTGCCGGTGGAGCTCGATGGTGCGTCCTCGACGGTAGCGCAGCACTCCGAAGAGGTGCGCTTGCCGGAGTGGGCATCAGAGCTCTTGCCGGACTTTGTCTTCTTCTTCCCCCGGGAGCTTCAGCGGCAAGTGTGTTGTGATCAGCTGCGGCTGCTGCTTCCCGGTAGATCTTGTCGGCGCAGATAAGGGCATCCTTCTTGTCGCCGGGGACAGAGATGACACTTATCGGGCCTAGCATCTTGAGCATGTTGTATGCATAGTGAGAGGCTGCCATAAACTTGGCGAGCGCTGGACGGCCAAGGATCCCATTGTAGGGCAATGGAAAATCGGCAACGTCAAATGTGACCCTCTTAGTTCTGAAATTCAGCTCGCTGCCAAATGTGACCGGCAGCGTGATCTTCCCCTTCGGCTTGCTCCTTCCCGGGTTGATTCCTTGGAATGTGCCGGTCTCTTCGAGCTCGCTGTCAGGGATCTGGAGTTTCTGAAGGACCGCGGAGGAGATCAGATTCAAGCCGGCCCCGCCATCAACTAGCATCTTCGTGACCTTGAGGTTGCGGATAGTTGGTGAAACCAACATCGGCAAGCACCCGACCGCAGTTACGCGATCAAGGTGATCCTCAATGTCGAAGATGATAGGCGTGTTGGACCATTTCAGAGGCTTGCGTGACTCTACGGATGGTTCCGCTGCATTAACCTCCCGCATCCACTGCTTGAGTTGGCGGTGCGAAGTATGCAGAGAAGCACCACCGTCAACGCACAGGACCTATGTAGCTTTCTGAAATTCCTGCTCATCGGCCTCATCATCATCCACGTCTTCGTCATCGTCGTCGTCTTCATCCTTGTCGCGGCCACGGGGAGGCCTATCTCCTTGCCGCTGCTTGGCCTTGCCGCGGCGTCCTCCCCGGCCGGGTCGTTTCTTGCCAGCTCCTCCAGCACCTTCCTGGGCCTTCTCCTTGTCGCGTCGCTCGTATTCAGCTTTCTGCAGCTCAACGAGCTGCTCAACCTTCTTGCAACTCTGGAGATCGTGGCCCTTGGTGTGGTGGATCTTGCAATACTGCTTGCCGGAGCCGTCCGGCTTGTCGGCGGCCGCCACAGGCTGGGCCTCCTTGCCGGAGCCACCATCCTTAGTTTCCTTGGCGCCACCTCCGTTGCCGGTCTGCTCGACAGCTAGCACTTCCTTGCCCTTTTTCCTTCTGTTGTTCCGCCGCCGGCCTTTCCTTGTCGGGGCGGCATCCTCACTGTCGGATCCTCCTGCTCCTGTACTCTCTCCGGGGAGCCTCCTCCCCTCTTCAGCGCGTGCACACTTGTCGGCCAGGGCGTAAAGCTCGCTGACGTCTCTGATCTTACACATCGCCATCTCCTCCCTCATCCTTCGGTTTCGCACGTTCTGATGGAACGCGCTGATGATCGCAGCGGGGTGGACGTCTGGGATGTTGTGCTGTACACGGCTGAATCTTTGAATGTACTTGCGCAGTGGTTCTCCTTCCTTCTGGGCGAGCAGATGAAGATCGCTCTCTTGGCCATGTGGCTTGTGGCCGCCTGTAAAGGCGCCGACAAACTGATGGCATAAATCTGCCCAAGAGGAGATGGAATTGTCCGGCAAGTGCATGAGCCAGGACCTGACGTTGGGCTTGAGTACCAGTGGGAAGTAGTTGGCAAGGATCTTGTCGTCCCGTCCCCCGGCAGCCTGCACCGCGATGGTGTAGATGCTGAGAAACTCCGACGGATGCGTCTTGCCGTCGTACTTCTCTGGTACGTCTGGTTTGAAATTCTTTGTGCTGGGCCACTGGACTTGCCGCAGCTCACGGGTGAACGCAGGACAACCTACCGCGTACAGCAGATCGCCTGGTTCCCCTGGCGCATGCATGTCAACAGAGGGCCCAGCGCGCTTGTCGGATTGACGTCGCGCTTCTCTTTGGCGCTTGATGCGGGTTCGAGCGTCTTCTTGTTATCGTTCATGGAGAACTTGGCGCTGGTCGCGACGAGCTCATGGGTCCGACGACGCGGTGGAGCCGCTGTCGGGGTGGACCCGGCGAGTCGGCGATTTTGGCCTTCGTGGTGGAGAGTGCATGGAAGTCGCAACTCCCCCAATCTTGTTGCCATCGGCTCGCGTCCGGCTGTCCTGCCGCGGCAACGAGGTGCTTGGTTGCCGCGCAGTGTCGCTGTTGGCGAAGCTGATGAGGCTCTGGATAGTGGCCCTCCATTCGTCGGTCTTGTCCGCCGTCGGAGGATAGTCTAGGAGCAGTTGAGCTCGCGCCAAGGCTTCTGCTGGAGTGGTGGGCGGCGAAGGTGAACGGTGCGAGGAGTGGGGCGTGCTCAGACTCCTAACCACGTTAGAAGGAGTAGTGCCCCGTCCAGGCGACCGTACTTCGCTCGAGCCAGCATGTTGACGTGCATGTTCGTCTTGAGTGCCACGAGAACCACCAGCTTGATCTTGGCCCAGCGGACGTATGGCGCTGCGAACGCCATGACGCTACTGGTCCCGCGCCTCCTGAGAGGGGCGCGGTGCGCGCATGGATGCCGAGGTCTGTGCCGCCTTGTCCTTGGACTTGGCCGCACTGAGGGCTCCCTCGTCGACGCCCATTCTTCCGTCGGCGTCCACTCCACCACCCGTTTGCTCCGGAGGCGGTGAAAGCGACACAGACGGAACAGCTGCCTCCGAATCCTTCTTCTTCGGTGGCATGTCGATGAAGACGATGAAGATTTAGCTCGCGTGCACGCCGGATCGGGTTCGCACAATCTCGACGCCCCCCTACCTGGCGCGCCAAAGATGTCGGGGAAACTGATCCACCAACACCTACGGGGACCGGGCCCCTTTCGGTTCGGAGGGGGGCGGAGGCCGCGCAAAGAGCGGATCGAGGCGGTACACGCGAGCAGTTTTACCCAGCTTCGGGCCGCACGGATGCGTAAAACCCTACTGCTGCTTGTTTGTGTGTATCGAATTCTTGCTCAGGAGCGATGGACGCTGCTAGACCGAGCGTGAGAGTGTCCCTGATGTTTCGAATGAGCCCAACCCCTTCTACGTTGCGCTTGGGCCTCCTTTTATACTTTCAAGGGGTCACCGACAGGTGGCAACATAGACTAGAAGGGTAAAAATGGAAAAGGATGCGGTAGGTGCAGCTACCGCTACTGTGGACACAGTGCACCCTACCTAACTCTAACGGCAGGGGACAAGGTCATTGAATGCCCTTCTGAGTTGCCTAAACAGTGCAAAAAGTGATCGTTAGGAGCGCCACCGTTTGCCACGATGGCCTTCTCTTCATCTCCGCTTGCCACCGCGTACCCCTGGCTGCACAGGCTCCCGCCACGCGCCCCTGAGGAAGCCTCATGGCGACACGCGGGTGGGAGCGCTGGAGCGTGGGTACAGAGTGGCAGCGGGCCCCCGGCGAGTACCTTGTCGGGGTCGTCGTCTTGTCGAGTCCAGAAGCTTGTCGCTCACCGGACCTTGCCGGGACGTGTGGTGCATCGCGACAAGTTTCTTGAAGTGCCGTGGTTGGCCTTCCCGGCAAGCTCCTCTTGCCGGGGCCTTGTCTCTTCCAGGCAAGATCCTCTTGCCGGGGCCTTGTCTCTTCATCTTGAATGCTTTGTTCTTGAATGGCTCCAAAGGAACCCACGGAGGACTCTGGCGGTCGTCCGGCAAGCCTTGCCGCGCGGCGCTGTAACTGCCCGTGCACAAGTTCGGGATACTAGGGTACCCCTACTCTAGTACACCGACAAATCTTTTAGTTTATTGTTTTATCACTAGTTTGGTTTATAAAAGAAAACTACATAAAAATGGAATTGAGGTTGCATCATATTATTGATCATCTTTATAATATCTTTCTTGAAAGTGATGGTTTGTAAAATTGTGCTCAATTGTTAGAAGAAGAAGTCAATAAAATGTTTGGCACAATATATTTGAATGATGAGCATGATTGCAATGTTGTTAGTATGAATTCTTTGAATATCCATGATGCTAATGATATGCAAAGCCATAAGCTTGGGGATGCTATATTTGATGATTATGATATTTTTGGTCCCCCAAGTTTTGATGAGAAACTTTATTATGATGATTGCATGCCTCCTATTTATGATGATTATATTGATGAAAGTGGATTTGGAGAGGTCATGACTTTATTTAATGATGAATCCACTATTTTGGAGGAGGTTTCAATTGACTATGATAAAAAAGTTGCTATCTATGATGATTATGGTGATGACATATATGCTATAAATAATAATGATAACCATGAAATGTGGCACCCCGGCTCAGAGCGACCGGTTTACCATGCATTGCTAGCCCAGAGACCATGTCTTCTGGCAACACACAACATCTTGGTATAGAAAACAACCGCTTTATTGATGCTAGCGGAACATAGTTTATATTACAATAGTTGTCAAGGCCAAGCGGCACACCCGGTGCGGCTGAACAATATGTACATTATTTAGTGAACATAAAGGGGCCTCGATCAGGACAACTACGTGGTAGTGGAATAACGTCGTAGTGGAAGCTCCATATCACAGGGACACCAATGTGGACACGATCTAGACTCGAGCAGCGCTCCTCCCCAACGAGACTTTCCTAAAATCTGGCATGACACGCCAGGTCAGTACATTGAATGTACTTGCAAGCTCACAACAGGCATAATCATAATGGCAAACAATATCATGATACTTAACCAATTCTTAATAATGCAACACTACATGTCAAACATGTTGTGATCATGCTCGAACGTCCCTCGGGACAACTTACCAACCGGGATCATTTCCGAATCACAAACAAACCACCAACATGGTCTTAACAAGAGTAACTCATGATCCTTACGACGATCACAACCACGACCAATATCTGGTCCTGAATATCTCGATGGCCTTTCTGCCATCCTCAACAATGCAAAGTTCATAGCTTAGTGTGCAAATTTTATTAAACGTTGACTCATGGTGGGACCTACTACGAGGTGTCCGTGACCGTGGACTCGGCTATCGATAGGTTATACACTCTACAGAGGTAGCACACTGTACCCACACCCCATGTTCAAGAATTCATACGTTTAACCAGTTAACTTGCCGATTAATCCCTACTCATAGGGCCCCGAGTAGCCGATTACCCAATAAATGATCCGATTAATTGATTAAATGGCCGATTAACTTGTCGATTAGCCTATTAATCCCCTACTCATCAGCCGACCGAGCAGCTACCAGTTACCGATTTCCTCAACAATGCCCACACCACGGAACCCATGGCCTCGCACTCCCATTCGGGTGGACCAATGGCATTCTGACAAAACCCTTCCATTTCCATGACACTCTCCCAGCCACTCCGACCCAATCCCCAACGGGCTAGTCCTGGGTGGCCCCGTGTCTACCAAAGACACACCGACCACCGTCGTGGCCAAAACAATCCCACTCGGGGACCCGGTACCATAATCTCAACAACAGGCACACAAGGTTATGCCTGCTTACCGGGGCAGGATGAGCACGACACAACCTTCCCTAGTTGGAGGCACCGACCAGAGGCAATGTCAATGGACCGAATCAAGGCCTTCCCAAAAAGGCAAATGTGGTTGCACTGGGAAAAACTCGATTCAGCGGCACCATGCCACAGTCAACATTATATTCAAGTTGAGTTATAATCAGGTTCAACTTAAGATGAAAATGACTAGTGTCATAGCATGCCATGAAATGCAAAACTACACATGCATCACTCAATAATAGAAAAAAGACCGATTGTCATCCATATACACACTAAGCATAAACATCAACAACTCATTTTACTTTGATAATCAATATAGCTCACATATTAGCCAAAATATTTTGCAGCAAGTTTTATTATTTTCTCATGCAAGAACGTAACTTCGATTAATTTCTCACGTGATTAATAAAGATTTTCCCACAAAAAAATTCCCAATTTCTTTCCCATCCAAGTTAGGTTCAAACATTCTGCAAGTCAAGTAAAATGACTAAACAAGCACTTAACAGAATATTTTCTTAGCAAATTTTTATCATTTTTTTAAGGCAAGAGAATAACTTTAAATAATTACTAACATGCATAAAAAATTCATTTCAATCATCACCACAAATAAATCTTAACTTGGCTCTACCAACTAAACTAATTTCAACATTCTGTAAATCAAGCATAATAACTCACAAACATTTAATAGAATAAAAATAACACCATAGTTATTTAAATGCATGGATTAATCATTTCATTCAAGTAAGAAAATCACAAATATTGAAATGACACCATGAAAATGTTGTTGTGGCTTACCTTAGTGCAGATGAGGTTCACAAGCCTTCTGGTGATCCTCAAGACAAGCCTCACCCTCTGAAAATAAATTTAAACACAAAAGGCAAATATCAAGAACACTTCTGAAAATCACCAGAAATTCTAAATAACTCAGAAAAATCTCATCTTTGGTGAGCTGCTGTATTTCTTTTCAGAGAACACAATGCAAAAAGAATCAATTCATTTGGACTTATGGTTGAAAAGTTATAATTGTTTGAAGCTCTCTGGAACTTAAGGGATTTTGAATTTAAATAAACAGCTGAGAGGGGGGGGTGACGTCGAAGGCGTCAAACCTCAGGGCGCCACCACTCGTACCGCTTCACGTGCGTACAGAGTGGCTGACTAGCGGGCCCTGCTAGTCAGGTGGGAGAAGGGGGAGAAGGAAACAGAGGAGGCCGCGGCTTCGCCGGAGCTCTCGCCGGCGACGAGGGCTTCTTGGCCAAAACGAGAGGGAGGGATTTGGAGAGGGCGGTGGCGCACCTGCCCGTACCCATAGCGTGCCTAGGGGTGGTCGGACGGCGTCGTAATCAGGCTCGCAAGCGGAGGCAGAACACGGGGGTTGCCGGAGTTGAGGAAGACAGCGAGCAGAGGCCACTCCAGGAGCTCCAAGCAGGCGAGACAGCCTCACCGGAGAGAGGCAGAGGCCTGGGAGGGGCTGGAGCTACCGAGGCGACCAGAGGGGCTCGCCGGCGAGCTCGAGCTCGAGGACGGTAGCCCGAGGCCTGCCCGGCCGGGCTACAGCTTCCTACGCGATTGTGGAGTGTGTGTGAGTGTTGGATGGTGCTCGAGGAGGCTGGGGGTGGCTCCATTTATAGGCGAGCGGTGAGGGGGTTTTGGGCTCCGCCGGTGGACACCTGTCCACGGCGCTCAGCGGCGAGTGGCGTCAGTGAGAGGGGGAGAAGGCGACGCGGGTCACGCGGCAACTGTGGGCGGACGGAGACAAGCACATGATCGAGGGGAAGGCGATGAGCACAGTGTGCTCCGCACTGTTGGGCTAGCCGGACCTTGCCCGTGCTCGCCGCGGCGAGCTCCGGTGTCGGCAAGCGCCAAAGTGAGGTTAATGGTGTTGAGACGAAGATGGTGGCGCGGTTTGGCACGCTCGGGCAGGCGAGGGAAGCAAGCACGCGCGAACAGAGTGCTCGGCGGCACTCAGAGCGCGTCGACACGCATGCCAACACCCATGGACGAACGTGGTCACCGCATGAACTATGACATCAGGCCGATCTAAGCATAAAATTCATGTCTGGCATGTTGTTCGTGGTAGTTTTGAGTGTTACCACGATTTGGTTTGGATCCAGGTGCAGTAGAGAGGTTTTTACAAGCCAGGTAAGTTTCTGATCAGTAACTTTGAACAGTTACTGTGGTCAAACGGCTGGGAGTTAGAGGTTGTGCTTTGGAGGCTAGTCATGAGTTACTAAGGTAAAGATGCACAAGAAAGTTCAGGTCAAATGGAGCAAGTAAAATGGTAGTTGCTGTAGAAACCACCATTTCTGTTCAGAACAGAAAATATTTTCTTTAGCAAAAATATTCTAAAAGGTGATGAAATATTTTTGCTCAGGGAGGTGCCCTAGGGTTCACATAATATTTTTGAATTATCTCAGAGTTTTCTGAGCCATAAAAATTAGGGTTGCTTTGAAGCAAACTGGTGTGGCTAGTGTTTTTGAGAGAAAATGAATATTTTTCATTTAAGAAAAAACATTCCAAAGATTATTTTGGGTGGATCAGAAGAGAAATGATGATTTAGGAGGGAAGTGGAGCACTTGGGTGAAAGCCAAGGATGCCCAAGTGTTTAAGTCCATATGAAAAGATTCAAGAACTCCAATTTTCAGAAAATTTTCAAATGAAGATCAAGCAAATAAGAGAGGGCAAAAACCAGGCTATCACATGAAACTTGTCATCATGATTTTAATTTTCACTCTCATGATAGTTATTTTGTTGAGTTTGCTCCCACTACTATCGATAGGAAGAAATTTGCTTATGTGGAGAGTAATAAGTTTTCTATGCTTTTGTGTCATGAAAAGAATGCTTTATGTGATGGTTATATTTTTGAATTTATTCATTATGCTACTGAAAATTATTATGAGGAAAATATGCTTGTAGGTATTGCAATAATATCAAGTTTCCTCTCTATGTGTTGAAAATCTTAAAGTTATGTTTGTTTTTCCATCCTATGCTAGTTGATTCTTGTTCCCATGAATTGTTTGGTCACAAAATCCCTATGCATAGGAAGTGGGTTAGAGTTAAATGTGCTAGTCATATACTTCATGATGCTCTCTTTGTGTTTCAGTTCTTATCTTTTATGCGAGCATCATTGAAATCATCATGCCTAGCTAAAAGGCATTAAAGAAAAGCGCTTGTTGGGAGACAACCCAACACTTTTACCTACTGTTTTTTTCTCTTCACATGATTAGGCTACTGTATTAATCTTGTTTTATTGCTTTTGTTTCAATAAAGTGCCAAGTAAGACCTTTGGGATGGCTTACGGTGATAGTTGATTTTGATCTTGCTGAAAAACAGAAACTTTTGCACTCAGGAAAACAATTCAAATTTTTAATAGAAGCTCGATAAAATGCTGATTCTTTCTGCATAAGATTAATAGACAAATTTCCCAGGTTTTCCTATTTTTTTAGAATTTTTGGAGTAGCAAAAGTATGGTTTGAGTACAGATTACTACAAACAGTTCTGTTTTTGACAGATTCTGTTTTCAATGCATAGTTTGCTTGTTTTCTAGTTTCTATGGCTTATATTGCTCAATATAAATTGTGGAAATGATTTGCTACCGTAGGAATTGTGCGAGAACAATTATGAATCTTGTCTTTGACAGTACCAAAAGTGAAATGGTTTGCTCTTTATCATACTAACCTATCTCACAAAGTTTTGTTAAGTTTTGTGTGATTGAAGTTTTCAAGTTTTGGGTGAGATGTCGATATGAAGAGAATAAGGAGTGAAAAGACCCTAATCTTGGGGATTCCCAAGGCACCACAAGTTAATATGTAAGGAATATCCAAGCAACTAAGCTTGGGGATGCCTCGGAAGGCATCCCCTCTTTCGTCTCCAACATTATCGGTACCCTCACTTGGAGCTATGTTTTCATTCGTCACATGATATGTGTTTTTCTTGGAGCGTCAATTTATTTTGTTAGGATTTGCTTGATTTTATTTATAATATTTGTTTGCATCTTTTATTTAAATAAAATGGCAATGATTGCCTTTGCCATGCTTATTTTGCAAGTATACATGTTGCTATTTGAAAACAGAAAGTTTACTGTTGTTGCAAAAATTCCCTAGGAAAGTCAGAATGTGATAAAATGTTGAAACTTTTTGCAAAATGATCTTTGATAAATTTTCTACAATTTGTAATTTTTTTCATAATTTTTGGAGTTAGGGAAGTATTGATACCCTTGCATTCTTTACAGACTGTACTGTTTTGGCAGATTGCCGTTATGTTTGCATTGTTTGCATATGTTTGCTTGTTTAATGATTCTATTAGAGGATAGGAGTATTAAATATGCTCAGGAATTTAGTATGCAATGTTGAATGATAATTTTAGTGATTTTCTACAGTAGAGAGATAATGTTTTTGCATTGGTTTATACTAACTTATCTCACGAGTTCTTGTTGAGTTTTGTGTGGATGAAGCTTTTCGGATTTAGGAAAACCGTGATATGAGAGGAATTAAGGAGACAAAAAAGCTCAACCTTGGGGATGCCAAAGGCACCACAAGATAATATTTCAAGAAGTCTCAAGCATCTAAGCATGGGGATGCCCCGATAGGCATCCCACCTTTCCTCTTCAACAATTATCGGTTAGTATCGGTTGAGCCTAAGTTTTTGCTTCTTGACATGAGTTGTGCTATTCTTAGAATGTCATTTTATTTTCATTTTGCTTGCTGTTTTAATAAAATACACAGATCTGAAAGTTTTTCAATAAAATAGATTCCTCAAATAGTTGCCAGGGAGGCTACGTAAGCGGCATTCACATCCCGTCAACAAAGCTCTTTTCTATGGAATTGCTCTAGTGTTTCACTTGTATCTTTTTGAAGAAATTCTCTCTTGCTTCACTTAAATTAATTTGAGAGAAAGAAATATTATGCTCATGATCTTCACTTGTATCTTTTTGGAGTAGCTTGTCATTTACTCTTGTGCTTCACTTATATCCTATGAGTAAATTGTTGAATAAATTGAATGTCATGAAATTGAAATCATATAATGCCTAGTGGTAGCTTCACATTGGGTTTAGAAAGTGAAATCTTTTGAGGCTTGACAATCACAATATTGGTCATACAAGCAATTCACGAATAAATAGTATAAGGAAGAGAACTTTCACATGCAAATACACTATTTTGGAAATCTTTTGTGATTGTGAGCCCCCATCAAAATATTATATGCCAAAATTGTTGACGTTGGACAAGGAAGACAACGTAATGGTTTATGTTTGTTCATATTCACATAGAAGTTATATTGTTATAGATACTTCAACATGTGGTGCTTGCCCCCATCTTTGCTAGCCAAAAATTCCGCACCAAGTAGAGATACTACTTGTGCATCCAAAAACCTTTAAACCCAAATCTTATCTTCAAGAGTCCACCATACCTACCTAAGGATTGAGCAAGATCCTTCAAGTAAGTTGTCATCGGTGCAATAAGGCAATAAAAATTGCTTCTAAAAGTGCGAGATCATTTAGTGTAAGAGAAAATTGAGCATTGTACGAACTTGTGATGGCAAAGAATAAAAGCGATAGACTGCATAATAAAGGTTGCTATCATAAGGGGCACTATAACGTGACGTTCTTTTGCACTAAGGGGTTGAGCATACAAACAAATAAGTGCATGGTGACCTCTGCTTCCCTTTGCAAAGGGCCTATCTTTTACTTTTCAGTATTTACTTTTATGCAAAGAGTCAAAGTTATTCTCTCTATTCCTTTTTATTTTTCTCTTTTAGCAAGCATCATGTGATGAGGAAAGATCTAGGCACATATATCCAGTTGGATATGGGTAGCATGAGTTATTATTGTTGACATCACCCTTGAGGTGAATACGTTGGGAGGCGAAATTATAAGCCCCTATCTTTCTATGAGTCCGGTTGAACGTTTTGCTCATGTGTATGCGTTGAGTGTTAGCAATCATAGAAGACTATATGATGGTTGAGTATGTGGAGCTCTTACATAAACTCTATTGAATAAGTTGAATTAAAATTGCTTGGTGACTGAGAACATAGGTTGTTGAGTTTCAAGAGAGTTCATTGTTTGAACCTTAACATGTGAATTGGTTGCTACTTTGACATGAGAAATTTTATGAGAAATAATTGCTGTTATGATGCTAGGAAAAGTGATTGCAATTATCATTTATCAAACTTATGCACTTTGCTAGCATTCACACTTCATAAATTATTTCTTTTATCATTTACCTACTCGAGGAACAGTAGGAATTAAGCTTGGGGATGCTGATACGTCTCCAACATATCTATAATTTATGAAGTATTCATGCCAATATATTATCATTCTTGAATGTCTTATAATCATTTTATAGCAACTTTATATCTTTTTTGGGACTAACCTATTGACCTAGTGCCCAGTGCCAGTTGCTGTTTTTTGCTTGTTTTTTACATCGCAGAAAATTAATATCAAACGGAGTCCAAACACCGCGAAACTTTTTGGAGAATTTTTATGGACCAGAACACCCAACATGGGCCATAGCAGCACCTGGGGGTGCCCCGAGGGGGCACAACCCACCACGGTGTGCCTGGGGGGGCAGGCATGCCCAGGTGGGTTGTGCCCACCTCGGTGGCCTCCCGCACCCCCTCTTTACCCTATAAATTCACAAATATTTCGAAAACCCTCGGGGTTAACCTGGATCATAAGTTCCTCCGCCGCAAGGCTCTATAGCCACCGAAAACCAATCTAGACCCATTCCAGCACCCTACCGAAGGGGGGAATCATCTCTGGTGGCCATCTTCATCACCTCGGCGGCCACCATGATGAGGAGGGAGTAGTCCACCTTCGGGGCTGAGGGTTTGTACCAGTAGCTATGTGTTTAATCTCTCTCTCTCTCTCTCTCGTGTTTTTGAGAATGTCACGATCTTGATGTATGATACGTCTCCACCGTATCTATAATTTTTGATTGCTCCATGCTATTATATTATCTATTTTGGATGTTAATGGGCTCTATTTTACACTTTTATATCATTTTTGGGACTAACCTACTAATCGGAGGCCCGACCCAAATTGTTGTTTTTTTTGCCTATTTTAGGGTTTCAAAGAAAAGGAATATCAAACGGAGTCCAAATGGAATGAAACCTTTGGGAACGTGATTTTCTCAACAAACGTGATCCAGGAGACTTGGAGTGGGCGTCAAGAAACAACGGAGGAAGCCACGAGGCAAGGGGGCGCGCCTAACCCCCTGGGCGCGCCCTCCACCCTCGTGGGCCCTCCGTTGCTCCACCGACGTACTTCTTCCTCCTATATATATCCACATACCCCCTAAACATCTAGGAGTACCACGAAAACCTAATTTCACCGCCGCAACCTTCTGTACCCAAGAGATCCCATCTTGGGGCCTTTTCCGAAGCTCCACCGGAGGGGGCATCGATCACGGAGGGCCTCTACATCAACTCCATGGCCTCTCCGGTGATGTGTGAGTAGGTTACTTCAGACCTACGGGTCCATAGTTATTAGCTAGATGGCTTCTTCTATCTCTTTGGATCTCAATACCAAGTTCTCCTTGATTCTCTTGGAGATCTATTCGATGTAATCTTCTTTTGCGGTGTGTTTGTCGAGATCCGATGAATTGTGGGTTTATGATCCAAATTATATATGAACAATATTTGATTCTTCTCTGAATTCTTTTATGTATGATTGGTTTATCTTTGCAAGTCTCTTCGAATTATCAGTTTGGTTTGGCCTACTAGATTGATTTTTCTTGCAATGGGAGAAGTGCTTAGCTTTGGGTTCAATCTTGCGGTGCTCGATCCCAGTGACAGAAAGGGAACCGACACATATTCTATTGTTGCCATCGAGGATAAAAAGATGGGGTTTATATCATATTGCATGAGTTTATCCCTCTACATCATGTCATCTTCCTTGAAGCATTACTCTGTTCTTATGAACTTAATACTCTAGATGCATGCTGGATAGCGGTCGATGTGTGGAGTAATAGTAGTAGATGCAGAATCGTTTTGGTCTACTTGTCGCGGACGTGATGCCTATATACATGATCATACCTAGATATTCTCATAACTATGCTCAATTCTAACAATTGCTCGGCAGTAATTCATTCACCCACTGTAATACCTATGCTCTTGAGAGCAGCCACTAGTGAAACCTATGGCCCCCGGGTCTATCTTCTATCATATTAATCTTCCAATACTTAGTTATTTCCTTTGCCATTTATTTTACTTTGCATCTTTATTTCTCTTTATCATAAAAATACCAAAAATATTATCTTATCATATCTATCAGATCTCACTCTCGTAAGTGACCGTGAAGGGATTGGCAACCCCTTTATCATGTTGGTTGCGAGGTTCTTATTTGTTTGTGTAGGTGCGTGGGACTTGAGCGTGATCTCCTACTGGATTGATACCTTGGTTCTCAAAAACTGAGGGAAATACTTATGATAGTTTACTGCATCACCCTTTCCTCTTCAAGGGAAAACCAACGCAGTGCTCAAGAGGTAGCAAGAAGGATTTCTGGCGCCGTTGCCGGGGAGATTCACGCCAAGTCAAGTCAAGCACAAGTCACGACATACCAAGTACCCGTCACAAACTCTTATCCCTCGCATTACATTATTTGCCATTTTCCTCTCGTTTTCCTCTCCCCCACTTCACCCTTGTCGTTTTATTTTCCCTCTCTTTTCCGCTCTCCTTTCTTTCGCCATGTCAGAATCAAAAAGGGTTGGGGGTTCTCTCCCGAGTTTTAGTACTTTTGACAATCCTTCTATTCTCATAAAAAAGGATGCTATGGAAAGACATACCAAAGTTATCAATGAGAATCTTAATAATTTTGATGAAGATGATTCCGGAATTTTTCGTTATTTACTCGATGAATCTTTGAAAGATGCTTGGGATAGACTATTAAGGATCCGGGCCAGCTACGTGCCCCAATACCAAATTGAAATTTACTTAAAGAGCTTTTATATTGCCCTACCTTCTTCGTTTAAGCATGTCCTAGATTCTATTTTTGAAGATGGTTTTCTTGAAGGGGATGCCGTAGATACTTATGAAAAGATGAAAACCATATTTGGGCACCCCATGAATGAGAAAGGTGAATCCACATCTCTTTTGCTCTCCTACCAAAACGAATCTATCAAAGAGATGAAAGCTAGCTTAGATGCAAATTTTCGTAAAATGATTAATCTTTCTTCTACCATTAACAACCATGTTCTTTATCAAAATAGAAAGATTAATTCCATAGATAATAATTTTGCTCTTTTCTTCCCTAAAACCAAAGATGGCAATACCTAGATCTATCTTCGCTTTTATGCCTAGCTAGGGGCGTTAAACGATAGCGCTTGTTGGGAGGCAACCCAATTTTATTTTTATTCCTTGCTTTTTGTTCCTGTTTAGTAATAAATAATTTATCTAGCCTCTGTTTTTGTTGTGTTTTTTGTGTTTAATTAGTGGTTGTGCCAAGTAGAACCGTTGGGAAGACTTGGGGGAAGTATTTTTGATCTTGCTGTAAAACACATAAACTTTAGCGCTCACGAGAACTTCTGCCATTTTTATTTGGAAAGTGATATTTAGTTAATTCTTTTTGAAGATGAATTCCTCACGTCCAGAAATTTATTTTGGAATTTTTGGGGTTCCATAAGTTGCATTAGCTACAGATTACTACAGACTGTTCTGTTTTTGAGAGATTCTGTTTTTCGTGTGTTGTTTGCTTATTTGGATGAATCTATGGCTAGTAGAAGAGTTTATAAACCATAGAGAAGTTGGAATACAGTAGGTTTAACACCAATATAAATAAAGAATGAGTTCATTACAGTACCTTGAAGTGGTGTTTTGTTTTCTTTCGCTCACGGAGCTCACGAGATTTTCTATTTAAGTTTTGTGTTGTGAAGTTTTCAAGTTTTGGGTAAAAATTTGATGGATTATGGAACAAGAAGTGGCAAGAGCCTAAGCTTGGGGATGCCCATGGCACCCAAAGGTAAAATTCATGGACACCAAAAATCCTAAGCTTGGGGATGCCCCGGGAGGCATCCCCTCTTTCGTCTTTGTCTATCGGTAACTTTACTTGGAGCTATATTTTTATTCGCCACATGATATGTGTTTTGCTTGGAGCATCTTGTATGATTTGAGTCTTTGATTTTTAGTTTACCACAATCATACTTGATGTACACACCTTTTGAGAGAGACTCGCATGATTTCAAATTTATTAGAATACTCTATGTGCTTCACTTATATCTTTTGAGCTATATAGTTTTTGCTCTAGTGCTTCACTTATATCTTTTAGAGCACAGGTGGTGGATTTGTTTTATAGAAACTATTGTTCTCTCATGCTCCACTTATATTATTTTGAGACTCCTCTAGAACAACATGGAAATTTGATTTTAGGAATAATATAAAAACTTTCATAGAAGTGCATTGAATACTATGAGAAGTTTGATACTTGATAATTGTTTTGAGATATGGAGATGGTGATATTAAAGTTATGATAGTTGAGTAGTTATGAATTTGAGAAATACTTGTGTTGAAGTTTGTGATTCCCGTAGCATGCACGTATGGTGAACCGTTATGTGATGAAGTCGGAGCATGATTTATTTATTGATTTTCTTCCTTATGAGTGGCGGTCGGGGACGAGCGGTGGTCTTTTCCTACCAATCTACCCCCCTAGGAGCATGCGCGTAACACTTTGTTTCAATAACTAATAGATTTTTGCAATAAGTATGTGAGTTCTTTATGACTAATGTTGAGTCCATGGATTATACGCACTCTCACCCTTCCACCATTGCTAGCCTCTCTAGTATTGCGCAACTTTCGCCGGTACCATAAACCCACCATATACCTTCCTCAAAACAGCCACCATACCTACCTATTATGGCATTTCCATAGCCATTCCGAGATATATTGACATGCAACTTTCCATCGTTCCGTTATTATGACACGCTTCATCATTGTCATATTTTTTGCATGATCATGTAGTTGACATCATATTTGTGGCAAAGCCACCGTTCCTAATTCTTCATACATGTCACTCATGCATCATTGCACATCCTGGTGCACCGCCGGAGGCATTCACATAGAGTCATATTTTGTTCCAAGTATTGAGTTGTAATTCTTGAGTTGTAAGTAAATTAAAGTGTGATGATCATCATTATTAGAGCATTGTCCCAAGTGAGGAAAGGATGATGGAGACTATGATTCCCCCACAAGTCGGGATGAGACTCCGGACGGAAAAAAAGAAAATAAAAAAGGCCAAAAAGAAAAAAAAGAAGGCCCAAAAAAAAGAGAGAAAAAGAGAGAAGGGACAATGCTACTCTCCTTTTACCACACTTGTGATTCAAAGTAGCACCTTGATCTTCATGATAGAGAGTCTCCTATGATATCACTTTTATATACTAGTGGGAACTTTTCATTATAGAACTTGGCTTGTATATTCCAATGATGGGCTTCCTCAAATTGCCCTAGGTCTTCGTGAGCAAGCGAGTTGGATGCACACCCACTTAGTTTCTTTTTGAGCTTTCATACACTTATAGCTCTAGTGCATCCATTGCATGGCAATCCCTACTCACTCACATTGATATCTATTGATGGGCATCTCCATAGCCCGTTGATACGCCTAGTTGATGTGAGATTATCTTCTCCTTTTTTGTCTTGTCCACAACCACCATTCTATTCCACATGTTATATCCATGGCTCACGCTCATATATTGCTTGAAGATTGAAAAAGTTTGAGAACATCAAAAGTATGAAACAATTGCTTGGGTTGTCATCGGGGTTCTGCATGATTTAAATATTTTGTGTGGTGAAGATAGAGCATAGCCAGACTATATGATTTTGTAGGGATAACTTTCTTTGGTCATGTTATTTTGAGAAGACATAATTGCTTAGTTAGTATGCTTGAAGTATTATTATTTCTATGTCAATATTAAATTTCTATCTTGAATCTTTCGGATCTGAACATTCATGCCACAATAAAGAAAAATTACATAAAGAAATATGTTAGAAAACATTCCACATCGAAAATTCTTCTTTCATCATTTACCTACTCGAGGACGAGCAGGAATTAAGCTTGGGGATGCTTGATACGTCTCCAATTATCTATAATTTTTGATTGCTCCATGCTATTATATTATCTATTTTGGATGTTAATGGGCTCTATTTTACACTTTTATATCATTTTTGGGACTAACCTACTAATCGGAGGCCCAGCCCAAATTGCTGTTTTTTTGCCTATTTTAGGGTTTCGAAGAAAAGGAATATCAAACGGAGTCCAAATGGAATGAAACCTTCGGGGACGTGATTTTCTCAACAAACGTGATCCAGGAGACTTGGAGTGGGCGTCAAGAAACAACGGAGGAAGCCACGAGGCAGGGGGCGCGCCTACCCCCTAGGCATGCCCTCCACCCTCGTGGGCCCTCCGTTGCTCCACCGACGTACTTCTTCCTCCTATATATATCCATGTACCCCCCCCCAGACATTCAGGAGTACCACGAAAACCTAATTCCACCGCCGCAACCTTCTGTACCTGAGAGATCCCATCTTGGGGCCTTTTCCGGAGCTCCGCCGGAGGGGGCATCGATCACGGAGCGCCTCTACATCAACTCCATGGCCTCTCCGGTGATGTTTGAGTAGTTTACTTCAGACCTACGGGTCCATAGTTATTAGCTAGATGGCTTCTTCTCTCTCTTTGGATCTCAATACCAAGTTCTCCTTGATTCTATTGGAGATCTATTCGATGTAATCTTCTTTTGCGGTGTGTTTGTTGAGATCCGATGAATTGTGGGTTTATGATCCATATTATCTATGAACAATATTGGATTCTTCTCTGAATTCTTTTATGTATGATTGGTTTATCTTTGCAAGTCTCTTTGAATTATCAGTTTGGTTTGGCCTACTAGATTGATCTTTCTTGCAATGGGAGAAGTGCTTAGCTTTGGGTTCAATCTTGCGGTGCTCGATCCCAATGACAGAAAGGGAACCGACACGTATTGTATTGTTGCCATCGAGGATAAAAAGATGGGGTTTATATAATATTGCATGAGTTTATCCCTCTACATCATGTCATCTTCCTTAAAGCATTACTTTGTTCTTATGAACTTAATACTCTAGATGCATGCTGGATAGTGGTCGATGTGTGGAGTAATACTAGTAGATGCAGAATCGTTTTGGGTCTATTTGTCGCGGACGTGATGCCTATATACATGATCATACCTAGATATTCTCATAACTATGCTCAATTCTATCAATTGCTTGACAGTAATTCGTTCACCCACCGTAATACCTATGCTCTTGAGAGAAGCCACTAGTGAAACCTATGGCCCCCGGGTCTATCATCTATCATATTAATCTTCCAATACTTAGTTGTTTCCTTTGTCGTTTATTTTACTTTGCGTCTTTATTTCTCTTTATCTAAAAATATCAAACATATTATCTTATCATATCTATCAGATCTCACTCTCATAAGTGACCGTGAAGGGATTGACAACCCCTTTATCGCGTTGGTTGCGAGGTTCTTATTTGTTTGTCTAGGTGCGTGGCACTTGAGCGTGATCTCCTACTGGATTGATACCTTGGTTCTCAAAAACTAAGGGAAATACTTACGCTACTTTACTGCATCACCCTTTCCTCTTCAAGGGAAAACCAACGCAGTGCTCAAGAGGTAGCAATGTATCACGGGCTTTGTTAATATAGTCGGATCATATGGTGTATCCCCTCTCTATCTTTTGATGAATTGAGTTTTCCCTTTGAGATTTCGTTGTTATCGGATTGAACACTTTTAAGGATTTGAGACCAATTGATATATGTCTTGTAATTGAATACTCGTGGTGACAATGGGGTATTGATTCACTTGATATATGTTTTGGCACTCAATTCGCGGATTCCTGAGGTGGCATTGGGGTAATCTATGCATAGGGGTTGATGCCTGTTCTTGTCTTTGTTTCTTCGGTAGAAATCTTGGGGCACTCTTTGAAGTTCTTTGTGTTGGATTGAGTATTATGAATATGAATTTGCTTTCGTGTTATTTTAGTACGAACTCTAGGATAGATTGAATGGAAAGAATAGCTTTGTGTTATTTTAGTATGAACTCTTGAATAGATCGAATGGAAAGAATAGCTTTGAGGTGGTTTCGTACCCTACAAACAATTTTTTTTCTTATGTTCTCCGCTAGATAGGAACTTTGGAGTGTCTCTTCATCGCACTTTGAGGGGTGGTTATATGATCCAATTATATTAGCACTGTTGGGAGATTGCACTAGCGAAAGTACGGACCCTAGGCTTCATTTTCAAGCATTGCAATACCATTTTTGAGCCTGTTTACTATTTGCTACCTTGCTGTTTTTATTTATTCAGGTTATAAAAATATATTTCTACCATCCACATTACACTTTTGTCACCATATCTTCGCCGAACTAGTGCACCTATACAATTTGCCATTGCATAGGGTGTGTTGGAGACACAATAGATTTCTTGTATTTGGTTGCAGGGTCGTTTTAGAGAGACCATATTCATCCTACACCTCTCATGGATTGATAAACCTTAGGTCATCCACTTGAGGGAAAATTGCTACTGTCCTACAAAACTCTGCGCTTGGAGGCCCAACACGTGTCTACAAGAATAAAGTTGTGTTGTAGACATCACATGATTTCTCCCGTGACCTCAAGAACAAAAGTAACTACTCACAAATGATAATCATTCTCAAGATCATAGGGGTATTAAATAACGTAATGGATCTGAACATATAATCTTCCAGCAAATATACCATATAGTAATCAACTACAAGATGTAATCAACACTACTAGTCACCCACAAGCACCAATCTATAGTTCCGGTAACAAGATTGAACACCAGAGATGAACTAGAGTTTGAGATAAGATGGTGCTATTGAAGATGTTGATGGAGATTGCCCTCCCCAAGATGGGAGAGTTGTTGGGGGGGGGGAGTTCCCCCGGCGGAGTCGCTCCGCCGGAGGGCAAAAGTGCTCCTGCCCAAGTTCCGCCTCGAGATGGTAGCGCTCCGTCCTGAAAGTCCTCTCTCTATTTTTCTAGGTCAAAATGACCTATATACGAGAAGATGGGCACAGGAGGTGTGCCTGGGTGAGCACAACCCACCAGAGCGCGTTCGGGCTCCCTAGAGCACCTAGGCGAGTTGTGCCCATCTGGTGGGCCCCCTCTGGTAGTTATTTCCTCCAATATTCCTCAAATAATCCATAAAAAATATTTGCGAAGTTTCAACTTGTTTGGAGTTGTGCAGAATGGGTGGCCTGACGTAGCTTTTCCAGGTCTAGATTTCCACCTACCGGAATTCTCCCTCTTTGTGTATACCTTGCATATTATGAGAGAAAAGGCATTAGAATTACTCCAAAAAGCATTGTTATGGATAAAAACATTATAAATAATAGTAAGAAAACATGATGCAAAATGGACGTATCAACTCCCCCAAGCTTAGACCTTGCTTGTCCTCAAGCAAAAACTGAGATCGAAAAACATGTCCACATGCTTTGAGAGAGAGGTGTCGATAAAAACAAAATACGGACATAGAAGTATAATGTAGATTATTATAATAGCAACAAAATTGAACATAAGACTTTTATCATAGAACTTTTATCATATACTTCTCATGAATGATTAACAGTTCATCGCACAATTGAAGTATAAAGCAAAAACTCTATTAGAAACTAACAAATTATGTTCTCATTCAACTTTGCAACTACAATTCATCATGTTTTCACGAAGAGTCACGTATCGGAGCCTTTAGGCAAGTCCACATACTCAACCATCATATAGTCTTCTATGATTGCTAACACTCACCATGTACACATCAGCAAAACATTTCAACCGGACACATAGAAAGATAGGAGCTTATAGTTTCGCCTCCCAACATATTCATCTCAAGGGTGATGTCAACTATAATAACTCATGCTATCTATATTCAACTTGACATATGTGCCTAGATCTTTCCTCGCCACATGATGCTTGCCAAAGGAGAAAAATAAAAAGGAATATAAGAAAAAACTTTGACTCTTTACATAAAAGTAAAAGATAGGCCCTTCGCAGAGGGAAGCAGAGGTTGCAAGTGCTTATTTGTTTGTATGTTCAACCCCTTAGTGCAAAAGAACGTCATGTTGCATTGCCCCTTGTGATAGCGACCTTTATTATGCAGTCTGTCGCTTTTATTCTTCACCATCACATGTTCGTGCAACGCTCAATTTTCTCTTATGATAAATGATCTCACACATTTAGAAGCAATTTGTATTGCCTTTCTGCACCGATGACAACTTACTTGAGGGATCTTGCTCAATCCCTAGGTAGGTATGGTGGACACTTGAAAATAAGATTTGGGTTTAAGGGTTTTTGGATGCACAAATAGTATCTCTACTTAGTGCGGAATTTTTGGCTAGCAAAGATAGGGGCGAGCACCACATGTTAAAGGATCTATGACAATATGACTTCTATGTGAAAGTTGTCTTCCTTGTCCAACTTCAACAATTTTGGCATATAATATTTTGATGAGGGCTCACAATCACAAAAGATTTCTAGGATAGTATATTTATATGTGAATCTTCGCTTCCCTTATTAATTCTGTCATGAGTTGCATCATTGACTAATGATATGTTTGTCAATCTCTAATAAAATTTTCTACTTATACTTTTCCTTATGTGGTGTCATCACCTACCATAAGATTAGTATATGATCTTTTCTTCATTTATTTTATTTATTTATTTTCTCTTTTTCTTCCTTATTTATTTTATTTGCAACATGGAAGTAAAGAAAGCAAAAACTCAAACTAAACTTTATTATATAACTTGCACACAATTACAAGGATAGATCACTAAGAAAACTCTCAAAGAAGGCATTGAACTAAAATGTATTCATCTAAAGCAAAAGATCGAACTAAAATAAATAAAGGCAAGAATATAGTGGGATGATACGATATCGGGGCACCTCCCCCAAGCTTGGCGGAAGCCAAGGGGAGTGCCCATACCCGATACTCAATTCCCTTTTGGTGGTGAACAAGATAATAGTGATGAAGAAGAGATCTTGTCCTCGGATTTCCATGGCAGTGGTACACAATCATAAGGGGAGGAGTGAGTCTCACGGGTCCTGCAACTAGAAGCCAAACTCATACATTTAAACCTCGCCTCATATTCAAAGACTTGGTTTTGGAGGTCATAGATCTGGCTTTGGAGTAAGTTGATTTGCTCGTTGAGGGTGAAGACGATGTCCTTAATGGGCTTGCCATCCACCTTGAGATCACGTGAGAGGTCCGTGATCATAAGGTGATTAGTGTTGAGTCCACGCTCCACCATCCCCTTGCACCGGAAGACGTCTTGCTCCATAGCTTCAAGCCTGGCCTCCACGATTCCCGTCCCCTTGGGACATGGCACATCGCAGAGGTGAAGCACCCCCTCATGCATCTGGATGGCCTGAGGGTGCTGCACCACCTCCCGAAGGTATGGGTTAATTACGTTCTTGAAGAACTTGTCCTTGGAGGAGCTTGAAGCAGCCATGGTAGATGAATCTGACAGAAAACAGCAAGGAAAGAGAACATAAGATTTCTTCGTGATACACTGCTTAACAGGTTCGGGAAGTATATATAGATTTTTTATCTTGGGGGACAAGCAAACGGAAGAAAAATGGAGTCCGGAAGGTGTCCCAAGTGGGCACAACCCACCTGGGCGTGTCGGGCATGCCTAGCGCGCACTGGTGTCTTATGCCAACCAGGGTATGCTTCCTGGAAGTTTCTTTATTTCCTAATTTTCTAAATATTCCAAAACAGACAAAAAATATTTTTGCGGATTTTTCAGAGTCCGTTTACTTACCGTATCACGTACCTCCTTATTTTCATGATTCTAGAGTGTTCCGGAAGGACTCTTCTATGTGTTCTTCCGGTGTCAAAGTTTGGATAATATTACTTTCAACATTAATGGGTGTACCGGAGATATAATGTTTTATTCGTTGTCCATTGACAACCTTCGGGTTAGTACCTTCGGAATTATTTATTTTGATGGCTCCAGACCGATAAACCTCCTCGATAACATAAGGCCTTCCCATTTTTAGAGGAGTTTTCCTGTAAAGAATCCGAAACGAGAGTTGTACAAAAGAACATATTCTCCGTCTTTAAACTCACGCTTTTGGATTCTTTTGTCATGCCATCTTTTAACTTTTTCTTTGAATAATTTTGCATTTCCATAAGCTTGGGTTCTCCATTCATCTAAAGAGCTAATATCAACTAACCTCTTTTCACCAGCAAGTTTGAAATCATAATTGAGCTCTTTGATGGCCCAATATGCTTTATGTTCTAACTCAAGAGGCAAATGACAAGCTTTTCCATAAACCATTTTATATGGAGACATACCCATAGGATTTTTATATGCTATTCTATAAGCCAAAGTGCATCATCTAATTTCTTAGACCAATTCTTCCTGGACCTATTGACAGTCTTTTGCAAAATTAACTTTATTTCTCTATTGCTAAGTTCAACTTGACCACTAGACTGAGGATGATAAGGTGATGCAATTCTATGGTTAACATCATACTTGGCAAGCATTTTACGGAAAGCGGCATGAATAAAATGTGAACCACCATTAGTCACTTAATATCTAGGGACTCCAAACCTTGGGAAAATAACTTCCTTAAGCATTTTAATAGAGGTGTTGTGATCAGCACTACTGGTTGGAATAACTTCTACCCATTTAGTAACATAATCAACAGCAACCAAAATATGTGTATACCCATTAGAGGAAGGAAAAGGTCCCATGTAATCAAATCCCCAAGCATCAAATGGTTCAACAGCAAGTGAATAATTCATAGGCATTTCTTGATGCTTACCAATATTACCTATTCTTTGACATTCATTACAAGATAAGACGAACTTACGGGCATCCTTGAAGAGAGTAGGCCAATACAATCCAGATTGCAATACCTTGTGAGCAGTTCTATCTCCAGCATGATGCCCTCCATAAGCTTTGGAGTGACATTTCCATAGGATTTGTCCCTGTTCATGCTCAGGTACACAATGTCTAATAATACCATCTACTCCTTCTTTATAAAGATGTGGGTCATCCCAAAAGTAATGTCTTAAATCATAAAACAATTTTTTCTTTTGTTGGTGTGTGATAACCCACAAGTATAGGGGATCGTTTGTAGCCTTTTTCGATAAATAAGAGTGTCGAACCCAATGAGGAGCTAAAGGTAGAACAAATATTCCCTCAAGTTCTATCGACCACCGATACAAGTCTACGCACACTTGATGCCTGCTTTACTGAAAACAAGTATGAAACTAGTTTCTAGGTGTGATGCTAGAACTACTTTGCACGAATAAAACTAGAAGTACTTTGCAAGATAATAAAAGTTAGGTGATTAGAAAAAGGGTTTGTGTCAACAAGAAAGTTATTTGTCCCTAGGCAATCGATAACAAGTACCAGTAATCATTCTTGCAATTCTACATGAGGGAGAGGCATGAGCTAACATACTTTCTCTACTTGGATCATATGCACATATGATTGGAACTCTAGCAAGCATACACAACTACTAAAGATCATTAAGGTCATGAAGCCCAACCATAGCATTAAGTATCAAGTCCTCTTTATCCATACGCCATAGCCCACCTACTCGGGTTTAAGCTTCTGTCACTCTTGCAACCCACCATAAGCGAACCATGAACATATTGCAACACCGTACAGAAGGGGCCCCTCATGTTTGCGCGAGAACGGAGGGCACCATAGGACAACACCATAAATAAAATATACAATCATACCAACCAAGATCACGATTAACCCACAGGACAAAACGGATCTACTCAAACATCATAGGATAATCATAGATCATTGGGAAATAATATATGGAGTTGAGCACCATGTTTAAGTAGAGATTACAGCAAGGATAAGAGGTGTTACACCTCTGCATAGAGGGGAGAGAGAGTTGGTGTTGACGGTAGCAAGATTGTTGATGTAGATCATCGTCCCGATCATTGCGTCGATGGCACTCTGGCGCCATCGGAAGCGAGGGTGAGAGAGCCCCCCCTCCTTTTTCTTCTTCCTTGGCCTACCCCCTAGATGGGAGGAGAGTTCCCCCTCTGGTCCATGGTCTCCATGGCGGCAAAGGGGCGGGATCCCCTCCGAGATTGGATCTCCCTCGCTGTTCTCTTCTGTTTCTCGTTCCCCAGATCTGGCCCTTCACGGTTTCTTAAATTCCCGGAGATCCGGAACTCCGATTGCGCTGAAATTTTTACACAGTTTTTTTTCCCGTAAATTATCTTTCTTGCACCAGAAGAAGGGCCCAAACCAACCTTCGAGGAGGACACAAGACACCTGGGCGTGCCAGGGGGTGTGTGACGCCCCCGATTTAATCGTACACTAATCATGCACGCAAATGTGTACGATCAAGATCAGGGACTCACGGGAAGATATCACAACACAACTCTACAAATAAAATAAGTCATACAAGCATCATAATACAAGCCAGGGGCCTCGAGGGCTCGAATACAAGTGCTCGATCATAGACGAGTCAGCGAAAGCAACAATATCTGAGTACAGACATAAGTTAAACAGGGTGCCATAAGATGGCTAGCACAAACTGGGATACAGATCGAAAGAGGAGCAGGCCTCCTGCCTGGGATCCTCCTAGGTCACTCCTGGTCGTCGTCAGCAGGCAGCACGTAGTAGTAGGCACCTCCGGTGTAGTAGGGGTCGTCGTCGACGGTGGCGTCTGGCTCCTGGACTCCAGCATCTGGTTGCGACAACCAGGAAGAAAGGAAAGGGGAAAAGGGGGGAGAAAGCAACCGTGAGTACTCATCCAAAGTACTCGCAAGCAAGGAACTACACTACATATGCATGGGTATATGTGTAAAGGGCCATATCAGTGGACTGAACTGCAGAATGCCAGAATAAGAGGGGGATAGCTAATCCTGTCGAAGACTACGCTTCTGGCAGCCTCCGTCTTGCGGCATGTAGGAGAGAGTAGATTGAAGTCCTCCAAGTAGCATCTTCAAGTAGCATCTCCAAGCAGCATCTCCAAGTAGCATCGCATAGCATAACCCTACCCGGCGATCCTCCTCTCGTCGCCCTGTAGAAAAGCGATCACCGGGTTGTCTGTGGAACTTGGAAGGGTGTGTTTTATTAAGTATCCGGTTCTAGTTGTCATAAGGTCAAGGTATAACTCCAAGTCGTCCTGTTACCGAAGATCACGGCTATTCGAATAGATTAACTTCCCTGCAGGGGTGCACCACATAACCCAACACGCTCGATCCCATTTGGCCGGACACACTTTCCTGGGTCATGCCCGGCCTCGGAAGATCAACACGTCACAGCCCCACCTAGGCTCAACAGAGAGGCCAGCACGCCGGTCTAAACCTAAGCGCACAGGGGTCTGGGCCCATCGCCCATAGCACACCTGCACGTTGCGTACACGGCCGAAAGCAGACCTAGCCTAGTGGCGTTCCAGTCCAATTCGGCGCGCGCCGCTCCGTCGCTGACGTCTGAAGTGCTTCGGCTGATACCACGACGTCGGGATACCCATAACTACTCCCACGTAGATGGTTAGTGCGTATAGGCTCGTAGCCAGACTCAGATCAAATACCAAGATCTCGTTAAGCGTGTTAAGTATCCGCGAATGCCGAACAGGGCCAGGCCCACCTGTCTCCTAGGTGGTCTCAACCTGCCCTGTCGCTCCGCCACAAAGTAACAGTCGAGGGCCGTCGGGAACCCAGGCCCACCTCTACCGGGATGGAGCCACCTGTCCTTTCAGCCCCCTCGTCAGAATCACTTGCGGGTACTCAATGAGCTGACCCGACTTTAGTCACCATCTGTATAGTATGTATGTATGTATGTATAGTATATACCTGTGATCACCTCCCAAGTGATCACGGCCCGATAGTATAGCAAGGCAGACTGACAAGAATGTAGGGCCAATGATGATAAACTAGCATCCTATACTAAGCATTTAGGATTGCAGGTAAGGTATCAACAGATGTAGCGACAATGTCAGGCTATGCATTAGAATAGGATTAACGAAAGCAGTAACATGCTACACTACTCTAATGCAAGCAGTATAGAGAAGAGTAGGCGATATCTGGTGATCAAAGGGGGGGCTTGCCTGGTTGCTCTGGCAAGAGAGAGGGGTCGTCAACATCGTAGTCGATCACAGGGGGTACCGGCAGTGGCCTCGGGGTCTACCGGAAAAAGTAACGGAGGGGGAACATAATAAATAAGAGAGCAATCAAAGCATAACATGACGAATGCGGTGCTAGAGGTGACCTAACGCAGGGATAGGTGATACCGGTGAAGGGGGGGAAAACCCCCAGGAAAGTATTCCCGGTGTTTCGTGTTTTCGGGCAGAGGAACCGGAGGGGAAAAGTTGCGGGTTCGATAGGTTAGGGGTGTGTGGCGGACGAACGGACCGCGTGTCCGGATTCGTCTCGTCGTTCTGAGCAACTTTCATGTTGAAAATAATTTAATCCGAGTTACGGATTAAAAGTTATGATTTTCTAAAGATTTTATTAATTTCTGGAATTTAATTAATTAATTAATTAATTAAAAAAATGGATTTATGACGTCAGCATGATGTCATGCTGACGTCAGCAGTCAACGTTGACCGCTGACCTGGTCAACCTAACATGTGGGTCCTGTGGGTCCCACCTGTCATTCTCTGTTTAGGTTATTTAGGGTTTAGATTAATCCTAATTATAGTTTAATTAAAATTAACTAGTTAACTCAATTAATTAAACCGAATTAATTAACTTAATTAATTACTTAATTAATTAATTAATTAACTTAATTAATTACTTAATTAATTAATTAATTAGTTAATTAATAATTAATTTTATTAAATCATTTTTATTTCTATTAATTATATTTATTTTATTTTATTATATATATATATATTTTTATTCCCTTTTTTTTCAAAGAAAAAAAAACGTTTTGGGGCGGGGCCCTGTGGTCAGTGGCCCGGGGGGGCTTGCGGGTCGGGCGCGCCCGACTGGGCGTTCGCCCAAATCGGCGGGCGAGGAGGGGAAAGGGCCGGCCAGCTCCGGCGAGCGGCGGGAACGGCCAGCAGGGGGCTCGGCGGCAGCGGACGGTGTCGGCGTGGGCGCACGGGGCGCAGGGGGCGCGGCCATGGACGGGGCGAGACCAGCGGGCGGGGGGAGACGACGGGCACGGCCCGGTCGGTGTAGCGCGTGGCCAGGGCGCGGCCGGCCGCGGTGAGCGCGGGGCCGGAGCGCACGGGGCGCGGCGACGGTGCGGGTTGCGGGGCGCGCGGCCTTCGGGCGCGGTCGACGCGCGGGGGGGAGAGAGGAGGGAGGATGGGGCTCACAGTGAGCCGGACGGGGAGGCAGCGGCTCGAGGTGGCGCGGGTCGGGTGGCGCCGGCGAGGCGACGGGTGGACGACGACGGGGTCGTCCATGTCGAGGCAGGGGCGTGGCGTCGAGGCGGCGGGGGCGTCCAGCGAGGCGGGCGACAGGGGGGGAGCGGCGCCGACGTCGGGGGCGGCGAGAAGGCAACGGGGACGGCGATCCGGGACGGTGAGGTAGCTTCGGGCGGCGTCGGGCGATGGCGAGGCGATGCGGCGTCGCGGCGATGGGGTCGGGAGCGGCTGTTGCCCCCCCGATCCAGATCCGTTTGTGGGGGGGGGGGGTAGCGATGAGCGAGAGGGGTTGCGGGGGCGCGAGGAAGAGGGTGGAGGTCCGGCGGCGGCGGGCGTCGCCAGGGAGGCGGCGGCGTCCGAGCCCTCCCCTTTCTCGATCCAGATCGGGATCGATGGGGGGGTGGAGGAGAGACGTGCGGGAGTGGGGAGTGGGCTAGGTCACGGGGGGGAGAGGGGGGTTAGGTAGTGGGGTGGCTCGGTCCGAGTGGGCCGGCCAGTTGGGCCGAGGCCCAGGTGGGCCAAGGGGGTTCTCTCCCCCTTTTTTTTCTGTTTCCTTTTCTTCTTTTTTTTTATTCTATTTCTTTTCAGTTTTCTTTTATTTTTGTTTTATAAAATATAAAAGTTGTATCTTAAATAGTAACACTAATTATACCTCTGCCACAAAAAGGTTTAACCCCCAAATAATATAGTTTAGTATTTTATAAAATACCAACACACTTATTTATTTATTTTACCGACAGTTTTAATTAATTGAATGCATTTAGACATTTTATAAAAATGTGGTTCCTCCACCAACATTACTTATGAATTATTTGTTACATTTAGAACATTTTAGTTTTGACTTTTGAAAACTTTAACTGTTTGACTTTATTTTGAATTTGAATTTGAATCGGTTTCGAACCAATGTGAGTTTAGCAACAGTAATCGTGGTGACGTGACATCATTAGCAAAGGTTTACTGTAGCTTGATTATCCGGGCGTCACAGGGTTCCTGGCGCGCCCTAGTGGGTTGTGGGCACTGTGGGCCCCTGTTTGCATTGATTCCACCTCCTAAAAATCACATATATTCCAAAATAATTCTCCGTAAATTTTTATCACATTTGGACTTCGTTTGATATGGATTTTCTGTGAAACAAAAACATGCAACAAAGAGGAACTGGCACTGGGCGTAGGATAAGTAAGTTTGTCCAAATAAATCATATAAAAAGTTGCCAAAAGTATGTAAAAGTTGAATAATATTGGCATGAAACAATCAAAAAATTATAGATATGATGGAGACGTATCAGCATCCCCAAGCTTAATTCATGCTTGTCCTCGAGCAGGTAAATGATAAAAAAGATAATTTTTGATGTGGAATGCTACCTAGCATAAACTTGATCATATATCTAATCATGACATGAATATTAAGACATAAGTGATTCAAATCAACATTCTATAATTTGACATAAAGACATCAATACTCAGGCATCCCAACAAACAATCATGTCTTTCAAAATATCAACGCTAAAGAAAGCTATCCCTACAAAATCATATAGTCTTGTCATGATCTGTCTTCTTAACAGAAAGTATTTATCATGCACAACCCCGATTACAAGCCGAGCAATTGGTTCATACTTTTTAACGCGCTTCAGCTTTTTCAGCCCTCACGCAATTCATGAGCGCAAGCCATGGATATAGCACTATGGATGGAATAGAGTACGATGATAGGGGTAAATATAAAGAAGACAAAAAGGTTAGGAAGTCTCACATCGACGCGGCTAACCAACGAGCTATGGAGATTCCCATCAATTGATATCAACGTGAGGAGTAGGGATTGCCATGCAACAAATGCACTAAGAGCTATAAGTGTATGAAAGCTCAATATGAAACTAAGTGGGTGTGCATCTAATCCTATAATGAAAAATTCCCACTAATACATGAAAGTGACAACATAGGAGACTCTCCATATGAAGAACATGGTGCTACTTTGAAGCACAAGTGTGGTAAAGGATACTAACAATGCCCCTTCTCTCTTTGTTTATTTATCTTTTATTTTCCTTTCTTTTCTTTCTTTCCTTTTTCTTTTTCTCTCATTGTCCGGAGTCTCATCCCGACTTGTGGGAGAATCATAGTCTCCATCATCCTTTTCTCACTGGGGCACTGCTCTAAAAATGAATAATGATGATTATCACACTTCTATTTACTTATAACTCAGAAGAAATAAAAATTGCAACTCGATACCTATGACAAAGTATGACTCTATATGGATGCCTCTCGCATGTACCAGGATGTGCAATGATCTAGCGTAACATGTATGAAAAATGATGAACGGTGATTGAGCCACAACTACTATGTCAGCTATATGATCATGCAAAGTAATATGACAATGAATGCCCAAGTCATCAAACGGAAGCGGTGGAAATTGCATGGCAATATATCTCGGAATGGCCATGGAACAACCATAATAGGTCGGTATGGTGGCTGTTTTGAGGAAGATGTAATAAGTCTTATGTGTGATAGAGCGTATCATATCATGGGCTTTGGATGCACCTATGAAGTTTGCACCATGTCTCGATGTGAGAAAGGGCAATGCATGGTACCGTAGAGGCTAGCAAATTGCGGAAAGGTAAGAGTGTGTATAATCCATGGACTCACATTAGTCATAAAGAACTCATATACTTATTGCAGAAGTTTATTAGCCCTCGAAGCAAAGTACTACTACGCATGCCCCTAGGGGATAGATTGGTAGGAAAAGACCATCGCTCGTCCCAGACCGCCACTCATAACGAAGACAATCAATAATAAATCATGCTCCAACCTCATAGCATAATGAGAGACTATATGTGCATGCTTCGGGAATCACAAACCTTAACACCAATATTCTTACTAAACACAACCGTTTACTAATACCTCCTACATATTCCATCTCTATATCGCAAAACTATTGCAAGGAATCAAACATATCATATTCAGTGATCCATAAGTTTTATGTAGGATTTTACGACTAACCATG
Source organism: Triticum aestivum (assembly GCF_018294505.1). Lineage (NCBI taxonomy): Eukaryota > Viridiplantae > Streptophyta > Magnoliopsida > Poales > Poaceae > Triticum > Triticum aestivum. The sequence goes on along the minus strand of NC_057797.1, from coordinate 513,463,557 downwards.
CAATTGACCAATTCATGTTAGCTCTCTAAATAGATATAAGTGAAGCCTGAGAGTTTAATTCTTTCTACAAAATATCAAGATCTAGCAAATATAAGTGAAGCAAAAGAGCTTCTTCAAATAACGGTTTTCTATGTGAAGAGAAATAGGCAATCCAAACTTGAAATGATATAAGTGAAGCACATGAAGCATTCTATAAAACCACACTCAAAAGATTTAAGTGAAGTGCAATGAGCATTCTATAAATCAACCATGGACTATCTCATACCAGCATGGTGCATAAAAGAAAAAGGGAAGAACTAAATACAAAAGACGCTCCAAGATTTACACATATCACATGAACGAAACGAATCCGAAAACATACCAATACTTGTTGAAGAAAGATGGGATGTCTTCCGGGGCATCCCCAAACTTAGACGCTTGAGCCTCCTTGAATATTTAATTGGGGTGCCTTGGGCATCCCCAAGCTTGACATCTCACCTCTCCTTCTCCTCCTCATATCGAGACCTCCTCGATCTTTGATCACTTCATCCACACAAAACTCAAGCAAACTTTTAGTGGCAGGGTTAGTGAATATGGCAATGAAATCCCATCATGTACTGCTGTAGCATTATTGTATAATTATAAATAAACATTACCCACTGTATGCTATCACAATTCTATGTTGTCGGTGCACAAAAGTAGGGGCTCTCTTTTGTACCCCTTTACTTGTGCACGGACAGTAAGAGTCGCGCCTATGGCCATACCTAGTGGGGCAGAGGAAGCAAAAGCACAGGAATACCAGAGCAGCGCTCCAGCCAGGAGCACGAGACAACCAAAACAACACCAAGACCAAAGACACAAAGAGCAAGAGGGTGAGGTGGGCTCCCCCGGCAAGACCCTTGTCGGGGCGGCCTCCACAGCACTGGCAAGAGCCTTGCCGGGGCAACTTGCTCAATGCCACCAGAGCGCGCCACCCTTGAGCCCAAGGGTTCCAACACCACCAACCACATTGGAACCAAGGCTCGGGAGGCACCTCCATGGTGGCATGCAGATCTTCGAGAAGATCATAAGCACACAAGATCAGGTGAGGACCAGAAGACGATGATCCTCGGCAAGATCCTTGCCGAGGAAATCCATGAGGATCTTGCCGGGGACGACTACGATGCCACGGCGAGACCCTTGCCGGGGCCCCGGCAAGGCCATTGCCGAGGACACCTGCGGGGCCACAGCCAGGCCCACATCTGCCAGGACCCCACCACCGTTTCCATGCAGCTGCCAGCCCAACCAGCTGGGCAGGCTCCTGTGTGGCGACGCGCGGCCTCCAGGCCTACTCAGCAAGAACCTACGTGGTGGCATGCAGATCTTCGTGAAGACCCTACCACGACGCCATCTCAACAGCCCGCCAGCTTATGTGGCACTGCATGCCTCGTTGGCCTAGACGCGCGTCGGAGCGAGACGGAATGGTGACTGATGGGATGGTCCTCGCTACCATCCCCAATAAAGCAACCGGACACCTAAGAAGTGCATTTAATGCGCCTTGTCCGGTAATGACAGTCGATAAGCTTGTACACTGTTTACCTTTCCACCTCTTGTGTGCCACTGTGGTGACCCCTTTTTGACTACAAAAGGAGGCCCAGGGCGTATTGGAGGAGGATTCAGATCTTTTGGACTATGCACGCACCGCAGCTAGTTCGAAATCTCAAGAACACTCAAATATACACCAAAGTAGGACTAGGGTATTACGCATCCTTGCGGCCCGAACCTGGGTAAACGATCCTCGTGCTGGCTACTAGACCCGCTCTTTGCACAACTCCGCGCCCGCCAACCGTAGAAGGGGTCCCAGTGATCCCATAGCTGTCATTCCTACCGACATCTCTGGCACGCCAGGTAGGGGGCACAGTCGTGGAAATCTGGTCTAGTAGGCGCGGCGGTTTCATCATGGTCGTCGCCCCAAGGAAGAAGACAACCGAACAAGCGACATCATTTGCAGATGCAGTAAATGCTCGCGCGTCGATAGAAAAAATAAGTCATTCAAAACTTTGAGTAGTTCTTTTATGTATAAGGTTGTTTTCCTTAGAGATCCTGCTCTTGGTATGAAAAACCTGCACGCGATGGGGGCCTTCCGCAATTGGCAACGCCCTTGTTCTGTTTCGAGTCCGCTCAACAGTTCAAGTGGCCGCGTCGAGAACGGCAAGGTGGCCTTCTCACTATTGGCAGTGCCCTTGTTCTGTTTCGAGTCCGCTCAATAGTTCAAGCGGCTGTGCTAAGAACGACGAGGTGGTTTACTTGGCCGCAGGCACACCCGACCGGTTGCGAGGATCCGTCCTTGAAATGCCGCAGCCTGGGTTCGCGTGCCAGCAAGCCTATCCAGTTAAGCATAGGGTGTACATACAAAGGACGATTGAATAGGGAAATAACATGCATCGTTTCAGGGTACTGCATAGTTATATTACATCAATTGTTGATGTGGCTCTAACTAAAGATAAAAATTGTCTTGGTCATGAACGGGGTGCCTAGTCCCGGCGCTGGCCCTCTATCCTTCGAACTCCGTCGATGCGGCTGATGACGGGCTCGATACGCTCTTCGTGCGCCGTGAGGTCCACACCCTCTGGCAAGCTGTCCAGTGCGGCATCGAAGTCGAGGTTGGGGTTCGAGTACGCCACCTTGATGAGGACCTTGGTCAAGACACCCCGGCAAACACTCCGGGCCTCATTGGCCAGGGAGTTCGCTCTGTTGGAGCGGAATTGCTCCAGACCTCCAAGAACACCCTCGAAGAACAGGGCCAGTTTGGCGTTGGGACTCACGTTCTGCTCCGAGGCGTACCTCACGTTCGGCATCCCCATGGTAGCCAGCTGCATGGTGATCCTGCCGGCGATGTCGGTGAGGTGGCTGATCCAGAGGTTTTCGCCCTTCACAAAATCCACATGGTTGGCGGCGTCATTCCTCTGTAGCTGCCTCTCGGCATCCAACTCTTTGGCCAGGGTCTCCTCCCGGTCCCTGACCTCCGAAAGCGTCCCCTCGAGGCCCTCCAGCTTCAGCTTCAGGTCCCTGATGGAGTCATTGGCCTTCGAGAGCAGCTTGACCTTCCCGAGGACCGTGGCCTGCACGGCAACCAAAGCACACTTGGCCGCATCCCTCTCCTCCGTCAGCTCCAGGACCTGCTTCTTCAGCCTGTCCCACTCCACCTCGAGCTCGTTCACCTTGCCGCCCTGGATCTGGGCCTGAGCATTGAGTGCCTCCTCATGCCTCTGCTCCAGCTCCCGGGTCCGCTGCATGACAAGGTTCTCGACCTCCTCATCCTTACCGTGGAGTGTCGTGACGAGCTTCTCCTCGCGAGCGGCAAGGTCCTCCTCCTAGGAGTTCAGCACAACCTGATGCTGGAACTGAGCAGCCTCGTCCTTGGCGGCCTGTGCTTTCGCCGCCTCCTGGGCCTTCTTGACGTCAGCCTACTTCAGGACAAGCTCCTAATTGCGCTCGGCCAGCAGGTCTTGGGTGGACTTTAGTTCCTTGCAGGCCTGGCGAAACCAAGCCTGCGTCTTGGCGACGCGCTCCTCGAGATCCGCCTCCGCCTTGTCCACCGCTGCCATCCTGGACTTGGCCTTGTCCAGCCGGGAGCGGTGAAGCACCAGGAGCTTCTGGAAGTTGGCACTCATGGCCTGAAGGAGCCGCTCTTCCTGGGAACCGCCGCCACCGGCGCTCGACTCGTCGACAACCTCAAGCCTGGCGGCGGCGAGCACCTCGTCATCAAACACCTCCCCCTCGGTGGGCGCTCTGGTGCTTGCCGTCCCTGGGAGGTGGACAAACAGGTTGTCACTCACCTTCAGGTACTTTCCCGAGCCAGAGGCAGCGGAGGAGGAAGGTTGATCGTCAACCACCCCCTCCTCGGCAGCGGCCTTGCCGGCCTCCCCGGCAGGCTGATACGTCTCCGTCGTATCTACTTTTCCAAACACTTTTGCCCTTGTTTTGGACTCTAACTTGCATGGTTTGAATGGAACTAACCCGGACTGATGCTGTTTTCAGCAGAATTGCCATGGTGTTATTTATGTGCAAAAATAAAAGTTCTCGGAATGACATGAAAATCAACGAAGATTATTTTTGGAATATATAAAAAATACATGCGAAAGAATCCACGTCAGGGGGGCACACCCTGTCCACGAGGGTGGGGGCGCGCCTACCCCCCTGGGCGCGCCCCCTGCCTCATGGGCCCCCTGATGCTCCACTGACGTCCATCTTGACACCATATATTCGTGTTCGGGGAGAAAAAAAATAAGAGAGAAGGATTCATCGCGTTTTACGACACGGAGCCGCCACCAAACCCTAATCTCTCTCGGGGGGCTGATCTGGAGTCCGTCCGGGGCTCCGGAGAGGGGAATCCATCGCCATCGTCATCATCAACCTTCCTCCAACACCAATTCCATGATGCTCACTGCCGTGCGTGAGTAATTCCATCGTAGGCTTGCTGGACGGTGATGGGTTAGATGAGATTTATCATGTAATCGAGTTAGTTTTGTTAGGGTTTGATCCCTATCCACTATGTTCTGAGATTGATGTTGCTATGACTTTGCTATGCTTAATGCTTGTCACTAGGGCCCGAGTGCCATGATTTCAGATCTGAACCTATTATGTTTTCATGAATATATGTGAGTTCTTGATCCTATCTTGTAAGTCTATAGTCACCTATTATATGTTATGATCTGTTGACCCCGAAGTGACAATAATCGGGATACTTACCGGTGATGACCGTAGTTTGAGGAGTTCATGTATTCGCTAAGTGTTAATGCCTTGGTCCGGTACTCTATTAAAAGGAGGTCTTAATATCCCTAGTTTCCAATAGGACCCCGCTGCCACGGGAGGGTAGGACAAAAGATGGCATGCAAGTTCTTTCCATAAGCACGTATGACTATATTCAGAATACATGCCTACATTACATTGATCAACTGGAGCTAGTTCTGTGTCACCCTATGTTATAACTATTGCATGAGGAATCACATCTGACATAATTATCCATCACTGGTCCATTGCCTACGAGCTTTTCACATATTGTTCTTCGCTTATTTACTTTTCCGTTGTTACTGATACAATCACTATAAAACCAAAACTAATACTTTTGCTACCGTTACCGCTATTATCATATTACTTTGCTACTAAACACTTTGCTGCATATATTAAGTTTCCAGGTGTGGTTGAATTGACAACTCAGCTGCTAATACTTGAGAATATTCTTTGGCTCCCCTTGTGTCGAATCAATAAATTTGGGTTGAATACTCTACCCTCGAAAACTATTGCGATCCCCTATACTTGTGGGTTATCAAGACTATTTTCTGGCGCCGTTGCTGGGGAGCATAGCTCTATTCTTTGAGTCACTTGGGATTTATATCCGCTGATCACTATGAAGAACTTGAAAGATCAAAGAACCAAGATTTTTCCCTCAACTGCGAGGGGAGGTAAGGAATTGCCATCTAGCTCTAGACTTGATTCTCCTTCTGTTTTGAGTAAACTTGCGACACCTTCACCTACAATTCATTTTGATATGTCGCATGTTATTGATGATGCCACTTCTGCTTTGCATGATACTTATGATGAAACTACTTCTATGCTTGATAATACCGTGCCACTAGGGGAATTTCTTGATGAACAACTTGCTAGGGTTAGAGAGAATGAAATTATTGAAACTGATAATATTGATGAAAGTGATGATGAAGATTCTCCCCCTAGATATGAGTTGCCTGTTTTGCCTGAGGGTTATATTATGGATGAAGAAACTGCTAGAGAGTTCTTAGCTTGTGATGATAGATCTGATCTTAAGAAATTATTAGCTAAGCTTAAAGAAAAGTCTTTGAATTCTAGAATGAAATATGACGCAACTTTTGCTACTTCACCTATCTTTATTACTGATAAGGATTATGATTTCTCTATCGATCCTGAGTTAATTACTTTGGTTGAATCTGATCCTTTCTATGGCTATGAATCTGAAACTGTTGTGGCACATCTTACTATATTAAAGGGTGATGCTAAAAGATGGTTTAATTCTCTTGATCCTGGTTGTTTGTGTAGTCCCTAGGATATGATTTATTACTTCTTTGCTAAATAATTCCCTGCTCATAAGAAACAAGTTGCTTTAAGGGAAATATATAATTTTGTGCAAATTGAAGAAGAGAGTCTCCCACAAGCTTGGGGGAGGCTTCTCTAATTACTTAATGCTTTGCCTGATCATCCTCTCAAGAAAAATGAAATACTTGATATTTTTTATAATGGACTAACTGATGCTTCCAGAGACCACCTGGATAGTTGTGTTGGTTGTGTTTTCAGGGAAAGAACTGTTGATCAAGCTGAATTGCTATTGATTAATATGTTGAGTAATGAAAATGATTGGACCCATCCTGAACCAACTCCTAAGCCAACTCCGAAGAAAAGGGGTATTCTATTTCTCAGTCCTGAAGATATGCAAGAGGCAAAGAAATCTATGAAAGAAAAGGGTATTAAAGCTGAAGATGTTAAGAATTACCACCTATTGAAGAAATACATGGTCTTGATAACCCGACACAGGTAGTAAAGGTAAATTCTCTCTATAGATTTGATAAATGTGAAATCCCATCTACTAAGTTTGCTAGCCAATGCTTGGATGAGTTTGATGACTTTATGGTTAAGCAAGAAGACTTCAATGCTTATGTTGGTAGACAATTGAAACGTAATGCTTATATGATTGAACATTTGAGTGATTATATGTCTAGAGTTAAAGGTGAACTTAAACTTATTAGTAAACATGCTTCTATGGTTACCACTCAAGTAGAAAGGGTACTTAAGGCTCAGAATGATTTGCTCAATGAATTAAATAATAAGAAAAATGATAATGTTGTTAGAGTTATGACTAGAGGGGGTAAAATGACTCAAGAACATTTGTATCCTGAGGGACACCCCAAGAGAATTGAGCAAGATTCCCAGAGAACTAATGTTGGTGCACCTAGTCCTTCTAAAAGGAAGAAAAAGAAAAATGATAGGACTTTGCATGCTTCTAGTGAACCTGTTGTTGACACACCTGAGAATCCCAATGATATTTCTATTTGTGATGCTAAAACACAATCTGGTAATGAACATGAACCTAGTGATAATGTTAATGATTATGTTCATGTTGATGCTCAACCTAGCAATGATAATGATGTAGAGATTGAACCTGATGTTGATCTTGATAACCCACAATCAAAGAATCAACGTTATGATAAGAGAGACTTTGTTGCTAGGAAGCACGGTAAAGAAATAGAACCATGGGTTCAGAAACCCATGCCTTTTCCTCCTAAACCATCCAAGAAAAAGGATGATGTGGATTTTAAGCGCTTTGCTGAAATGATTAGACCTATCTTTTTGCGTATGCGTTTGACTGATATGCTTAAAATGAACCCTTATGCTAAGTACATGAAGGATATTGTCACTAATAAGAGAAAGATACCGGAAGCTGAAATTTCCACCATGCTTACTAATTATACTTTTAAATGTGGAATACCAAAGAAACTTGGAGATCCAGGAGTACCAACTATACCATGCTCCATCAAAAGAAACTATGTTAAAACTGCTTTCTGTGATCTTGGGGCCGGTGTTAGTGTTATGCCTCTATGTTTATATCGTAGACTTGATTTGAATAAGTTGACACCTACTAAAGTATCTTTGCAAATGGATGATAAATCAACTGCTATACCTATCGGTATTTGTGAGGATGTGCCTGTTGTGGTTGCAAACGTTACTATTTTAATGGACTTTGTTATTCTTGATATTCCCGAGGACGATAGTATGTCGATTATCCTTGGAAGACCCTTTTTGAATACTGCAGGGGCTGTTATTGATTGCAACAAAGGAAATGTCACTTTTCATGTTAATGGTAATGAGCATACGGTACACTTTCCGAGGAAACAACCTCAAGTCCATAGTATTAATTCTTTTGGAAAAATCTCAACGATTACTATTGGAGGTTTTGAATTTCCTCTTCCTACTGTCAAGAAGAAATATGATATTCTTATTGTTGGGGATGTGCATATCCCCGTTGAGGTAACCTAGTGTTATTCAAAATTTCTCCGGTTTCATGTGATTCAGAATGAGTTTGTTAACAGGACTTGATCAACCTTGTTAGTGGATTCCTTTTGATGAGCATGAGATGGATGAAGTTAGAAAGCACAACCTTTTGTACCCTCCTTTTACTTTCTATTATTTATAATAAATAAAGTGAAAATAGTATTTTCTGCCTGTTTTCTGAGTTATCCTTGCATTAAAAAATACCCCGAAAATAGAAGTTCTGCAAATGCCCTGAAAATGAAATATGTTTTTTTTTCTAGAATATTTAAGGATTTTAGGCACTGAGAATGCAGCAGGGGGAGCAGCCACATGCCCACGAGGGTGGAGGGCACGCCCCCTGCCTCGTGGACCCCACGTGGGTCCCCTCCACTTATCCTTGCACCCACACACTTTGTCTTGCTCCAGAAAAAATCATCCACCAGGTCAAACCCGTGTTCTAGCTCATCTTGCTGCCATTTTCGATCTCCTTGCTCAAAGCTCCATTCACAAAACTGCTTTGGGGGATTGTTTTTCGGTATGTGACTCCTCCAATGGTCCAATTAGTTTTTGTTCTAGTGCTTTATTTATTGCAAATTTTTGTTGCTTAGGTGACCCTGTTCTTGAGCTTGCATGTCAAATTTATGTGGTTAAAAGTAGTTTTAATGCATGATATAGCCTCTAGGCACTTGTAGGAGTAGTTGCTATCAATTTTGTTGAGTTTGGTTCACTTTTATTTTAATTTACTAAAAAATTCATAAATTTTTAGAAAAAGATGAAGAGATTTTGAGGGCTCATCGAGCCGAAGCTCTAAGGATAAGCAAAGTGAAGAAAACAAGAAGCCCAAGTATAATCTCCCTCGTACTGCGGAGGTTCGGCCATGTGAATGGCCTTGTGATGAGTTCTTGAAAGAGGTCGGGATTTATGAAGATTTTTATTATTTGGCTGAGAATGCAGGCCTCACCGACTTCCTCCACGACCAACGCGAATAGTATATCTTACTCACCAATATTTTTGTGCAAATTTTTCATTTCCATGCTAGGAGATCACCACCTTCGGTGGAATTTTATTTATATGATGAGCATAAGGAGATGTCACTTTACGATTTTTGTCGGGTTTGTAGGATACCCTTTGAGGGCAGCATAGAGGAACCACGTCGTAATGATGTGGAGGGATTTATTGATGCAATCACTCTAGGGGAAACGAGGAAAGTTTCCGATGCAAGAATCACTAGCATACATTTTCCTGTTCTATGTTACTTTGCAATATTTGCTAGTAGATGCTTAATTGGTCGCGGGAATTGTGGAAATCTCAGTGCTCCTGATATTTTCATTTTGCGCCATGCTTTGTTTCGTGATACCACTTGTAGTTTAGGCGCTATTGTTGCTAAACGGTTAAATCTGAACCGTACAAAGGGTCCCGTCTTGGGAGGCATCTTTGCCTCGCGCCTTGCTGCACACTTTAACATACCTATTAGGCATTGTGAGAAAGAGGAAAAGCTGCTGCATCATATTTTGCTAGATTATAAGAGCATGGAGCACATGATTTTATTGTTAAGAATAAGAAGAAGATGCTTAACTATAGACTGATATTTGAAAAGAAACACTCTGAGACTATTACCTTGCCTGCTCCCTCTTTGTTCAACATATTTTCAGGCACGTACCTTATTTTGCCGGAGGCCGTTCATGAAGGAAATATTCCCTAGAGGCAATAATAAAGTTGTTATTTATATTTCCTTATATCATGATAAATGTTTTTTATTCATGCTAGAATTGTATTAACCGGAAACTTAGTACATGTGTGAATATATAGACAAACAGAGTGTCACTAGTTTGCCTCTACTTGACTAACTCGTTGAATCAATGATGGTTATGTTTCCTAACCATAGACATGAGTTGTCATTTAATTAACGGGATCACGTCATTAGAGAATGATGTGATTGACTTGACCCATCCATTAGCTTAGCACGATGATCGTTTAGTTTGTTGCTATTGCTTTATTCATGACATATACATGTTCCTATAACTATGAGATTATGCAACTCCTGAGTACCGGAGGAACACTTTGTGTGCTGCCAAATTTCACAACGTAACTGGGTGATTATAAAGGTGCTCTACAGGTGTCTCCGATGGTGCTTGTTGAGTTGGCATAGATCGAGATTAGGATTTGTCACTCCGATTGTCGGAGAGGTATCTGTGGGCCCTCTCGGTAATGCACATCACAATAAGCCTTGCAAGTAATGTAGCTAATGAGTTAGTTACGGGATGTAGCATTATGGAACGAGTAAATAGACTTGCCGCTAACGAGATTGAACTAGGTATTGAGATACCAACGATCGAATCTCGGGCAAGTAACATACCGATAACAAAGGGAACAACGTATGTTGTTATGTGGTTTGACCAATAATGATCTTCGTAGGATATGTAGGAACCAATATGAGCATCCAGGTTCCGTTATTGGCTATTGACCGGAGACGAGTCTCGGTCATGTCTACATAGTTCTCGAACCCGTAGGGTCCGCACGCTTAATGTTTGGTGACGATCGGTAATATGAGTTTATGTGTTTTGATGTGCCGAAGGTATTTCAGAGTCCCAGATTTGATCATGGACATGACGAGGAGTCTCGAAATGGTCGAGACATAAAGATCGATATATTGGATGACTATATTTGGACTTCGGAAGGGTTCCAGGCAAGTTCGGATAAATATCGGAGTACCGGGGGTTACCGGAACCCCTCGGGGAGTGTAATGGGCCTATTGGGCCTTAGTGGAGAAGAGGAGGGGCGGCCAGGGCAGGCCGCACGCCCCCTCTCCCTCTAGTCCGAATTGGACAAGGAGGGGGGCGGCGCCCCCCTTTCGTTCCGCCTCTCTCCTCCTTCCCTCTCTCCTACTCCTACTCTTGGAAGGGTTGGAGTCCTACTCCCGGTGGGAGTAGGACTCCCCTTGGGGCGCGCCTAGGAGGGCCGGCCTCTTCCCCTCCTCCACTCCTTTATATACGGGGAGGGGTACCCCATAGACATACAAGTTGATCAGTTGATCTTTTAGCTGTGTGAGGTGCCCCCCTCCACCATAATCCACCTCGGTCATATTGTAGTGGTGCTTAGGTGAAGCCCTGCGTTGGTAGCATCATCATCACCGTCATCATGCCGTCGTGCTGACGGAACTCTCCCTCGAAGCTCTGCTGGATCGGAGTTCGTGTGCTGAACTCAGAGGTGTCGTACGTTCGGTACTTGGATCGGTCGGATCGTGAAGACGTACAACTACATCAACCGTGTTCTCATAACGCTTCCGCTTACGGTCTACGAGGGTACGTGGATGAAACTCTCCCCTCTCATTGCTATGCATCACCATGATCTTGCGTGTGCGTAGGATTTTTTTTGAAATTACTACATTCTCCAACAATTCAGGCATACCAGAGCCTGACATCAGCTCCACAGTCGGAGCCACTATCTGATCCTCACCGTCAGTCTGTTTACCCGTGGAATCTGTAGGAGATCGCCAACCAGTGGCATCCTAAGGATCCTCCTCAGTACGACCCCAGCTACACCTTTGATCCGTGGGCATAGACCAACTTAGGCCAAAAGCCTAAGTTTGGGGGAGTACGTATTTCTCACCGACATTACATTCATGTTCACACACTCATGCCAGTTGTCGCTGCTCAAAATTTTTCATTGTTTCATCCATGCTAGTTTATTTTCTTTTTAAGCTTTCTTCTTGTGTGTTTGAAAACCCTTAAGAAAAACCAAAAAAATTAGTTGTAGCTTTTAGCTAGTTTACTTTCCATGCATGTAGTAGTAGTAAATAAAAAGAAAAGCCAAAAATATTTCTCGTTCTTCTTTTGCTTGTTGGGAGCTTTCCCGTGTAAGTAGTTTTATTTCTTTTCTTTGGGGGTCGAGAGGAGAAGATCATGATGAAAATGTTGAGTGGCTCTCATATGCATTATTGTTGATCTAACAAAGAGCCCATATTACCTTGTCTTCTCCCTTGTCTTGAATGCTTGCAGATTCCAGCTTAGTCCAATGCACGTGCACTATTATTATTATCCACACTATTCGGTTGTGCAAGTGAAAGGCAATAATGACGATATATGATGAACTGATTGAGATGAGAAAAGCTGGTATGAACTCGACCTCTCTTGTTTTGTAAATATGATTAGTTCATCGTTCCTGATTAAGTCTATTATGAATGAAACATGTTTGCAATGACAATTAGAGATTATAGTTGCTTATGCCATGCTTAATTTGCTAGGAGTTTATAATGGTTTACCTTACATGCCAACATGCTATTAAAATGGTTGTGATGTGGTATGGTAGGGCGGTATCCTCCTTTGAACGATTCGAGTGGCTTGACTTGGCACATGTTCACGCATGTAGTTGAAACAAAGTCAACATAGCCTCCATGATATTTATTTTCATGGTGAATTATATCCTACTCAAGCTTGCATTCAGTGTTGATTAATTTTAATGCATGTTCATGACTGTTGTCGCTCTCTAGTTGGTTGCTTCCCAGTCTCTTTCTAGCCTTTACTTGTACTAAGCGGGAATACTGCTTGTGCATCCAACTCCATAAACCCCAAAAGTTATTCCATATGAGTCCACCATACCTTCCTATATACGGTATCTACCTGCCGTTCCAAGTAAATTTGTATGTGCCAAACTCTAAACCTTCAAATAAACGTTCTGTTTTGTATGCTCGAATAGCTCATGTATCAACTAGGGTTGTCTGTATCTTCCGTGCTAGGCAGGTTATTCTCAAGAGGAGTGGACTCCGCTCCTCATTCGCGAGAAAATGGCTGGTCACCGGGATGCCCATCCCCATGCTCAAATCAAATCAAAATAATTGCAAACAAAACTCCCCCAGGATTGTTGTTAGTTGGAGGCACCCGTTGTTTCGGGCAAGCCATGGATTGATGCTTGTTGGTGGTGGGGGAGTATAAACTTTACCATTCTGCTTGGGAATCGCATATAATGTGTGTAGCATGGAAGATATCGAGATCTCTCGGTTGTTATGTTGACAATGAAAGTATACCACTCAAAATATCATTCACCTCTATTTCAAAATTGAGCTCTGGCACCTCTACAAATCCCTGCTTCCCACTACAAAGGGCCTATCCATTTACTTTTATGTTGAGTCATCATCCTCTTATTAAAAGGCACCAGTTGGACGACACCGCTATCATTTGCATGTATTATTGTTAGTTTACATTGAGTATGACTTGACTGGATCTCTTTTACCATGAATTACAATGTCTAGTCAGTCCTTGATCTTCAGGGGTGCTCTGCATTTATGTTTTGCGGTCTCAGAAAGGGCTAGTGAGATACCATCTTGTTATATCATATTATGATTGTTTTGAGGAAGTGTTGTCATCCGAGATTTATTATTATTGCTCGCTAGTTGATTATGCCATTGATATGAGTAAACATGAGACATAATGTTATTGAGAATATGGTTAGTTCATAATCTTTGCTGAAAACTTGAATGTTGGCTTTACATATTTACAACAAGAGCAAACTGAGTTTGTAAAAGTTTTTCTTTATCACTTTTAGTTTATCAATTGAATTGCTTGAGGACAAACAAAGGTTTAAGCTTGGGGGAGTTGATACGTCTCCGTCGTATCTACTTTTCAAAACACTTTTGCCCTTGTTTTGGACTCTAACTTGCATGATTTGAATGGAACTAACCCGGATTGACGCTGTTTTCAGCAGAATTGCCATCGTGTTACTTTTGTGCAGAAATAAAAGTTCTCGGAATGACCTGAAAACCATCAGAGATTGTTTTTGGAATATATAAAAAATACTGGCGAAAGAATCCACGTCAGGGGGCCCACACCCTGTCCACGAGGGTGGGGCGCGCCTAACCCCCTGGGCGCGCCCCCTGCCTCGTGGGCCCCCTGATGCTCCACGGACGTCCATCTTGACTACATATATTCGTGTTCAGGGAGAAAAAAGAAGAGAGAAGGATTCATCGCGTTTTACGATACGGAGCCGCCGCCAAGCCCTAATCTCTCCCGGGAGGGCTAATCTGGAGTCCATTCGGGGCTCTAGAGAGGGGAATCCGTCGCCATCCTCATCATCAACCTTCCTCTATCACCAATTTCATGATGCTCACTGCCGTGTGTGAGTAATTCCATCGTAGGCTTGCTGTACGGTGATGGGTTGGATGAGATTTATCATGTAATCGAGTTAGTTTTGTTAGGGTTTGATCCCTAGTATCCACTATGTTCTGAGATTGATGTTGCTATGACTTTGCTATCCTTAATGCTTGTCACTAGGGCCCGAGTGCCATGATTTCAGATCTGAACCTATTATCTTTTCATGAATATATGTGAGTTCTTGATCCTATCTTGCAAGTCTATAGTCACCTATTATGTGTTATGATCCGTTAACCCTGAAGTGACAATAATCGGGATACTTACCGGTGATGACCGTAGTTTCAGGAGTTCATGTATTCACTAAGTGTTAATGCTTTGGTCTGGTACTCTATTAAAAGGAGGCCTTAATATCCCTTAGTTTCCAATAGGACCCCGCTGCCATAGGAGGGTAGGACAAAAGATGTCATGCAAGTTCTTTCCATAAGCACGTATGACTATATTTGGAATACATGCCTACATTACATTGATGAACTGGAGCTAGTTCTGTGTCACCCTATGTTATAACTGTTGCATGTGGAATCGCATCCGACATAATTGTCCATCACTGGTCCATTGCCTATGAGCTTTTCACATATTGTTCTTTGCTTATTTACTTTTCTGTTGTTACTGTTACAGTCACTATAAAACCAAAACTATTAATTTTGCTACCGTTACAAATATTATCATATTACTTTGCTACTAAACACTTTGCTGCAGATATTAAGTTTCCAGGTGTGGTTGAATTGACAACTCAGCTGCTAATACTTGAGAATATTCTTTGGCTCCCCTTGTGTCGAATCAATAAATTTGGGTTGAATACTCTACCCTCGAAAACTGTTGCGATCCCCTATACTTGTGGGTTATCACAGACCCCTTGCCGGCCTCCCCGGCAGGCCCCTTGGCGGCATCCTCAGCAGCACCCTTGGCGGCCTCCTCGGTGGCGATCTTGGAAGCCTCGGCCTCAGCGTCCCTGGCGACCTCCTCAATAACGGTGTCGATGTCCTCCCGGTCCGCCATGGAAGGGTCTGGATACCAAGGACGGGAATGAGGCAAAGCCAAGACCAAGGTTTGGAAAGAGAAAGCAAGAACAGGGACAGAGGGCAATTAACTTACCCACGCCGGGCTGGGAAGAAGTGGCCCCCTCCTCGCCGATATTTGGTGCCGGGACGGAGCCACCGGCGCCCGGGTTTGCCTCCTCCTCCGTGCGCATGGGCTCGGTGCTTGGCACCCTTGCCGGGGACGCCCCTCGGGGCGGCGTGGTTGATGGGGGCGTCGTGTTGGGGGTGGCCCTCAGTGGCTCCTCCTACTGACGTCCTCCTACAACCACGGCAAGGTCAGCGTGAAGGAATCGTACCCCAACACACGTTGATAGAAAGCGAGTGGTGAGCTCACGCTGGGGGCTGCGTCGGGGGCTGCTATCCGGGCTACTCTCCACCACCAGCGGTGTACTCGAGGTTCCCGCTGGGGGCTGGACGCCTGTCGAGGCCCTGGCCCTCTTCGCCACCCTCTGGGCCAACATCTCCATGTCCCTGCAAGAGTAAAAATAAGTCAAGGAAACTAGCGTGGTCTGAGGGAACGGAGATGATGAAAGGCAGGATGCTTACTCATCCTCCACCTCCTCTTCTGATGCCTTCCTCTTCCTCCTTGGGCTGAGAGACCCAAGATCGAAGACAACCTCTGTGTCGATGTCTATAGGAGGGGGGGGGAGGGGATGGAGTCCGGCGACGCTTGGACTAAGAAGAGGCGGTCGCTTTCTTCTTCGCCAATGCGGCCTTCACCGCCTTCCTCGTTGCTGCAGCCCTCGTCACGCGCACGGGATCCCCCTAAGCCTCTTGCCGATGTCCGGTCCTGCCGGGCCGGACCGGCTCACCAGAGCTAGCGCGCCGCAGGACACGCTTCCCCTCCGTTGCCGGAGGGACGTCAGCCCCGGCCTCTCCCTCGGTTGACTCCTCGACCACATCTTCGATGAGAGGGGCCTCGGTGCCGGCGCTATTGGCCTCCCCAGCAGGCTCTGCCCATCCGGCAAGCTCCTCCTCCTCCGCAACCACCTCGGCCTCGTTCTCCACGTGGCCGATGCTGCCAGCTTCCCTGGAAAGCGCTGCCTCCGCCGCCCTTGTGGCGATGTAGTCTAGCTCTTCCTTGGTGGTGTCCTTGATAAGCAGCGGCTCATCGCGGACATACCTCTCTGACAGGTTGTCGAAGAACTCCTACACCCGCTCCTCCTCCGGCTCGGCCCACCTTGGGTCAAGGTCGTGCGCGTTGAAGTCCGGCATCATGGAGATGATGTCGGCTTGGCAAGAGTTGTTGCTCAGCGGACCACTCCCGCCGGCCACCCGCACAGAGGCCCCTTGATGACCTTGCCGACCTTTGCGGCCTTGCCGGCTCTCTCAGCCCTGCCATCGCCACCCACATCGAGCTGGAAAAGCCGCTGACAAAGATGAGTGTGCCCCATCACCGTGAAGTTGTGCTTCAAGCCGGGGGGAAGCCTCGTGACATTGGCCGCGTTCCTGAAGAGCCAGGCCGGCCTCCCCTTGTTATGCAGTGGAGCGATGCTGTGGTGGATGAAGTCGGCCCCAATCATCTCAAGGGTGAGCCCGGCCATGGTGAGGCGATGGATCCTAGTGGTAGCGATCCCGAGCTTCTTGTCATCGGCGTCGGCGTCGCTCCACTACTTGCGGCGGACTGGCGGGCTCTAACGAACTTGGCAGAACTATTGTGGATCCTCCTCCTCGATCCATAGCCACCGGCCCCACCACTCCTCCCACCTCTCCTTCTGGGCACCCTCTAGATACGTGCCTTTCTCCTGAGTCCATGGGATCCAGGTGACGCAGTCGGAGATGGCACCCCCCGCCTGGATACGGGGAAATAAATAGTGGCGAAAAAGGGCCATGCTGGGGAGCATTCCGGCAAAGCCCTCGCAGAGGTGGGCGAAGAGGGCCATACACGCCACAGAATTTGGCGTGAAATCAAGAATATGGAAGACGAAGGTGTGCATGATATCGTTGAAAAAGTTCGAGAAAGGGGGCAAAGCCCGCAGGAGAAGTAGTCAACAAAAAAAGGATACTATTTGGGCCGGCCTTGGCAAAATCGGCAGGGATGATGTGTGTAGCCGGGTGCCCCATCGTCTTCACCCCCCACAGAGGCTTGAAATTGTCCCTGAGGTGGACCGCGTTGACCATCGAGGGGAAGACAGCAAGCTGTGTCCGAAGTGCCGCCGACTCGCTCTCCGGCATCTCCTTCTCCTCGGCGTCCTTGGCCACTCCCTTGCCCTTGCTGGTTTTGGGTGCCATCGCGGCCGGGAAAGAGGTGAAGGATCTGGAGCAGTGAGAGATTGGGAGCAATGGGGGCGTGGCGGCGGCGAATGGAGGCGAGGGTTTCGGCTTTTTCGCTTGAGGAAGAAGAAGGGGGGACGGCGGTTCCGAAACTGGAGTGACGCGGAGGGTAAATGAGCAGCGCGCCCGCAGTTTCCCCTTTTCTTATGGGGAAGGCACGGGCCGCCTCTTTACCACTCACTGTGATGTGAAGCATGAGGGCAACAACCGCCCCACGCATGACCCCCACGTCATGCACGACCCCCACGCCGCGCGTTCAACATGGGTCATGGGGAAGTGCGACGGGTGAGGAAGTTACAGCAGTAAAACTCGATCCTGCATGTCCACACACCGTTTTGGGCCTAGCCCAACAACGCGTCGCGCTTATGTATGGCCCAGGCCTGGGGGCTCCTGTGGGTGCACAAAAGTAGGGGCTCTCTTTTGTACCCCTTTACTTGTGGGCGGACAGTAAGAGCCGCGCCTACGGCCATACCTAGTGGGGCAGAGGAAGCAGAAGCACAAGAATACCAGAGCAGCGTTCCAGCCAGGAGCACGAGACAACCAAAACAACGCCAAGACCAAAGACACAAAGAGCAAGAGGGCGAGGTGGGCTCCCTCGACAAGACCCTTGCCGGGGCGGCCTCCACAGCCCCGGCAAGAGCCTTGCCGGGGCAACTTGCCCAATGCCAACAGAGCGCACCACCCTTGAGCCCAAGGGTTCCAACACCACCAACCACATTGGAACCAAGGCTTGGGGGCACCTCCATGGTGGCATGCAGATCTTCGAGAAGATCATAGGCACATAAGATCAGGTGAGGACCAGAAGATGATGATCCTCGGCAAGATCCTTGCCGAGGAAATCCATGAGACCCCGGCAAGATCCTTGCTAGGGACGACCACGATGCCACAACAAGACCCTTGCCGGGGCCCCGGCAAGGCCCTTGCCGAGGACACCTGCGGGGCCACAGCCAGGCCCACATCTGCCAAGACCCCACTGTTGTTCCCATGCAGCTACCAGCCCAACCAGCTGGGCAGGCACCTGCGTGGCGACGCACGACCTCCAGGCCAACTCAGCAAGCACCTACGTGCTGGCATGCAGATCTTCATGAAGACCCTACCACGACGCCATCTCAGCAGCCCGCCAGCTTCCGTGGCGCTGCATGCCTCGTTGGTCTGGACGCGCGTCGAAGCGAGACGGAACATCGACGAATGGGACGGGCCTCGCTACCGTCCCCAATAAAGCAACGAGACACCTAAGAAGCGCATTTAATGCGCCTTGTCCCGTAATGACACGCGATAAGCTTGTGCACTGTTTACCTTTCCACCTCCTGTGTGCCACTATGGCAACCCCTTTTTGACTATAAAAGGAGGACCGAGGCATACTGGAGGAGGATTCTGATCTTTTGGACTACGCACGCACCGCAGCTAGTTCAAAAGCTCAAGAACACTCAAATATACACCAAAGCAGGACTAGGGTATTACGCATCCTTGCGGCCCGAACCTGGGTAAACGATCCTCGCGCTGGCTACTAGACCCACTATTTGCACAACTCCGCGCCCACCAACCGTAGAAGGGGTCCCAGTGATCCCATAGGTGTCGTTCCCACCGACATATGTCCTCAAGTCTAGGAGGCTTCAACAAGAATTCAAACATATGCAAATAATGAAGCTATAACAGCAATCTATGTAAACAGGACAGTCTGTAAAGATTTGAACATCCACCATACTTCTGTAACTCAAAAAATTCTAAAAAACTTAGGAAAAATAAAAATTTTGTATATAAAGACAGTGCAAAAGGTTTCAGCACCATTTAACGTTCGAGTAAAAAATGTAAAATCGCGCACTACAGCCAAAGTTTGTGTTTTGCACCGCACAAACCAACAAGCAATTTAAACATCCTAAAGGAAAATCTTGGCACATTATTTTTGTAATATAATGTAATTGTACAAGGGGATAATTATTTTTGTTGAAAAGTTTCTGTAATTAAGATTCACAAAGTTTCCGTGAGCATGAACAAAGTTCAAGGAGCTCCCCACTTCAATAATGCTTGTCTCTCTCACTTCCAGTTCCACTTTCCTTTTTGAAAAGTTTTGTGTTCCCCTCTATATTTTTTTGTTTTTGAACTTTATAAAAGCACTCAACAGAAATAAATGACTCTCTAAAACTTTCGGGTTGTCTCCCTGGCAATAATGAATCCACCCGGATCCCAAGGTATATCAAAGCCAATTTTAACTAACAATGATTTGGCATTTAGTAATGAGCACCCGGAAACATATATTATGCAATGACGAAGTATAACTCTCTTACTATGCATCAGCATGTCATACAAGAACAATTCATGCACATCAAGTAAAGGCCAATACATAGCATAAGTAGTTTCTTGCAATTTTATCGTGTTGGAAACATAGGGAGGTGGAGATATAATTCCTCTATCATAATAATTGCAAGTAGGAGCAGCAAGCACATGCATATTATGTTCATTAAAATCATCATGTGCAACGGTAAAAGGCAACCAATCAATATAATCCTTAACAAGAGCAAACTTCTCTGATATAGTGTAGTTGGGAGAATTCAAAAGGATAATAGGACTATCATGTGTGGGTGCAATAGCAACAATGTCATTCTTAACATAAGGAACTATAGCAAGTTCATCTCCATAAGCATAATTCATATTGGCATCTTGGCCACAAGCATAACAAGCATCAAGTTCATCAAAAAGGGAGATTTCAAATAAATCAACGGGATCATAGCATTCATCCTTTGGTAAGAACGAAGGGGCATTAAATAATGTATGAGTTGAAGAGTTACTCTCATTACAAGGTGGGCACGGGTAGCTAATCCGCTCTTCCTCCGTTTGTTCTTCGCTCTCCTCATCATCTTTTTCATCCAATGAGCTCGCAGTTTCATGAATTTCTTCTTCCATAGACTCTTGCAAAGTATTAGTCTATTCTTGGACAACAGAGTTATTCTCAATAAATACATCAATATAGTAATTGTATTTATAATTATCATAGCAATATTTAAGGATAGCAAGATTTTCAGGTCTATAAACTGAATCATCAAAATCTTTAAACTTTTTAAACAAAGATTCAATTTCATAAGCACCCTTAAAAGCAACAAATTCTTCTATTCGTTCCACATCATAGTAATCATATATACCATTAGCATAAGAGGCTAAGGTTTCATTATCATTAAATTTGCATGAAAAGGGAAGATGTGGAGCGTTCATCCTAGAGCAACAAGTATAATCATATCTAGAGCATAGATTCCAAGCATACCACTTCAATATATGAATTTGATCCCATAAGAATTTCCCTTTATGAGTCAAGCGATAATCCCTAAAGTATTCACGTTGATCCAACATTACTCCCATTATATAGTTCAATGGGGTTTTATCAGGATTATCAAAGTAGTGCATAATATCTTTCACATAACGATCATCGAGGGTTTGAGGAGGTTCCCCATCTCCATGAGTAGCAGGTACAACTAATTTTTTTGGTATTTCGTGTTCCATATCCATAACTAAAGATAGAGAACAAGTTAGAATAGTGAATAAAAACTACTTAGTGATAAAGGAAACAAGCACACGCGAGAATATTCACCCCATGCTATAACTCCCCGGCACCGGCGCCAAAAAAAGGTCTTGATAACCCACAAGTATAGGGGATCGTTTGTAGCCTTTTTAAATAAATAAGAGTGTCGAACCCAACGAGGAGCTAAAGGTAGAACAAATATTCCCTCAAGTTCTATCGACCACCGATACAACTCTATGCACACATGACGTCTGCTTTACAGAAAACAAGTATGAAACTAGTTTGTAGGTATGATGCTAGAACTACTTTGCAAGAATAAAACTAGAGGTACTTTGCAAGATAATAAAAGTTAGGTGATTAGAAAAAGGGTTTGTGTCAACAAGAAAGTTATTTGTCCCTAGGCAATCGATAACAAGTACCGGTAATCATTCTTGCAATTCTACATGAGGGAGAGGCATGAGCTAACATACTTTCTCTACTTGGATCATATGCACTTATGATTGGAACTCTAGCAAGCATCCACAACTACTAAAGATCATTAAGGTCGTGAAACCCAACCATAACATTAAGTATCAAGTCCTCTTTATCCCATACACCATAGCCCACCTACTCGGGTTTAAGCTTCTGTCACTCTCGCAACCCACCATAAGCGAACCATGAACATATTACAACACCGTACACCGGGGGGCCCTCACGTTTGCGCGAGAATGGAGGGCACCATAGGATAGCACCATAAATAAAATATACAATCATACCAACCAAGATCACGATTAACCCACAGAACAAAACGAATCTACTCAAACATCATAGGATAACTATAGATCATTGGGAAATAATATATGGAGTTGAGCACCATGTTTAAGTAGAGATTACAACAGGGAGAAGAGGTGTTACACCGATGCATAGAGAGGGAGAGAGTTGGTGTTGACGGTAGCAAGATTGTTGATGTAGATCGACGTCCCGATCATTGCCTCGGTGGGACTCTGGCGCCACTAGAAGCGAGGGGGAGAGAGCCCCCCTCCTTCTTCTTCCTTGGCATCCCCCCTAGATGGGAGGAGAGTTCCTCCTCTGGTCCATGGTATCCATGGCGCCGGAGGGGCGGGAGCCCCTCCGAGATTGGATCTCCCTCTCTGTTATCTTCTGTTTCTCGTTCCCCAGATGTGGCCCTTCATGGTTTCTTAAATTCCCGGAGATCCGTAACTCCGATTGTGCTGAAATTTTTACACAATGTTTTCCATGAATTATCTTACTTGTGCCAGAAGAAGGGCCCCAACCGACCTTCGAGGAGGGTGCAAGACACCTGGGCGCGCCAGGGGGTGCCTGGCACGCCCTGGTGGGTTGTGGGCACTGTGGGCCCCCGCTTGCATTGATTCCACCTCCTAAAAATCACATATATTCCAAAATAATTCTCCGTAAATTTTTATCGCGTTTGGACTTCGTTTGATATGGATTTTTTGTGAAACAAAAACATGCAACAAAGAGGAACTGGCACCGGGCACTGGATAAGTAAGTTAGTCCAAATAAAGCATATAAAAAGTTGCCAAAAGTATGTAAAAGTTTAATAATATTGGCATGAAACAATAAAAAATTATAGATATGATGGATACGTATCAGTATGTAAAGCTAGGTGGTAAATATTTATCAACAATGTAATTAGCAAAGTCAGCATACCAAGGAGTACTATGAGCAACATTTATTGCAGCTAACTGCTCATCAGGAAAACTATCATCAATAGGTAATGGGTCATTAGGCACATTTTCAAGGCTAGATAAATTATCAGCTACTGGGTTCTTAGCTCCTTTTCTATCAATGATATGTAAATCAAATTCTTGTAACAAGAGAACCCATCGAATAAGTCTAGGTTTAGCATCTTTCTTTTCCATAAGATATTTAATAGTAGCATGGTCTGTGTGAACAGTTTCTTTGGAATCAACAATATAAGGTCTAAATTTGTCACAAGCAAACACCACTGCTAAGAATTCCTTTTTAGTAGTAGCATAATTTCTTTGAGCACTATCTAGAGTTTTACTAGCATAATGAATAACATTCAGTTTCTTATCAACTCTTTGTCCTAGAACAGCACCAACAACATAATCACTAGCATCACACATAATTTCAAAAGGCAAGTTCCAATCAGGTGATTGAACAATAGGTGTAGAAATTAAGGCTTTCTTGAGTGTTTCAAAGGCTTCTAAAAATATTATCTTCATTAGACATAGCATCCCCAAGCTTGGGACAAACAATAATTTCAGCAAATATATTCTCAAAAACATCATCTTCTTCAAACATAGCATCCCCAAGCTTGGGACTTTTCATATCATAAGCACAATCACTCTCATCATTAATAGTATGGATAGCACCAATAGTATAGCAATTATCATACTCTTCCAAGAAAGTGCCAAAAAGATTTTCAAGATCATAAGAAGTATCATTATCTTCCGAATCATAATCATCACAACAAGCAATATGCATAACGAGATCATCATCAAGTGCATCATCTTCCACAATTATACTTTCATGAGGCACAACAGTAATAGGAGCAGCATCATTTGGGAGAGATATCTTTTTACCTCTCTTCCTTTTTCTTTTCTTCTTTTTCACCACACCATGAGTGGGTTCAATCCTCTTTTTGGAGCTCCTTATTAATGAGATTGGTTCAATAGAACGCTCCTCCTCATTACCTGATTCATCATAAGAAATAATAGGAGGATATTGGGAAGTATCTTCCCTTTCATTAGTATTCCCTTCATCTTCTATTTGTTTTCTTTTCTTTATGTAATTGGCAATATAAGGATTTTCAATACAATTCACCGCACAATACATATAAATTTCCTCTAGATCAAAGCCAAGAAGTTTATCACGGGCAAATACTGGAAGATAGTTAGTTATACGTTTCATTTCTTCGTAACCCATAAACAAACTAAGTTCATTATGATGTGCAAGAGAAATCAAGTCATCACAATTTTTGGAAACGATTAGATCATGAAACAATTTGCATCGGATGGTTAAATGACCACGTTCATTGCAAAGTTCACAAGTACGGCCAAGAAAATTTAAATTTTCATCACAAACATCTAGCATTTCTTGCAACAATTTAGTTTCTAAATGCTTATGCCTCTTGCAATATCTATCTTCCTTATTTGGTGTGTACTTGCAAACCCAATGCACTCCACAAAAATTGACATGTTTATAGGAGACATTTTCATCATAACTAGTGCAATCATCATTAGTACTATGGATATTCAAGGAGTTCATACTAACAACATTGCAATCATGCTCATCATTCAAAGATTTAGTGCCAAACATTTTAATGCATTCTTATTCTAACACTTTGGCACAATTTTCCTTTCCATCATACTCACGAAAGATATTAAAAAGATGAAGCCTATGAGGCAAACTCAATTCACATTTTTTTGTAGTTTTATTTTATAAACTAAACTATTGCTAAAACAAGAAACAAAAAGATTCAATTGCAAGATCTAAAGATATACCTTCAAGTGCTAACCTCCCCGGCACTGGCGCCAGAAAAGAGCTTGATGTCTACTACACAACCTTCTTCTTGTAGACGTTGTTGGGCCTCCAAGTGCAGAGGTTTATAGGACAGTAGCAAATTTCCCTCAAGTGAATGACCTAAGGTTTATCAATCTGTAGGAGGCGTAGGATGAAGATGGTCTCTCTCAAGCAACCCTGCAACCAAATAACAAAGAGTCTCTTGTGTCCCCAACACACCCAATACAATGATAAATTGTATAGGTGCACTAGTTCAGCGAAGAGATGGTGATACAAGTGGTATATGGATGGTAGATAAAGGTTTTGTAATCTGAAATTACAAAAACAGCAAGGTAACTAATGGTAAAAGTGAGCATAAACGGTATTGCAATGCGTTGAAACAAGGCCTAGGGTTCACACTTTCGCTAGTGCAAGTTCCCTCAACAATAATAACATAATTGGATCACATAACTACCCCTCAACATGCAACAAAGAGTCACTCCAAAGTCACTGATAGCGGAGAACAAACGAAGAGATTATGGTAGGGTACGAAACCACCTCAAAGTTATTCTTTCCAATCAATCCGTTGGGCTATTCCTATAAGTGTCACAAACAGCCCTAGAGTTCGTACTAGAATAACACCTTAAGACACAAATCAACCAAAACCCTAATGTCACCTAGATACTCCAATGTCACCTCAAGTATCCGTGGGTATGATTATACGATATGCATCACACAATCTCAGATTCATCTATTCAAACCAACACAAAGTACTTCAAAGAGTGCCCCAAAGTTTCTACCGGAGAGTCAAGACGAAAACGTGTGCCAACCCCGATGCAGAGGTTCATGGGCGGAACCCGCAAGTTGATCACCAAAACATACATCAAGTGGATCAATAGAATACCCCATTGTCACCAAAGGTATCCCACGCAAGACATACATCAAGTGTTCTCAAATCCTTAAAGACTCAATCCAAAAAGATAACTTCAAAGGGAAAACTCAATTAATTACAAGAGAGTAGAGGGGGAGAAACCTCATAGGATCCAAATATAATAGCAAAGCTCGCGATACATCAAGATCGTGCCACCTCAAGAACACGAGAGAGAGAGAGGGGGGAGAGAGAGAGATCAAACACATAGCTACTGGTACATACCCTCAGCCCCGAGGGTGGACTACTCCCTCATCATGGAGAGCGCCGGGATGATGAAGATGGCCACCGGAGAGGGATTCCCCCTCCCGCAGGGTGCCGGAACGGGTCTAGATTGGTTTTCGGTGGCTACGGAGGCTTTTGGCGGCGGAACTCCCGATCTATTGTGCTCCCTGAAGTTTTTAGGGTATATGGGTATATATGGGAGAAAGAAGTATGTCGGTGGACCTTCGGGCTGTCCACGAGGCAGGGGGCGCGCCCCTCACTCTCGTAGGCAACCCGGGACTCTCCTAGTCCAACTCCGATACTCCGTGGGCTTCTTCTAGTCCAAAAATAAGTTCCCTGAAGTTTCAGGTCAATTGGACTCCGTTTGATTTTCCTTTTCTGCGATACTCTAAAACAAGGAAAAAAACAGAAACTAGCACTGGGCTCTGGTTTAATATGTTAGTCCCAAAAATAATATAAAAGTGCATAATAAAGCCCATAAACATCCAAAACAGATAATATAGTAGCATGGAACAATAAAAAATTATAGAAACGTTGGAGACGTATCAGCATCCCCAAGCTTAATTCCTGCTCGTCCTCGAGTAGGTAAATGATAAAAACAAAATATTTGATGTAGAATGCTACCTAACATATTTCTCTAAGTAATTCTCTTCATTTTGGCATGAATGTTCAGATCCATAAGATTCAAGACAAAAGTTTAATATTGACATAAAAATAATAATACTTCAAGCATACTAACTAAGCAATTATGTCTTCTCAAAATAACATGGCTAAAGAAAGCTATCCCTACAAAATCATA
Source organism: Triticum aestivum (assembly GCF_018294505.1). NCBI lineage: Eukaryota > Viridiplantae > Streptophyta > Magnoliopsida > Poales > Poaceae > Triticum > Triticum aestivum. The sequence continues at coordinate 513,437,129 of NC_057797.1, read as the reverse complement.
TAGTCTGGCTATGCTCCATCTTCACCACACAACGTATTTAAATCACGCACAACCCCGATGACAATCCAAGCAATTGTTTCATACTTTTGATGTTCTCAAACTTTTTCAATCTTCACGCAATACATGAAGGTGAGCCATGGACATAGCACTATATGTGGAATAGAATGGTGGTTTTGGAGAAGACAAAAAGGAGAAGATAGTCTCGCATCAACTAGGCGTATCAACGGGCTATGGAGATGCCCATCAATAGATATCAATGTGAGTGAGTAGGGATTGCCATGCAATGGATGCACTAGAGCTATAAATGTTTGAAAGCTCAACAAAAGAAACTAGTGGGTGTGCATCCAACTCGCTTGCTCACGAAGACCTGGGGCATTTTGAGGAAGCCCGTCATTGGAATATACAAGCCAAGTTCTATAATGAAAGATTTCCACTAGTATATGAAAGTGACAACATAGGGGACTCTCTATCATGAAGATTATGGTGCTACTTTGAAGCACAAGTGTGGTAAAAGGATAGTAGCATTGTCCCTTCTCTCTTTTTCTCTCATTTTTTTAATTTTTTTAATTTTTTTATTTTTTTATTTGGGCCTTCTCTTTTTTTACGACCTCTTTGCTCTTTTTTATTTGGGCTTCTTTGGCCTCTTTTATTTATTTATTTTTGTCCGGAGTCTCATCCCGACTTGTGGGGGAATCATAGTCTCCATCATCCTTTCCTCACTGGGACAATGCTCTAATAATGATGATCATCACACTTTTATTTACTTACAACTCAAGAATTACAACTCGATTCTTAGAACAAAATATGACTCTATATGAATGCCTCCAGCGGTGTACCGGGATGTGCAATGACTCAAGAGTGACATGTATGGAAGAATTATGAACGGTGGCTTTGCCACAAATACAATGTCAACTACATGATCAAGCAAAGCAATATGACAATGATGAAGCGTGTCATAATAACGGAACAGTGGAAAGTTGCATGTCAATATATCTCGGAATGGCTATAGAAATGCCATAATAGGTAGGTATGGTGGTTGTTTTGAGGAAGATATATGTTGGGTTTATGGTACCGGCGAAAGTTGCGCAGTACTAGAGAGGCTAGCAATGGTGGAAGGGTGAGAGTGCGTATAATCCATGGACTCAACATTAGTCATAAAGAACTCACATACTTATTGCAAAAATCTATTAGTTATCGAAACAAAGTACTACGCGCATGCTCCTAGGGGGGTAGATTGGTAGGAAAAGACCATCGCTCATCCCCGACCACCACACATAAGGAAGACAATCAATAAATAAATCATGCTCCGACTTCATCACATAACGGTTCACCATACGTGCATGCTACAAGAATCACAAACTTTAACACAAGTATCTCTCAAATTCACAACTACTCACTAGCATGACTCTAATATCACCATCTCTATATCTCAAAACAATTATCAAGTATCAAACTTCTCTTAGTATTCAATGCACTTCATATGAAAGTTTTATTATATCCCTCTTGGATGCCCATCATATTAGGACTAAATTCATAACCAAAGAAAATTACCATGCTGTTTAGAGACTCTCAAAATGATATAAGTGAAGCATGAGAGTTCATCTATTTCTACAAAATAAAACCACCACCGTGCTCTAAAAAGATATAAGTGAAGCACTAGAGCAAACGACAAACTATTCCGAAAGATATAAGTGAAGATCAATGAGTAGTCGAACAATTACGCAACTATATGAAGAATCTCTAACATTTAATAATTTCAGATCTTGGTATTTTATTCAATCAGAAAAATAAAATAAAATGACGCTCCAAGCAAAACACATATCATGTGGCGAATAAAAATATAGCTCCAAGTAAAGTTACCGATCAACGAAGACGAAAGAGGGGGTGCCTTCCAGGGCATCCCCAAGCTTAGGCTTTTGGTTGTACTTGAATATTACCTTGGAGTGCCTTGGGAATCCCCAGGCTTAGGCTCTTGCCACTCCTTATTCCATAGTCCATCGAATCTTTACCCAAAACATGAAAACTTCACAACACTGAACTTAACAGAAAACGCGTAAGCTCCGTTAGTATAAGAAAATAAATCACCACTTAGGTACTGTTGTGAACTCATTATAAATTCATATTGGTGTAATATCTACTGTATTCCAACTTCTCTATGGTTCATACCCTCCGATACTATTCATAGATTCATCAAAATAAGCAAACAACACATAGAAAACAGAATCTGTCAAAAACAGAACAGTCTGTAGTAATCTGTATCAAACGTATACTTATGGAACTCATAAAATTCTCAAATAAATTGGTCGACCTGAGTAATTTTTCTTTTAATCATCTGAAAAAAGAATTAACTAAATATCCCTCTCCAATAAAAAATGGAAGCAATTCTCGTGAGCACTAAAGTTTATCTTTTTTACAGCATGATCGCAAAGACTTTCCCCAAGTCTTCCCAAAGGTTCTACTTGGAACAAACACTAATTAAAAGCATAAACCACATATAAACAGAGGCTAGATGAAGTATTTATTACTAAACAGGAGAAAAAATCAAGGAACAAAAATAAATTTGGGTTGCCTCCCAACAAGCGCTATCGTTTGACGCCCCTAGCTAGGCATGCCGATTTCAATTATGCTCACATAAAGGATAAGAATTGAAACATAAAGAGAGCATCATGAAGAATATGACTAGCACATTTAAGTCTAACACTCTTCCTATGCATAGGGATTTTTTGAGCAAACAACTTGTGGGAACAAGAATCAACTTGCGTACGAAGGTAAAACAAGCATAACTTCAAAACTTTAAGCACATAGAGATGAAACTTGATATTATTGCAATTCCTATAAGCATATATTCCTCCCTCATAATAATTTTAAGTAGCATCATGAATGAATTCAACAATATAACCAGAACCTAAAGCATTCTTTTCATGATCTACAAGCATAGAAAATTTACTACTCTCCACATAAGCAAAATTCTTCTCATTCGGAATAGTGGGAGTATCACAAGAGACTTGAATACTATAAATTGTTTCCACATTAAAAGAGTAATGTTCAGAAAAGGGGTAATCATAATCATGACAAGTTTTATAAATATAATCATCACTACTTTTTATAGCATATGTATCATCACAATAATTATCATAAGTAGCAACTTTGTTCTCATCATAATCGATTGAAACCTCTTCCAAGATAGTGGAATCATCACTAAATAAAGTCATGACCTCTCCAAATGCACTTTCATAATTATCATAAGTAGGAGTCATGCTATCATCATCATCATAAATTTGCATATCAAAACTTGAGAGACTAAAAATATTATCTTCATTAGACATAGCATCCCCAAGCTTGGGACAAACAATAATTTCAGCAAATATATTCTCAAAAACATCATCTTCTTCAAACATAGCATCCCCAAGCTTGGGCCTTTTCATATCATAAGCATAATCACTCTCATCATTAATATATGGATAGCACAAATATTATAGCAATTATCATACTCTTCCAAGCAAGTGCCAAAAAGATTTTCAAGATCATACGAAGTATCATTATCTTCCCAATCATAATCATCACAACAAGCAATAGGCATAACGAGATCATCACCAAGTGCATCATCTTCCACAATTATATTTTCATGAGGCACAACAGTAATAGGAGCAGCATTATTTGGGAGAGATATCTTTTTACCTCTCTTCCTTTTTCTTTTCTTCTTCTTCACGACATCATGTGTGGGTTCAATCCTCTTTTTGGAGCTCCTTATTAATGAGATTGGTTGAATAGAAGGCTCTTCCTCGTTACCTAATTCATCATAAGAAATAATAGGAGGATATTTGGAAGTATCTTCCCTTTCATTAGTATTCCCGTCATCTTCTATTTGTTTTCTTTTCTTTATGTAATTGGCAATATAAGTATTTTCAATACAATTCACCGCACAATACATATAAATTTCCTCTAGATCAAAGCCAAGAAGTTTATCACGGGCAAATACTGGAAGATAGTTAGTTATACCTTTCATTTCTTTGTAACCCATAAGCAAACTAAGTTCATTATGATGTGGAAGAGAAATCAAGTCATCACAATTTTTGGAAACAATTAGATCATGAAACAATTTGCATCGGATGATTAAATGACCACGTTCATTGCAAAGTTCACAAGTACGGCCAAGAAAATTTAAATTTTCGGCACAAAAATCTAGCCTTTCTTGCAACAATTTAGTTTCTAAATGCTTATGCCTATTGCAATATATATCTTCCCTATTTGGTGTGTACTTGCAAACCCAATGCACTACACAAAAATTGACATGTTTATAGGAGACATTTTCATCATAACTAGCGCAATCATCATTAGTACTATGGATATTCAAGGAGTTCATACTAACAACATTGCAATCATGCTCATCATTCAAAGATTTAGTGCCAAACATTTTAATGCATTCTTCTTCTAACACTTTGGCACAATTTTCCTTTCCATCATACTCACGAAAGATATTAAAAAGATGAAGCGTCTGAGGCAAACTCGATTCATATTTTTTTGTAGTTTTCTTTTATAAACTAAACTAGTGCTAAAACAAGAAACAAAAAGATTCGATTGCAAGATCTAAACATATACCTTCAAGTGCTAACCTCCCCAACAACAGCGCCAGAAAAGAGCTTGATGTCTACTACACAACCTTATTCTTGTAGATGTTGTTGGGCCTGCAAGTGCAGAGGTTTGTAGGACAGTAGCAAATTTCCCTCAAGTGGATGACCTAAGGTTTATCAATCCGTAGGAGGCGTAGGATGAAGATGGTCTCTCTCAAGCAACCCTGCAACCAAATAACAAAGAGTTTCTTGTGTCCCCAACACACCCAATACAATGATAAATTGTATAGATGCACTAGTTCGGCGAAGAGATGGTGATACAAGTGGATGGTAGATAAAGGTTTTTGTAATCTGAAATTATAAAAACAGCAAGGTAACTAATGGTAAAAGTGAGCGTAAACGGTATTGCAATGCGTTGAAACAAGGCCTAGGGTTCATACTTTCGCTAGTGCAAGTTCCCTCAACAATAATAACATAATTGGATCACATAACTACCCCTCAACATGAAACAAAGAGTCACTCCAAAGTCACTAATAGCGGAGAACAAACGAAGAGATTATGGTAGGGTACGAAACCACCTCAAAGTTATTCTTTCCAATCAATCCGTTGGGCTATTCCTATAAGTGTCACAAACAGCCCTAGAGTTCGTACTAGAATAAAACCTTAAGACACAAATCAACCAAAACCCTAATGTCACCTAGATACTCCAATGTCACCTCAATATCCGTGGGTATGATTATACGATATGCATCACACAATCTCAGATTCATCTATTCAAACCAACACAAAGTACTTCAAAGAGTGCCCCAAAGTTTCTACCGGAGAGTCAAGACAAAAACGTGTGCCAACCCCTATGCATAGGTTCATGGGCGGAACCCGCAAGTTGATCACCAAAACATACATCAAGTGGATCAATAGAATACCCCATTGTCACCACGGGTATCCCACGCAAGACATACATCAAGTGTTCTCAAATCCTTAAGGCTCAATCTGAAAAGATAACTTCAAAGGGGAAACTCAATTCATTACAAGAGAGTAGAGGGGGAGAAACATCATAGGATCCAAATATAATAGCAAAGCTCGCGATACATCAAGATCGTGCCACCTTAAGAACACGAGAGAGAGAGAGAGAGAGATCAAACACATAGCTACTGGTACATACCCTCAGCCCCGAGGGTGGACTACTCCCTCCTCATCATGGAGAGCGCCGGGATGATGAAGATGGCCACCGGAGAGGGATTCCCCCTCCGGCAGGGTGCCGGAACGGGTCTATATTGTTTTTCGGTGGCTATGGAGGCTTCTGGCGGCGGAACTCCCGATCTATTGTGCTCCCTGAAGTTTTTAGGGTATATGGGTATATATGGGAGGAAGAAGTACGACGGTGGACCTCCGGGCTGTCCACGAGGCAAGGGGGCGCGCCCAGGGGGTGGGCGCTCCCCCCACCGTCGTGGGTAGCCCGGGACTCTCCTGGTCCAACTCCGATACTCCGTGGGCTTCTTCTGGTCCAAAAATAAGTTTCGTGAAGTTTCAGGTCAATTGGAGTCCGTTTGATTTTCCTTTTATGCGATACTCTGAAACAAGGAAAAAATAAAAACTGGCACTGGGCTCTGGGTCAATAGGTTAGTCCCAAAAATAATATAAAAGTGCATAATAAAGCCCATAAACATCCAAAACAGATAATATAATAGCATGGAACAATCAAAAATTATAGATACGTTGGAGACGTATCACACCCACGCACCATGGCGCACGCGCGCCGCCGCACGATCTTCAGGCTACGCTGCGGCAATGGCACCACACACCCAACGGGAGCAGGCGAACATGCAAGCCGCGCTCATCGTGGCGCGGGAGCTGCGGCGATGCCGGCTGGCGAAGAGCGGCCGTGATGCGCTGCTGGAATATGTCGCCGAGATGCTGGACACTGCCTCCAGAGGTACACCGCCTTTCAACTCCTTGCCCATGCCTCAGGTTGTGGCAGAAGCGCGTGCGAAGCCCCGACGAGCTCACGCCCCCTGGAGTGCTAGGGGGACCCGATAACAGCAACATGGACCCCGGCGCAGCCCGTCCTGCCGTGACGACTCTTTCACCAGGAGGGACAAGCGCTGGCGGACCACAACAAGGATGCGTTGGAGTGCTGCCCAGCGGCCACCTGGGCCAGGCGCCACGGCTAGTGGCTCAAGGCGCGGGGCAACCAGGCGGTGGCTCTGGCGGGGCGACCGAGGATGCCTACATGCCCCGCATGGTGAACCTGGGATACATGCCGGGGGAAGTCCCCGGGCCAGGATGGGAGGGCAGAACGCATGAGGCGGGGGCCTTCCATGAGTCGCCCAGAGGCTTCACTGACCCCTTTCGACGATGATGACGGTGGGGTACAACCAATATCTCGGGAGTGAGCTTTCGCTAACCATGGGCTGCAGGTGAACCAGACGGCAGCAGCAGTCGGAGACCCCAGAGCGGTGGCTCCACCCCCAGCAGGAGTGGTGCAATGGGGGCTGCGCAGGAGGGACCTAGAGCTAGGGCCTCCCCCGCACCGCACGGAGGTAGGTCCTCTGCCGGGGGAGGCGCCAGTGAGCCCTCCCCCCCCCCCCCGGCAGAGGGCCCGTGGTCACCGAGGGTGAGGGAGTCCTGGACTAAGGGGTCCTCAAGTGTCCGGCCTGTTAGCCATGGGCCGGACTAATGGGCTGTGAAGAACACAAAGACCGAAGATTGCACGCGTGTCCGGATGGGACTCTCCTTGGCGTGGAAGGCAAGATTGGCGACCAAATATGTAGATTCCTTTCTTTGTAACCTGTAACCCTAGATCCTCTCGGTGTCTATATAAACCGGAGGACTTAGTCCGGAGAGAGGGATGTTCATTACCATAGTCATACAAGCTAGACCTCTAGGGTTTAGCCATTATGAGCTCGTGGTAGATCAACTCTTGTAATACTCATATTCATCAAGATCAATCAAGCAGGACGTAGGGTATTACTTCCATAGAGAGGGCCTGAACCTGGGTAAACATCGTGTCCCATGTCTCCTGTTACCATCGACCTTAGACGCACAGTTCGGGACCCCCTACCCGAGATCCGTCGGTTTTGACACCGACATTGGTGCTTTCATTGAGAGTTCCACTGTGCCGCCCTCAAAAGGTTCGATGGACCCTTCAATCGTCAATAATGACACTGTCCAAGGAGAAACCTTCCTCCCCGGACAGATTTTCGTGTTCGACGGCTTCGCACTGCGGGCCAACTCGTTTGGCCATCTGGAGCAGATCGATAGCTACGCCCTTGGCCATCTGGTCAGATTTGGGAGCTTGAATTACGTCGCAGACATCCGTGGAGATTTGATCTTCACTGGATTCGAGACTGCAGCGATCGCTCCTGGTCACCTCGATGAACATGACCTAAATCTGTCATCGAACCACATTCAGGGAATAGCTCCTGTAACTTCTCTGGCCTTAGATCCGGAGCATACGGCGACATCTAAGGACTGGAGGTTCAACCCCACCATGGAGGCCACAGATTCCCCGGCGTTGGAGCCGCACATGGACTTAACCTCACACAATATCTGCGTCTCTGGAACTCCGGACTCATTTCCGGCAGTAAGTTCCAAACCGTGTGAGTTCGCGGACACCGAACTTGATCGTTTATCGATCTTCGAATTCAGCGCCGCTGACATCTTCCAGCACCCGCCTTTGGGTGACATGCTAAACTCATTAAAGAACATGTCCTTGGCGAGGGACTCACAACCGAACTATATCCGGATCAAACTAGAAGCTGATGACAGGGAATTTTGCTCCCCACCTGCCACCCACTTCATAGCCACAGTCGAGGATTTAACCGACATGCTCGATTACGACTCCGAAGACATCGACGGTATTGACGACGATGCTGATGAGGAGCAAAATCAAAGTCCACCATTTACTAGACGCTGGATGGCCACCTCTTCGTACGATGTGTACATAGTGGACACATCCAAAACAACCAACGACGTTGACGAAGAAAATCCAGTTGAGAATAAACCTCCTAAGACACAGCAAAAACACCGGCGTCCTTGGCGCCGCTCTAAGTCACGTTGTTCAAAGGATAGTAACACTGGCATCGGGGAAAATAGCACTCCGGACGAGCCCGAAGATAATAAAGACCCTGTTGAGGTAACCTCCAAACAGGAGGAACGGGAAAATGGGCAAGTTAGCCCTGATGAACAGGCCATACATGACGATTCGGAGGACGATAATTATCTTCCACTCTCCAAAGATGAGGTAAGCCTCGACGACGAGGATTTCATCGTGCCCGAGGAACCTCTCAAGCAGGAGCGCTTCAAGCAGAGACTAATAGCCACTGCAAGGAGCCTAAAAAGAAACAGTAGCAGCTTCAAGCTGACCAAGATCTGCTCAACGACAGATGGACTAATGTCCTGGCAGCCAAAGAACACGGCCTCAAGCTCCCAACCAGGAGTTACCCGAAGCGCAAACTGCTACCCCAGTTTGATGAGGAGGCGCTAGAGCTCATAGCTCACTCGCGCAACGCGGCCGACCGACCACAGCGCGGTCGAGACAATGCGGCAGGTCGACCACAACTTGGCCGGGATAAAGCGGCAATTCAAGACGAATAGCAACCCGCCCCACCGCCACGTAAAAACAGAAACAACATAGCTCGGGGTAATACATACAACCTTTGGCAAGACCTGGACAGTAAAGCAGGATATACCAGATCGATATACAGATCGCGAGGACGTACCGCGATACGCGATGATGGCTATCTATTTGGATGCGACAAACCTAGTCATGCCCGGGCCGAAAAATGCAGGCGGACTCCATCGGAGCTACTCGTGATGCGGCCCGATATAGAGGCGCCACACACCCTCTTTGCTTCACTGATGGAGTAATGGGTCACGAATTCCCAGAAGGGTTTAAACCCGTAAATATTGAATCATACGACGGCACAACATATCCCACGGTGTGGATTGAGGATTTCCTTCTCCATATCCACATGGCCCGAGGCGACCTTCATGCAATTAAATACCTCCCGTTAAAACTCAAAAGACCAGCTCGGCACTAGTTCAACAGTCTGCCTGAAAACTCAATTGGCAGCTGGGAGGAGTTGAAAGATGCCTTCGGCGATAACTTTCAAGGTACATATGTCCAGCCACTGGATGCCGATGACCTAAGTCACATTGTCCAGCAGCCCGGAGTGTCCGCCAGAAAGCTCTGGACTAGGTTTTTAGTTAAAAAGAACCAAATTGTTGACTGTCCGGATGTGAAAGCCCTCGCGGCCTTCAAACACAGCATCCGGGACGAGTGGCTTGCCCGCCACCTCGGTCAGGAAAAACCAAAGTATATGTCAGCCCTTACCGCTCTGATGACCCGCTTTTGCGCGGGAGAAGATAGCAGGCTCGCCGGTAGAAGCAATAGCGCCAGTGATTTGGGCACCTTCGAAGTGCGGGACGGTAATGGAAAGCCACGACGCAATAAAAACAAACGTCGCAATAATAATGAGGGCACACAGGACACAGCAGTCAACGTTGGATTCAGCGGCCCCAAACCCGGCCAATGGAAAAAGCCATTTACGGCAAACAAATACAGACCAGCCAATTTAGACAAAATATTAGATAGGCCCTGCCAGATCCATGGCCACCCCAATAAACCAGCTAATCACACCAACAGAAGTTGTTGGGTCTTGAAACAGGCCGGCAAGTTAAATGTTGAACACAAGGGGAAGAGGCCGCCCAGCGATAGCAACGACGAACAGGCTCACCAACCGAACAACGGGGGTCAGAAGCAGTTTCCCCTCGATGCAAAAACAGTAAACATGGTATACATGACGCACACCCCTAGAGGTGAGCACATGGAACACTCCCTCCGTACAGGAGATCATACTACGGCTACCTCAGCCGAACTACACAGCGGCCTTATCATGTCGCATACCATGTCGGCCATCATGTCGCCGGTCTCCATTCAACATGACCGATCAATGTCCATATTGGACTAGCAATTCGGCTTCCACCGTTCGCCAAATATGCCTTCGAAGTGGGTACCGCACATACATAATTATGCACTTGAAATACCCTGGGCATCAGCGGAAGCACAATGAGGGTGGGCCTGAAACCCCCCCCTCCTACTTCTCTAACCGCCCTTTTCCTTTTTACTATTCCCTCTACAGGTAGCTCAAGGGCCGGTCACCCCGAGGACTCTACCAGAGTTCGGGTTCGTACAATCACCCAAGGGTTATTCCTATCAAGGAATCCCTTAACCGAGGACAGGCGGCGCAGACGTGTGACAGGAGGTCCAAAATAACTTTTTATAGACCGCACTCTCTATTTAGAGCCTGTAAAGTGCCTTTTTCCTCCGCCTTTGACCCATGGCATGTCAAATAGCCGGGGTTGCGGCTTTGTTATCTATATAAACGATTGGCACATCACTCAGATCCCAGTAAAAATAATCCACTCTTTTCTAAAGAACCAAGTTTTTCCCCTACGGTTGTTGTAAACATACACCTCGGCATAACTTGCCAGGGGCTCGGTATGGGAACAAACGAGTCGCCGACAAGTCTGAATAGCTCTATAGCATACTTCAGCATTGCGAGTTTGGCCTTATATGCATAAGCTCCGAATCATGTCTTGGGTCAATAGTTGGGTTGCCCGGCTCCTGTGCTTGCTATCCTACATTTCGCTCTATCGGCTAGGGTAGTAAAGGGAGAACTACTGCGATTGTGCTTCCGGTTCACCTGGTTAAGCACCTCATTAGAGAAAGCCGAAAACTGACTGTCATGATGTGGCGAGAGCTGGTCAACCACTCGATGACTTATTGGAATCTTTTGTGATTCCCTTCGTGTCACACGAAGGACCTCTTTCCGGTCAAATATGTAGAGCATTGTATGAGTAAGCCGCATACATACAAGGGGCTATATCGTAGACCCACCATAAAACACCTATGGCTAAGTGAAAGTGTTAACGCCCTATAGTCCGATTGCCTGGTTCGCCGCATTGACACCTCCTTCACGGACCAAGACGTTGGGTCAAGAGTGATCAGATGCTTTTCCGAACACCCCTGTATTTCCTACGAGGGGGCTGAAGCCGACGACTGGAAAACTTTCAGATTATATACAAACGGCCGCATAGGAGGAATAATAGCCTTTAGGCAAAACTAAAATATAGACTGATTATAACAATTGTCTTTTACAATTCGTACAGAGTTCATTCGAATATTATGCCTTTCGAACATTGACCCTCTATCAAGCGGGCAGCCTCCAAGACGTCCTCAAAATAATGCTCTGGTGCATGATGGTCCTTGCCCTTGGGTGGACCCTTCGCTGCAATATCAATGGCTTTCATATTCCCCCAGTATGTCTTGACTCGGGCAAAGGCCATCCGTGCACCTTCAATGCACGCCGACCGTTTTGCGGCATCGATACGTGGCACCGCATCAGTAAGCCGCTGCACCAAGCCGAAGTAGCTATTCAGAATAGGCTCAGTCGGCCACAGCCGGAGTATGACATTCTTCATGACAGCGCCAGAGATCCTGTGAAGCTCGGCCCATTGGGACATCTGTTCATTCAGCAGCAGAGGGCATTTTGATGCACTAAATTGCGACCAGAAAAGCTTCTTCGTTGCATATCCCTCTTGCGCCTGGTAAAACTGCGTCGCATTGGAAGAACTCTTCGGCGGGTCCAAAAACGCATCTGGAGAGCTCCACACTTGGTTAAGCTCAGCATAATTCGGATCACCAAACTTAGTCTGTAATAAAAAGGGCTTACCAGCCACAATCTCCCCAGCTTGCCGGATCTCCTCACAGGCCGCTCTAGATTCGGACCGCGCTTCTTTCGCCTCCCGCAAGGCCTTGTCAAGATCAGTCATTTTGGCTTTATTCGCCTTCTCAAGGAATTCACAGCGGCTAGTAGCATTCTTTAGTTTGAACGCCATCGCGGATATTTTCCCTGCGTCTTGGTGCCGAGCAGCTCGTTTGGCCTTTAACTCGGCCGATGCCTTTTCGGCAGCCGCATTACTAAACCGGGCCTGGGCCAGCTCCGCCCGAAGAATCTCAACGGCGGCGGCACCATCTGAAGCCATATATATCCCGGTATGCAATTTTCAGCGTCACGCTTATATTACAGACACGTATGTATAAAGACTACTCCGAATACATACCTTGCGACTCGTCAAGACGCCTATTGATTAACGCAATGTCATCCCCTGCCACATCAAGCTTCTGTTGCAGCTCGACAATATCCGTAGTCCGGCAGTCGTCAGGGGAGAAACAACATGTGTTCCAATTAATCAGGTCAGTCCCTGGGCATTTCTTTTGATCCTCTGATTGCCTCCCTCGGGAAGCCAATCAGAGTCTTAGGGGCTACTATCTATACACAGGTACATTTCGTGAATAAAATACAATTGAACATATTACAGTACAAACCTCGAAACCTCTTAGTAGGCCCACAAAGGCCTCATTCAATCCGCGCTTCATGGACATGACCTTTTCAACCACCGTGCCCATCAAGGTACGATGTTCCTCTAAGACAGACGCCTGCTACAGCATGTTAGTCAGTATATCCGGCGCCTCTGGATCTCCAAAGGCTGCTGTAGGAGTACGGCCACCCTTTGGAGGGATCCGTTTATTCGTATCCGCCTGTAGACCGGATTGTTCGGCGCCTTCATTACTGGTCCCCGGACCCTGGGCCACCGGAGTATCACCTTTGGGTAATATCTTCATCGTCCCTCGCACCGCCTGTTGGTCGGGGGAGACCCTCCGTGACGACACCTCAAAGTCGTCCGCCCTATGGGGCGGAGAGGCCGGTGGAGGCATCTCGCTTTCCAGCATCTCTGGGAGAAGGTCCCCCGAGGAAGAGGATTGTTGAAGAAGACTGTGTGCCGAACTGCAATATATATATATATATATATATATATATATATATATATATATATTCTAGGCATCACAAGAAAAAGAACGGGACAGGTCTAAAACATCCTTGTTTACTTAAGATTTGGCCTGAGGCTTGTCCTCATCTTGAGACTGCTCGTCGACGTCTTCCAAGCCAGAGCCGCCCGACAGAGGCATCTTGCCTCGCTTAGGAGCCTTTTCCTCCCAATCTTCGGAGGCGCCCCTTTTCTTTCCATGGGAGAAGAGGTATTGACCTCCCCCTCATTTTTGTCTTCGGACGATGGGATCTTGATTCCTTCGGACACAGTGTCTGATGCACCTTCGGGATGGAGGCCATCTTTGGTCCTCTCCACCTTGCCCCCCTTCGCAGGCATCTGGTATGGTACCAGGGCCAGCACCCTTGTTAAAACAAGATTCGTTGGGACTTCGGGCAGGGGGGTCGAACACATGATTAGTTCTGCTTTCTTTATCCAGCCCTGGAAGAAGATAGTTCACTCAGTACCATATTACGGTATGCGTAACTACAAAGTGTTCGGAAGACAAGTGCTTACCGGGGTATCCGTACGGTGGCAGTCAAGGCCAGCGTCCTCAGTAGTGTCCGGCCAATGTTTTCGCTTCCCAAAAAACAGCTTCCATATCCCTTCGTGCGTAGTGCCGAAGAAGTGTTGGAGGGTTCGTGGTCCTTCTGGATTAAAATCCCACATGCAGCGAGACCTACTTGGCATGGCAGGATTCGGCGAACTAGCATCACTTGAATCACGTTGACAAGATTGATGTCTCTCTCAAGGAGGGTTCGGATGCGGCTCTATAGAGTTTGCACTTCGTCAACTAATCCCCAGTCCATCCCCTTGTTAATCCATGATGCAAGCTATGGCGGAGGGCCGGAACGGAACGCAGGTTCCACGACATAAAACCACTCTCACTGCCATTGGTTGGAGGTTTCGGTGAAAGAGCCTTTTGGCCGGAGGGTGTTGGTAAGCTTGCTTACTACAGCACCACCGCACTCCGCCTGTTCCCCGTCGACCACCTTCGGCTTCACACTAAAAGTCTTGAGCCATAAGCTGAAGTGTGGGGGATTTGGAGGAAGGCCTCGCGTGTAATGATAAACGCCGAGACGTGGAGGAAAGAGTCCGGAGATAGATCGTGAAAATCTAGTCCATAATAAAACATTAGCCCCGGACGAAGGGGTGAAGAGCGAACCCTAGCCCTCGGAGGAAGTGGGAGATGAATACGACACTCTCGCCAGATCTGGGGGTCGGAATAACCTGTCCTTGAGCAGGAAGCCTAAGGTGGATCTCCGCGGTCAAGTATCTGGCCGCCCGAAGCTTCGCAATTTCCTCCTCTGCAATGGAGGAAGCCACCCAGCGGCCTTGAGGGTTGGGTCCTGACATGATGGGGAGGCTTGAAGCAGTGAAGTCTGACCTTGGGTGCTAGAACTCGAGGTTGGGAAGGCTGAGGAGAGGTTTGACATAAAAAAGACGGCCCTTGGTTCCTTTATAAAGGCAGTGGGTATTGAACGCCTCCTCCTAAGCCTGAGAACCTGCCTATTCCTAAGGAATCTTTCCCGCAAGACAGTTGGGTTACCCATGCTCATATTGATGAGAATCCCGTGATAAGGGGACGTGATCTCTGCTTCGACAGGACGTGCCAACAAAAACTACGCCCCGAAACATGGAACGGCGGGACGGGAAACGGTTTGAAATGATAACCGGGCAAGCATGACATCACGTTACTAAAGTGGTCAGCAGATTGGATTCCTGAAATGTTATACTCTCTACATTTGTGTGTTGTAGATCCGGACACGTTTGTTTCGTCTGAAGACTATCTTGGAGTTTAGAAGGAGGAACCCACCTTGCAATGCCGAAGACAAATCTATGCGCCGGATACCTTGTCATTGAAGCCAGGTTCAGGGGCTACTGAGGGAGTCCTATACTAAGGGATCCTCGGGCGTCCAACCTGTTAGCCATGGGCCAGACTGATGGGCTGTGACACGAAGACCAAAGATTGCACCCGTGTCCGGATGGGACTCTCCTTAGCGTGGAAGGCAAGCTTGGCGACCAAATATGTAGATTCCTTTCTTTGTAACCGACCTTGTGTAACCCTAGATCCTCTCTGTGTCTATATAAACCGGAGGACTTAGTCCGGAGAGAGGTGTATTCATTACCATAGTCATACAAGCTAGACCTCTAGCGTTTAGCCATTACGATCTCGTGGTAGATCAACTCTTGTAGTACTCATATTAATCAAGATCAATCAAGCAGGACGTAGGGTATTACCTCCATAGAGAGGGCCCAAACCTGGGTAAATATCGTGTCCCCAGTCTCATGTTACCATCGACCTTAGACGCACAATTCGGGACCCCCTACCCGAGGTCCGCCGGTTTTGACACCGACAGAGGGCGTCGCCAGCGTCCCCCTTGCCCCTTGGCCTCGTCCTGGTTTCCGGACGCCCCAACGGTGGCCGAGGGTGGCGCAGGGAAGGGCCCTCGTCTGGCGATATGAAGCTAGGCTCACGCCTGTGAAGGTCTCCGCTCGTGATACTCTCATGTAATAATGAGTTGGGATGTACACGCCCCGGAGTCTCCGGAGTGCCGCCCTCGGGCCTCGGGGGGCTCCCGCCCACGTCCTAGTGGAAGCACCATGCTCCGCCCTGGCCGTCGACACTGTCCCCCAATGACTATGCTCACAGCCAGTGAAAGCACTTAGCTCCGCGCTGGTGGGAAGACAAGAAGACTAGCTAGGTGCTGGACACGGCCATTTGCTTTCCTCCCCTTTTCTGTAACTTGATTTGCCGCCCTTTTTGGATTGAACTTGAAGTCTTTTTCGTTGTTGAGCGTGGGGGAGTCTTCTCTTGTTCGTGTAGATTTCTTGCATTTTGGTTGTGTGCCCTATTTTTAAGGCTCGCGCCCCTGACTCTCCGACTCGGGGGCTGGTTGGCCGACCACACCAGGCATGTCTGGGCAACCTTGGCAGGACCCCCTCGGGGCAAGAGCATATCCGCCGCAAGATTGCCGCGTACGCATCCTACCACGGTCTGCAGGACGCTCCTGGCACGGCTCTCTCGGGCGGGTCCGCATGCTCCTCAGAAGGCCGAGGGCCTGCGAGCTCCTAAAGGTTTGTCTCAGGAGAAAGGCGCGCCAACAACCTCATGACCCGCTCAAGTCCAGCTAGAATCAAGATAAGTCACAATGACAACCCTACTCAGGGGCTCACAAGCTCGCGAGCGCGCGTTTCAGGTTCGACTTTAAAATAGGAAGAAGAAGAAGAACAGAACATCAATTTAAATACACGAGGGGCTCCCCCTCCAAAATGCTCTCATGCCCTACGGGGCCGTGTCTAAGTCTCTGCATGCGGGTTCAAGCAAAGGAGTGTGGGATCAATTGGACATGTCGCTCGCATCATCGTCCTGGTCGCTCTCGTACGCGGTGTTGGCACTGTCACTAGCGTCGTCTTCGCCATCGTCGACCGCGCCATCTTCATCCACCATGACCACCACCGCGCCGTCCTCGGTGGCGAATGCCCTGATCAGGGCGTCCACATGATTGTCCACCCAGTGCGACAGGTTGTCCCGGATGGCCCCGTGCACAGGGGCAATGGCGGCATCAAAATCAAAGTGGGGGTCGAGGTTCTGGAGATGGCCGAAGACGCGTGAGAACGCGCGCCCAAGGAGGCCCCGGCTCCTCTCCTCAACAAGCTCGTGAGCCCTTGCAGCCCGTTCCTCCAGGCGCGTCACGACTTCGGTAAAGAAGAGGAGATGGCTGGCATAGTCTTCCACGTGGGGATGAGGGACACTCTCCTCGCAGATGACACCCAGTGCTCGATTGGCCCTCACTCTGAGGGTCTGGAGCATGGGGGAGTTCTCGCGCTGCAGCGTCTGCCGATGACATGCCTCCTCCCTATTCTGCTGCGCGAGGGACGCGGCTTCATCAATTTGATGCTGAAGCAAGAGCATATCTGCACACGTGGAGGACAGGGCGACCTAGGTGGAGATCTGGGCCGCCGCGGCGGTCCTCTCGCGCTGCTCCGCTTCGTCCAGCCTCGACCTGAGGACGGTGGTCCTGCCCTCAGATTCGGCCACCCAGAACTTCAGCTTCAGGTCATACTTGTTGGCAAGATCTACACCAGGCTTCGCTACCCTCCGGTCGACGTCCTCCTAGATCTTGGCTTCGCGGGCGATGATGATATCTTCGTCCATGGCCACATGGTGCTCCCTCGTCTCCAGCCGCTCATGCTCTAGGCTGCGCTCCAAGGCCTCCAGCGCCAGTGCCTCCTCGCGCTTCAGGATCTCCTTCTCTTCGGAAGGCGCTCCCCTCATCGACGCCAAGACGGTCATGCGCGCCTCGATCTGCTGCTCCAGGGCAGCATTCAAGGGCAGAAGCTCATGTTCCCGCTTCTCAGCGCTCTCGCGACGGTGGTCGACCTCCTTCGCCTCCTCCAAGGCCCGAGCGCTGGCCTCGCGGGAGGCTGCGAGGGACATTGCGGCCTTTGCCTTGTCACGCTCGTGCTGAAGCTGCCCGAGGTTGATGGCGACCTTCAATTGGTGCCACTCATGAGCCAGGCGGAGGTCCTCCATCTCAAGGCGAGCGTCCACCGCCACGAGCTCTCCCTCAAGGCGGCTCAGCGCACCCATCGCCTCCTGCAAGAGCTCGTGGCGTACGACACCGCGTCCACGCACAAGCTCCAGTGCGCGGCCCAGTCCGTCCTCTGTGCCAAGGGTTGCTGGGAAAGCTCGAGCTGGCCCGCTTGCCCCCAGCAGGGAGCTCGAGGCTGGCGCCTTCTCTGCCACCTTGCGGGCTTTGGCAAAGGTGCTAGGTGACGCGGCCTCACCACCTGAAGACGAGGCCGGTGCTGGGGTTGCCTAGCTGCCGGCGAGGACCAACGGAGGAGTCCTTGGCACGCCAGCTACGCCCCAGGACAAGGCGCGAAGAAGTGATGCCAGGAAAGCCGGATCAAAGCCCCAGGCCGGTGCGTCCGCCTTCGGAGCAGGCCCCGGGCCCCGCGCGACGGTCC
Source organism: Triticum aestivum (assembly GCF_018294505.1). Taxonomy (NCBI): domain Eukaryota; kingdom Viridiplantae; phylum Streptophyta; class Magnoliopsida; order Poales; family Poaceae; genus Triticum; species Triticum aestivum. The sequence goes on along the minus strand of NC_057797.1, from coordinate 513,418,692 downwards.
GACAGGCAGAGCTCGGGATCAATGGCGAGCCGGTGGCCGACGGGGACCGCACCTTAGGAGATCTCGGCACTCCAGCCGAGGGGATCCTGAAGATCCATGGTCAGAAAAGGATGCAGCACTCAGGAAATTACGCAGATGAGGTACTTACTCATCTTTGGCAATGTATTTCCTCTGTTTCAACGACCGGTAGGCGCCACCATTGCAGCTTGGAGGCACCTTCCTCTTGCGCAGTGCTCTGAAACTCAGGAGAAGATGGCTGAAGCCCTAGGTGCGATCGCTGCCGCCTGGGGCAGTTGGCGGGTGATAACCCACAAGTATAGGGGATTGCAACAGTTTTCGAGGGTAGAGTATTCAACCCAAATTTATTGATTCGACACAAGGGGAGCCAAAGAATATTCTAAAATATTAGTAGCTGAGTTGTCAATTCAACCATACCTGGAAACTTAATATCAACAACAAAGTATTTAGTAGCAAAGTAATATGATAGTAGTGGTAACGGTAGTAAAAGGTAACGGTAGCAAAAGTAATATTTTTGGTATTTTGTAGTGATGATAGCAATAGCAACGGAAAAGTAAATAAGCGAAGAACAATATATGGAAAGCTCGTAGGCAATGGATCGGTGATGAAGAATTATGTCGGATGCGGTTCATCATGTAACAATCATAACATAGGGTGACACAGAACTAGCTCCAATTCATCAATGTAATGTAGGCATGTATTCCGAATATAGTCATACGTGCTTATGGAAAAGAACTTGCATGACATCTTTTGTCCTACCCTCCCGTGGCAGCGGGGTCCTAATGGAAACTAAGGGATATTAAGGCCTCCTTTTAATAGAGTACCGGAACAAAGCATTAGCACATAGTGAATACATGAACTCCTCAAACTATGGTCATCACCGGTAAGTATCCCGATTATTGTCACTTCGGGGTTAACGGATCATAACACATAATAGGTGACTATAGACTTGCAAGATAGGATCAAGAACTCTCATATATTGATGAAAACATAATAGGTTCAGATCTGAAATCATGGCACTCGGGCCCTAGTGACAAGCATTAAGCATAGCAAAGTCATAGCAACATCAATCTCAGAACATAGTGGATACTAGGGATCAAACCCTAACAAAACTAACTCGATTACATGATAGATCTCATCCAACCCATCACCGTCCAGCAAGCCTACGATGGAATTACTCACGCACGGCGGTGAGCATCATGAAATTGGTGATGGAGGATGGTTGATGATGACGATGGCGACGGATTCCCCTCTCCGGAGCCCCGAACGGACTCCAGATCAGCCCTCCCGAGAGGTTTTAGGGCTTGGCGGCGGCTCCGTATCGTAAAACGTGATGAATTCTTCTCTCTGATTTTTTTCTCCCCGAAAGCAAATATATAGAGTTGGAGTTGAGGTCGGAGGAGCTCCAGGGGGCCCACGAGGTAGGGGGCGCGCCCTAGGGGGCAGGCGCCCCCCACCCTCGTGGACAGGTGGTGGGCCCCCTGGTCTTCATCTTTTGCAAGGATTTTTTATTATTTCCGAATAGATGTTCCGTGAAGTTTCAGGTCATTCCGAGAACTTTTGTTTCTGCACATAAATAACACCATAGCAATTCTGCTGAAAACAGCGTCAGTCCGGGTTAGTTCCATTCAAATCATGCAAGTTAGAGTCCAAAACAAGGGCAAAAGTGTTTGGAAAAGTAGATACGACGGAGATGTATCAACTCCCCCAAGCTAAAACCTTTGCTTGTCCTCAAGCAATTCAGTTGATAAACTGAAAGTGATAAAGAAAAACTTTTACAAACTCTGTTTGCTCTTGTTGTTGTAAATATGTAAAGCCAGCATTCAAGTTTTCAGCAAAGATTATGACTAACCACATTCACAATAACGCTTAGGTCTCATGTTTACTCATATCAATGTCATAATCAACTAGCGAGCCATAATAATAAATCTCGGATGACAACACTTTCTCCAAACAATCATAATATGATATAACAAGATGGTATCTCGCTAGCCCTTTCTGAGACCGCAAAACATAAATGCAGAGCACCTTTAAAGATCAAGGACTGACTAGACATTGTAATTCATGGTAAAAGAGATCCAGTCAAGTCATACTCAATGTAAACTAACAGTAATGAATGCAAATGACAGTGGTGCTCTCCAACTGGTGCTTTTTAATAAGAAGATGATGACTCAACATGAAAGTAAATAGATAGGCCCTTCGCAGAGGGAAGCAGGGATTTGTAGAGGTGCCAGAGCTCGGTTTTGAAATAGAGGTGAATAATATTTTGAGCGGTATACTTTCATTGTCAACATAACAACCAAGAGATGGCGATATCTTCCATGCTACACACATTATAGGCGGTTCCCAAACAGAATGGTAAAGTTTATACTCCCCCTCCACCAACAAGCATCAATCCATGGCTTGCTCGAAACAACGAGTGCCTCCAACTAACAAGAGTCCCAGGGGGAGTTTTGTTTGCAATTATTTTGATTTGATTTGCATAAAGCATGGGACTGGGCATCCCGGTGACCAGCCACTTTCTCGTGAGTGAGGAGCGGAGTCCACTCCTCTTGAGAATAACCCGCCTAACATGGAAGATACGGACAGCCCTAGTTGATACATGAGCTATTCGAGCATACAAAACAGGATATTTATTTGAAGGTTTAGAGTTTGGCACATACAAATTTACTTGGAACGGCAGGTAGATACCGTATATAGGTAGGTATGGTGGACTCATATGGAATAACTTTGGGGTTTATGGAGTTGGATGCACAAGCAGTATTCCCGCTTAGTACAGGTGAAGGCTAGCAAAAGACTGGGAAGCGACCAGCTAGAGAGCGACAACAGTCATGAACATGCATTAAAATTAATCAACACCGAATGCAAGCATGAGTAGGATATAATCCACCATGAACATAAATATCGTGAAGGCTATGTTGATTTTGTTTCAACTACATGCGTGAACATGCGCCAAGTCAAGTCACTTAAATCATTCAGAGGAGGATACCACCCTATCATACCACATCACAACCATTTTAATAGCATGTTGGCACGCAAGGTAAACCATTATAAGCTCCTAGCTAATCAAGCATGGCACAAGAAACTATGATCTCTAGTTGTCATTGCAAACATGTTTATTCATAATAGGCTGAATCAGGAACGATGAACTAATCATATTTACAAAAACAAGAGAGGTCAAGTTCATACCAGCTTTTCTCATCTCAGTCAGTCCATCATATATCGTCATAATTTCCTTTCACTTGCACGACCGAATAATGTGAATAATAATAATAGTGCACGTGCATTGGACTAAGCTGGAATCTGCAAGCATTCAATAAACAGGAGAAGACAAGGCAATATGGGCTCTTTTGTCAGATCAACAATAATGCATATAAGAGCTACTTCAACAATTTAATTATGGTCTTCTCCTATCGACCCCCAAAGAAAAGAAAAGAAATAAAACTATTTACACGGGAAAGCTCCCAACAAGCAAAAGAAGAACATGAAATCTTTTTGGGTTTTATTTTTGAATTACTACTACAAGCATGGAAAGTAAACTAATTAAAAGCTACAACTAATTTTTTTCTGTTTTTCTTAAGGTTTATTAAACACGCAAGAAGAAATCATAAAAAGGAAATAAACTAGCATGGATGATACAATCAAAAAGTATGAGCACCGACATCTAGCAATGGGTGTGTGAACATGAATATAATGTTGATGAGAAATACGTACTCCCCCAAGCTTAGGCTTTTGGCCTAAGTTGGTCTATGGCCACGGTTGGCCTGGTGGATATCCATAATAATAGTTGGGGTCGTACTGAGATGCAGCGGCTATCGCCTGCTGAGCTGCAGCGTGGCAACGAGCGGCGTCAGCCCTCCTCCCGTACTCATCTGCCTCCTCTTTGGTAATAACATATCTTCCTTTTGCCTGATAATCAAAGAAGGCAGGAGCAGGGAGAGTAATACGACAGCACGGCGTCTGTCAAAGATTAAACGATACTGGAGAGGTGATTCATTCCTCTCGACAAACTAGTGGTGAACCATACCATTAAAGTCTAGGTAAGCAGGAGGTAATTCAATATCATCATTACGTATAGTTACACCAAGAAAATCAGCTAAGCGGGTTGCATAAATTCCACCAAAGAAATCTCCATTAAATCTATTAAGATGCAACCTACGTGCAACAATGGCTCCCAAATTATAAGATTTATCTCCCAACACAGCACTCCTAAGAATACCGAGGTCAGGGACACACATGTGACATGCTTCATCTTTACCATTAATTCATCTACCTATGAAGAGAGCAAAATAATGTATAGCAGGAAAATGAATGCTCCCTATGGTAGCTTGTGTTATATCTCTAGATTCCCCCACAGTTATACTAGCAAGAAAATCTCTAAATTCAGATTTGCGAGGTTCCCTGATACTACCCCATTGTGGAAGTTTGCAAGCAGTGGTAAAATCCTCTAAGTCCATAGTGTAAGAATTTTCATAAAGATCAAACAGGACAGTTGGAGAATTACGTGAAGATGAAAATTCAAACCTCCTCACAAAGGAACTAGTGAGATAGTGGTACTGACGGCATTTTTCTTCCTCGAAGCTCACAAGATCAGCGTTACGCAAATATGCGTTAAATTATTCCTTAATTCTCGCTCGATCCATAAAGTTTTCCGAAGGCCATTCATAAGGACGCACTGGAGCGTTTCTTGGTGGCTCATCATCAGCATCACGCATTGCAAGCCTGGGCTCTTGTTTCCTTGAAGAGACCCCTTGGTACATTTTCCTAAACATATTTCTTCCTCTGAGAAATTTCTGAAATTTTTAGTAACTTCAAAATAATAGTAAACCAAACTCAACAAAATTGATAGCCACTACTCCTACAAGTGCCTAGAGCCTATAGCATGCATCAAAACTACTTTTGATCATATAAATTTGACATGCAAGCTCAAGAACAGGGTCACCTAAGAAGCACAAATTTGCAATGAATAAAGCACTAGAACAAAAACTAATTGGACCAATGGAGGAGTCACATACCAAGGAACAATCTCCCCAAGCAGTTTTGTGAGAGGTGCTTTGAGAAAGGAGATCGAAAATGGCAGCAAAATGAGCTTGGACTCGGGTTTGAGCTGGATATTCGTGTTTGTGGGAGGAAGAAGGAGTGTGTGGGTGCAGGAATAAGTGGAGGAGGGCCACCGTGGGCCCACGAGCAGGGGCCCAGGGGGTAGGCGCGCCCCTGACCCTCGTGGCCAGGTGCCAGCTCCTCCTGCTGTGTTCTCAGTGCCAAATATTCTCAAATATTCCAGAAAAAAACATATTTAAATTTCAGGGCATTTGGAGAACTTTTATTTTCGGGGTATTTTATATTGCACGGATAAATCAGATAACAGATAGAAAAATACTATTTTTATTTTATTTAATATAAATAACAGAAAGTAAGAGGAGGGTACAGCAGGTTGTGCCTTCTAGTTTCATCCATCTCATGCTCATCAAAAGGAATCCACTAACAAGGTTGATCAAGTCTTGTTAACGAACTCATTCCGAATAACATGGAACCGGAGAAATTTCGAATAACACTATGTTACCTCAACGGGGATATGCACATCCCCAATAATAAGAATATCATATTTCTTCTTGACAGTAGGAAGAGGAAATTCAAAACCTCCAAATATAATCGATGGAATTTTTCCAATAGAGTTGATACTATGAACTTGAGGTTGTTTCCTCGGAAAGTGTACCGTATGCTCATTACCATTAACATGAAAAGTGACATTGCCTTTAGTGCAATCAATAACAGCCCCTGCAGTATTCAAAAAGGGTCTACCAAGAATAATAGACATACTATCGTCCTCGGGAATATCAAGAATAACAAAGTCCGTTAAAATAGTAACGTTTGCAACTACAACAGGCACATCCTCACAAATACCGACAGGTATAGCAGTTGATTTATCAGCCATTTGCAAAGATATTTCAGTAGGTGTCAACTTATTCAAATCAAGTCTACGATATAAAGAGAGAGGCATAACACTAACACCGGCTCCAAGATCACATAAAGCAGTTTTAACATAGTTTCTTTTAATGGAGCATGGTATAGTTGGTACACCGGGATCTCCAAGTTTCTTTGGTATTCCACCCTTAAAAGTATAATTAGCAAGCATGGTGGAAATTTCAGCTTCCAATATCTTTCTTTTATTTGTAACAATATCTTTCATATACTTAGCATAAGGATTCATTTTGAGCATATCAGTTAATCGCATACGCAAAAAGATAGGTCTAATCATTTCAGCAAAGCGCTCAAAATCCTCATCATCTTTTTTCTTGGATGGTTTGGGAGGAAAAGGCATGGGTTTCTAAACCCAAGGCTCTCTTTCCTTACCGTGTTTCCTAGCAACAAAGTCTTTCTTATCATAATGTTGATTCTTTGATTGTGGGTTATCAAGATCAACAACAGGTTCAATTTCTATATCATTATCATTACTAGGTTGAGCATCATCATGAACATTATCACTAGTTTCAGGTTCATTACCAGATTGTGTTTCAGCATCAGAGATAGAAATATCATTTCGATTCTCAGGTGTTTCAGTAATAGGTTCACTAGAAGCATGCAAAGTCCTATCATTTTTCTTTTTCTTCCTTTTAGAAGGACTAGGTGCATCTATATTATTTCTCTGAGAATCTTGCTCAATTCTCTTAGAATGGCCTTTAGGATACAGAGGTTCCTGAGTCATTCTACCACCTCTAGTCATAACTCTAACAGCATTATCATTATTCTTACTATTCAATTCATTGAGCAAATCATTTTGAGCTTTAAGTACTTGTTCTACTTGAGTGGTAACCATAGAAGCATGTTTACTAATAAGTTTAAGTTCACCTTTGACATTAGCCATATAATTACCCAAGTGTTCAAGCATATCTGAATTGTATTTCAATTGTCTACCAAAATAAGCATTGAAGTCTTCTTGCTTAACCATAAATTTATCAAACTCATCTAAGCATGGGCTAGCAAACTTAGTAAATGGGATTTCAGCTTTATCATATCTATAGAGAGAATTTACCTTTACTACCTGTGTCGGGTTATCAAGACCATGTACTTCTTCCATAGGTAATGGATTAAGATCATATGTTTCTTCAACAGGCGGTAAATTAAGACTGTGTATTTCTTCAATAGGAGGTAAATTATTAACATCTTCAGCTTTAATACCTTTTTCTTTCATAGATTTCTTTGCCTCTTGCATATCTTCAGGACTGAGAAATAGAATACCCCTCTTCTTCGGAGTTGGTTTAGGAATAGGCTCAGGAGCTGGCTCAGGAAGTGTCCAATTATTTTCATTTGTCAACATATTATTCTATAGAATTTTAGCTTCATCCGGCGTTCTTTCCCTGAAAACAGAACCAGCACAACTATCCAGGTAATCTCTGGAGGCATCGGTTAGTCCATTATAAAAGATATCAAGTATTTCATTTTTATTAAGAGGATGATCAAGCAAAGCATTAAGTAATTGGAGAAGCCTCCCCCAAGCTTGTGGGAGACTCTCTTCTTCAATTTGCACAAAATTATATATATCCCTTAAAGCAGCTTGTTTCTTATGAGCAGGGAAATATTTAGCAGAGAAGTAATAAATCATATCCTAGGGACTACGCACACAACCAGGATCAAGAGAATTAAACCATATCTTAGCATCACCCTTTAATGAGAACAAAAATATTTTATGGATATAAAAGTAACAAGTTCTCTCATCATTAGTGAACAGGGTGGCTATATCATTTAATTTAGTAAGATGTGCCACAACAGTTTTAGATTCATAGCCATGAAAAGGATCAGATTCAACCAAAGTAATTATATCAGGGTCAACAGAGAATTCATAATCCTTATCAGTAACAAAGATAGGTGAAGTAGCAAAAGCAAGGTCGGGTTTCATCCTAGCATTTAGAGATTGCTTATTCCATTTAGCTAATAACCTCTTAAGTTCATAACTATCTTTGCAAGCTAAAATAGCTAAAGAAGCTTCTTTATCAAAAACATTCATCAATATTATCAGATTCAATATTTTCATTCTCTCTAACCCTAGCAAGTTGTTCATCAAGAAATTCACCAAGTGGCACAGTAGTATCAAGCATAGAAGTAGTTTCATCATAAGTATCATGCATAGCAGAAGTGGCATCATCAATAACATGTGACATATCAGAACGAATAGCAGAAGCAGGTTTAGGTGTCGCAAGCTTACTCAAAACAGAAGGTGAATCAAGTGCGGAGCTAGATGGTAGTTCCTTACCTCCCCTCGTAGTTGAGGGATAAATCTTGGTTTTTGGATCTCTCAAGTTCTTCATAATGATAAGCAGATATAAATCCCAAGTGACTCAAAGGATAGAGCTATGCTCCTGACAACGGCGCCAGAAAATAGTCTTGATAACCCACAAGTATAGGGGATCGCAATAGTTTTCGAGGGTAGAGTATTCAACCCAAATTTATTGATTCGACACAAGGGGAGCCAAAGAATATTCTCAAGTATTAGCAGCTGAGTTGTCAATTCAACCACACCTGGAAACTTAATATATGCAGCAAAGTATTTAGTAGCAAAGTAATATGATAGTAGTGGTAACGGTAGTAAAAGGTAACGGTAGCAAAAGTAATGTTTTTGGTATTTTGTAGTGATGATAGCAATAGCAACGGAAAAGTAAATAAGCGAAGAACAATATATGGAAAGCTCGTAGGCAATGGATCGGTGATGGAGAATTATGCCGGATGTGGTTCATCATGTAACAATCATAACATAGGGTGACATAGAACTAGCTCCAATTCATCAATGTAATGTAGGCATGTATTCCGAATATAGTCATACGTGCTTATGGAAAAGAACTTGCATGACATCTTTTGTCCTACCCTCCCGTGGCAGCGGGGTCCTAATGGAAACTAAGGGATATTAAGGCCTCCTTTTAATAGAGTACCGGAACAAAGCATTAGCACATAGTGAATACATGAACTCCTCAAACTATGGTCATCACCGGTAAGTATCCCGATTATTGTCACTTCAGGGTTAACGGATCATAACACATAATAGGTGACTATAGACTTGCAAGATAGGATCAAGAACTCTCATATATTGATGAAAACATAATAGGTTCAGATCTGAAATCATGGCACTCGGGCCCCAGTGACAAGCATTAAGCATAGCAAAGTCATAGCAACATCAATCTCAGAACATAGTGGATACTAGGGATCAAACCCTAACAAAACTAACTCGAATACATGATAGATCTCATCCAACCCATCACCGTCTAGCAAGCCTATGATGGAATTACTCACGCATGGCGGTGAGCATCATGAAATTGGTGATGGAGGATGGTTGATGATGACGATGGCGATGGATTCCCCTCTCCGGAGCCCCGAACGGACTCCAGATCAGCCCTCCCGAGAGGTTTTAGGGCTTGGCGGCGGCTCCGTATCGTAAAACGCGATGAATTCTTCTCTCTGATTTTTTTCTCCCCGAAAGCAAATATATAGAGTTGGAGTTGTGGTCGGAGGAGCTCCAGAGGGCCCACGAGGTAGGGGGCGTGCCCTAGGGGGGCAGGCGCGCGCCCCACCCTCGTGGACAGGTGGTGGGCCCCTAGTCTTCATATTTTGCAAGGATTTTTTATTATTTCTGAATAGATGTTCTGTGAAGTTTCAGGTCATTCCGAGAACTTTTGTTTCTGCACATAAATAACACCATAGCAATTCTGCTGAAAACAGCGTCAGTCCGGGTTAGTTCCATTCAAATCATGCAAGTTAGAGTCCAAAACAAGGGCAAAAGTGTTTGGAAAAGTAGATACGACGGAGACGTATCAGCGGGGCTCCCTAGGGGACGACCTCGGGAGCGTCAGGTTGCGCCTGAGCCTCGGGGGCTTCCACCCCAGGAGCCTCAGACCGTGCCGGCATCACGGCCGCTGCCTTGGGATAGCTCGCTCAAGCCCCAGGAGCCGCCACCTTGGGGCCACGACCGACATTGCTTCCTCGGCGGCCGCTTCGCTGGCATTTGACGATGCTCCCCCCCCCCCCCCGCACCAGCTTTCGGGTTGAGCGCCAAGGTGACAGCAGGCATGGGAACCATAAGGACGGGGTTCTTGCGGGGCCCTTCAAGGCCAACCGGACGTAGTCCCCATTCGTCGAAAGGGGGCATCTGCCTCACAAACTCCACCTTGTTCAAGCAGCAGTACAAGAGGCAATCCTCCTCCGGCAGATTGGCTAGTGCTGGGTCGCCCGTCAGGAGCTCGAGCACTGTACACCGCGCCTCGGGAGGAAGAGCAGACGCATGAAGCCTCATGGGGTCCCCGCAGCCGGAGAAAGTCCACATCGGCCGAGAATGACACTGAAGCAGAGCAATGCGGCACCAGACGAATTCCTTCACCACCATGGGCGCCGTCACCCCAAGATCCTTCAACCTGGTCAACCGGCGCAAAACATGGGCGAGCCACTGGTCGACGAGCCTCGCATGCCCCCAGCCAGAGCTTGGGGCGGCCGGTGCCCGTGGGAGCAAGAGAAGGGGGAGAGCACCCCGGCGTCCACAAACACCCACCATTTCCGGAACCCGCTTACAACTGGTGAGAGCTCGAAAACAATTCCCGAGCCGTCCATTGCTGCCATGGCCTGGAAAGTCACGCACCCTGAGCGCTGGCGGTCATCGGTCAGATGAAGAGAGAAGAAATAGCGAAGCAAGGCCACGGAAGGGGCAATGCCCACCATGGCCTCGTAGACGAAGGCGAAGACAACAAGGAGTATGATAGATTGGGGATCCAGATACAGGGCATGGATTTGGTAATGCGAGAGCACATCGTTAAAGAAAGCATAGAGAGGGGGAATCAGGCCGGCCCAGTGGGCATGAAGATAAATGGGGATCTCAGTGGTTGTCATATCAATCGTAGCGCGGGAGCCAGGATAAACCACCATCGCCCCCCCCCCCCATTCATTGGAATTTGAGGCGAGCGCTGGCCGAACCTTGTCCAGCGCTTCCTGGTTGACCACCACTGACCGCTCAATGGCAGGCTCGAAGGCCGGTAAAGGCTCAGCCAGAGCGTGGCCCGTCGTCTTCTTCTTCCTTGCAGACTTCGGCGGCATGGCGGCAAGGACGACCTGAGAAGGTGGAGGGGCTGAGGAAGCTCACGGCAAGCAATGAAGATGGAGCTGAGCCTATGACGGTGGCCACCAAGCAGGGCGAATATCAAGGTCGCGAGGGGAAGTGGGGGCGCCCACGTCCCATCAATCACCACGCGTCGATCGAGCCGCAGGCTGTTGGGCCCCGCGGTGCTCCGCACTTGCCCTTTGGCTTCGCCTTGAAGCGAAGTTCGAGCGCGCCTCGGGCCCGGGGGCTACTATCGATGTCTTGGGAATGGGGGTACCTAGACTTGCCTGCCTACGGCCCACGAGCGTGGCTCCATCAACGGCCTGGTACAGCCCAGCTTCAGCAGCAGCAACTCAAGACCCTCGCGAGGGGCCAAGCCTCGCGAGGTGGATGACACCAAGACCTCCCGGGGGGCAGCCTCACTAGGCTGGCTCCTGAGGAGCGGAGATATCAAGGCAAGGCGCACCTCGCGAGGTTTGCGTGATGTGAGCCATGACGACCAAGGCCAGGCGGCCGCTAGCGGGCGTAGTGTACCAGTTTCCTCTTTGGTGCTAAGGAAGGAAGCGCAGGCATGGAGTCCTAAGGAATCAAGCAAAGGTTTCCATATCGGTGCAACAAGACCAAGACCAGCAGGACGGCAGGACGGAGGTCATCGCAGAGCCCACGGCGGCGTCACCACCAGAGCCTTTGGCAGACGAAGACTACTTTTGTCAGGATAGTTTTTACTAGTTGTCCCTCTTCAAACTTGGTCATTGTCGGATCCCTTCCCGCCTAAACATTTGGGAAGAGGACCAAGGCCACTATAAATAGGACTTAGCCACCACCATAGAGGGGGATCGGATCCATTCCACCCTGACCAGCTCACCAGCTCATCTAGCCCTAGAACACCTCACCTCCTGAGGTTGTTCATCCACTGTACTAGTTCATCCTCAGCCCCTCGAGGCAATCCACCCGCAAACTAGAGTAGGGTATTACACTGCAAGGTGGCCCAAACCAATATAAACCCCCGTGTCTCTTGTTCTTTGGGTTTGTCGAGCTAGGCCGTGGAATCATTGAGTGAGCGGGTCGGAGAGGGAGTGTTGTTCGTGCGCACCCCGGAGTTTGAACCTCTCAAGGGTTCGCCGGAACCCGTGATCCGACAAAATTATACATGCTTCCATAAGTTTTAGTATCTCTGTTCTTACCACTTCTTTCATCTTCGGATTTAACCGACGTTGGTGATCAACTATGGGTTTAGCATCAGGTTCCATATTAATTTTGTGCTGACATAGAGTGGGACTAATGTCCTTTAAATCATTGAGAGTATATCCAATAGCAGCTCGGTGCTTCCTTAGAACTTTCAATAATCTTTCTTCTTCATGTTCTAAAAGGTTAGCACTAATAATAACAGGATATATCTTCTTTTCATCAAGATAAGCATATTTCTAAGTGTCTGGCAATTGTTTTAATTCAAACACGGGATCACCTTTAGGTGGAGTAGGCCCTCTTAGAGTTTCAATAGGCAAATTGTGTTTAAGTAGAGGACGTTGTTCAAAGAAAATCTTATCTATTTCATTTCTTTCATGCATATGAAAATAATTTTCATGGTCTAGCAAATATTGTTCTAAAGGATCAGTAGATGGTACAACAATAGAAGCAAGACCAATTAATTCATCCTTACTAGGCAATTCTTTTTCATGAAGCTTTCTATTAAACTTGGAAAAATTAAACTCATGAGACTCATCACCAAAATTAACACCGACGGTTTGTTTCTCATAGTCTATCTTAGCATTAACGATGTTCAAGAAAGGTCTACCAAATATAATGGGACACAAATCATCTTGTGGGGAACCAAGAACAAGAAAATCAGTAGGGTATTTTATTTTCCCACACAAGACTTCAACATTTCTAACAATCCCAATTGGTGAAATACTGTCTCTATTAGCAAGTTTAATAGTAACATCTATGTCTTCTATATCTGCGGGTGCTATGTCATTCATAATTTCTTGATATAAAGTGTAAGGAATAGCACTCACACTAGCACCTATGTCACATAAACCATGATAACAATGATATCCTATTTTAACTGAGATAACGCGCATGCCAACAACAAGTCTAGGTTTATCCTTTTTATCAGGTTGGCAATTCTAGCAGCTTCTTCACAGAAGTAAATAACATGCCCATCCATATCTTCTTCCAAGAGATCTTTAACCATAGAAATACTAGGTTCTACTTTGATTTGTTCATCGGGTTTATTTGTTCTAATATAGCTTTTGTTGACCACAGTTGAAACTTTAGCATGTTCCTTTATCCTAACAGGGAAAGGTGGTTTCTCAATATAAGTAGAAGGAACAACTAGATCAACATTGTAAAGTATAGTTTCTTCTTTAACCGGTACTGGTTCTTTGATTTCTTGTTTAATAGGTGGGTGATATTTAAACCACTTCTCTTTAGGGAGGTCAACATGAGTAGCAAATGATTCACAAAAGGAGGCTAATATCTCAGAATCAAGTCCATATTTAGTGCTAAACTTTTGAAAAGCATCGATATCCATAAAAGATTTAAGACAATCATACTTAAGTTTAATACCTGACTCTTTACCTTTCTCGAGTTACCAATCTTCAGAGTTGCGTTTAATTCTTTCCAAAAGATCCCACCGGAATTCAATAGTCTTATTCATAAACAAACCAACACAAGTAGTATCAAGCATGGTTTGATCATTACGAGAAAGCCGAGCATAAAAATTCTGGATAATAATTTCTCTTGAGAGCTCATGATTGGGGCATGAATATAACATTAACTTAAGACTCCCCCAAGCTAGAGCGATATTTTCTCCTTCATGAGGCCAAATATTATATATATATATATAATTCCGATCATGATGAACTAGATGCATAGGATATTTTTTTTGGTGGAACTCCAATTTCAATAGATTCCAATTCCAAGATCCAATATCATCGCATAGCCTATACCATGCCAATGTTTTTCCCTTCAAAGATAAAGGGAAAACCTTCTTCATAACTTCATCTATGGGTAAACCTGCAAGCTTGAACAATCCACAAATTTGTTCTACATATATCAAGTGCATATCAAGATGTTCGGTTCCATCTCCTGCATAAGGATTAGCTAGCAGTTGTTCTATCATACCCGAAGGAATTTCATATTCAATATTTTCAGTAGGTGTAGTAGGTTGAGGGGTAGCTAATTGTGGTTCCGGTCGAGGTGAAGATACCCCAAACAAACCCATCAAAGGATTGTTTTCCATAGTAACAAGTGACAATGAATTTCAGGACACTATATAAATGTTTCCTTGCCAAATTCCACTTACCAAAGATGCTTCACTCCCCGACAACGGCGCCAGAAAATAGCCTTGATGACCCACAAGTATAGGGGATCAATTGTAGCTCTTTTCGATAAGTAAGAGTGTCGAATCCAACGAGGAGCAGAAGGAAATGACAAGTGGTTTTCAGCAAGGTAATGTCTGCAAGTGCTGAAATTTATAAGTAGCAGAGTAGTTTGATAGCAAGGTAATTTGTAACGAGCAAGTAAAGATAGTAGTAACAAAAGTGCAGCAAGGTAAACCAATCCTTTTGAGGCAAAGGACATGCCAAAATGGTCTCTTATGATAAGCAAAGTGTTCTTAAGGGTACACGGGATTTTCAACTAGTCAGTTTCATCATGTTGCTTAATTCGTGTTCGATACTTTGATAATTTGATATGTGGGTGGACCAATGCGTAGATGTTGTTCTTACTATTGGAAATATGCCTAGAGGCAATAATAAAATGGTTATTATTATATTTCCTTGTTCATGGAAATTGTCTATTGTTCATGCTATAATTGTGTTATTCGGAAATCGTAATACATGTGTGAATACATAGACCACAACATGTCCCTAGTGAGCCTCTAGTTAACTAGCTCGTTGATCAATAGATAGTCATGGTTTCCTGACTATGGACATTGGATGTCATTGATAACGGGATCACATCATTAGGAGAATGATGTGATGGACAAGATCCAATCCTAAGCATAGCACAAGATCGTGTAGTTCGTTTGCTAGAGCTTTTCCAATGTCAAGTATCATTTCCTTGGACCATGAGATCGTGTAACTCCCGGATGTCGTAGGAGTGCTTTGGGTGTACCAAGCGTCACAACGTAACTGGGTGACTATAAAGGTATACTACAGGTATCGCCGAAAGTATCTGTTGGCTTGACACGGATCGAGACTGGGATTTGTCAGTTCGTATGATGGAGAGGTATCTCTGGGCCCACTCAGTAATGCATCATCATAATGAGCTCAATGTGACTAAGTGTTTGGTCACGGGATCATGCATTACAGTACGAGTAAAGTGACTTGCCGGTAACGAGATTGAACGAGGTATTGGGATACCGACGATCGAATCTCGGGCAAGTAACGTACTGATTGACAAAGGGAATTGAATACGGGATTGATTGAATCCTCGACATCATGGTTCATTCGATGAGATCATCGTGGAACATGTGGGAGCCAACATGGGTATCCAGATCCCGCTGTTGGTTATTGACCGGAGAATTGTCTCGGTCATGTCTGCGTGTCTCCCGAACCCGTAGGGTCTACACACTTAAGGTTCGGTGACGCTAGGGTTGTAGAGATATTAGTATGCGGTAACCTGAAAGTTGTTAGGAGTCCGGGATGAGATCCCGGACATCATGAGGAGTCCCGGAATGGTCCGGAGGTGAAGATTTATATATAGGAAGTCCAGTTTCGGCCATCGGGAAAGTTTCGGGGGTAATCGGTATTGTACCGGGACCACCGCAAGGGTCCTGGGGGTCAACCGGGAAAGTTTCGAGCTGAAGTGGGAGGGGAACCAGCCCCTCGTGGGCTGGTGCGCCCCCATGGGCCTCCCCCTACGCCTAGGGTGGGAAACCCTAGGGGTAGGGGGCGCCCCACTTGGCTTGGGGGGCAAGTCCCCCTTGGCCGCCGCCCCCCCTTGAAGATCCCATCTCCTAGGGCCGGCGCCCCCCCCCCTAGCGGCCCTATATATAGTGGGGGGAGGGAGGGCAGCGGTACCCAAGCCCTTGGCGCCTCCCTCTCCCCTCGTAACACCTCTCTCTCTCTCGTTGGAACTTGGCGAAGCCCTGCCGAGATCATCGTTGCTTCCACCACCACGTCGTCGTGCTGCTGGATCTCCATCAACCTCTCCTTCCCCTTGCTGGATCAAGAAGGAGGAGATGTTTTCCCAACCATACGTGTGTTGAACGCGGAGGTGTCGTCCGTTCGGCGCTTGGTCATCGGTGATTTGGATCACGACGAGTACGACTCCATCAACCCCGTTCTCTTGAACGCTTCCGCTCGTGATCTACAAGGGTATGTAGATGCACTCCCCTCTCCCTTGTTGCTAGATGACTCCATAGATTGATCTTGGTGATGCGTAGAAAATTTTAAAATTCTGCTACGTTCCCCAACAGTGGCATCATGAGCTAGGTCTATGCGTAGTTTCTATGCACGAGTAGAACACAAGTTGTTGTGGGCGTTGATTTTGTCAATTTACTTGCCGTTACTAGTCTTATCTTGATTCGGCAGCATCGTGGGATGAAGCGGCCCGGACCGACCTTACACATATGCTTACGTGAGACTGGTTCCACCGACTGACATGCACTAGTTGCATAAGGTGGCTAGCGGGTGTCTGTCTCTCCCACTTTAGTCGGATCGGATTCGATGAAAAGGGTCCTTATGAAGGGTAAATAGAAATTGGCATATCAGATTGTGGTTTTGGCGTAGGTGAGAAACGTTCTTGCTAGAAACCTATAGCAGCCACGTAAAAAACTTGCAACAACAATTAGAGGACGTCTAACTTGTTTTTGCAGCATGTGCCGTGTGATGTGATATGGCTAAAAGGATGTGATGAATGATATATGTGATGTATGAGATTGATCATGTTCTTGTAATAGGAATCACGACTTGCATGTCGATGAGTATGAAAACCGGCAGGAGCCATAGGAGTTGTCTTAATTTATTTATGACCTGCGTGTCAACATAAACATCATGTAATTACTTTACTTTATTGCTAAACCGTTAGCCATAGTAGTAGAAGTAATAGATGACAAGAAAACTTCATGAAGACACGATGATGGAGATCATGGTGTCATGCCGGTGATGATGATGATCATGGCGCCCCGAAGATGGAGATCAAAAGGAGCAAAATGATATTGGCCATATCATGTCACTATTTGATTGCATGTGATGTTTATCATGCATTTGCTTCTTATTTGCTTAGAATGACGGTAGTAAATAAGATGATCCCTCACAATAATTTCAAGAAAGTGTTCCCCCTAACTGTGCGTCGTTGCGAAAGTTCGTTGTCTCAAAGCACCACGTGATGATCGGGTGTGATAGATTCTAACGTTCACATACAACTGGTGTAAGCCAGATTTACACATGCAAAACACTTAGGTTGACTTGACGAGCCTAGCATGTACAGACATGGCCTCGGAACACAAGAGACCGAAAGGTCGAACATGAGTCGTATGGAAGATACGATCAACATGGAGATGTTCACCGATGATGACTAGTCCGTCTCACGTGATGATCGGACACGGTCTAGTTGAGTCAGATCATGTATCACTTAGATGACTAGAGGGATGTCTAATCTGAGTGGGAGTTCATTAAATAATTTGATTAGATGAACTTAATTATCATGAACTTAGTCTAAAAATCTTTGCCAAATGTCTTGTAGATCAAATGGACAACGCTCATGTCAACCTCAACTTCAACGCGTTCCTAGAGAAACCCAAGCTGAAAGGTGATGACAGCAACTATACGGACTGGGTCCGGAACCTGAGGATCATCCTCATAGCTGCCAAGAAAGCATATGTCCTAGAAGCACCGCTAGGTCAAGCACCCATCCCAGAGAACCAAGACGTTATGAACGCTTGGCAGTCACGTGCTGATGATTACTCCCTCGTTCAGTGCGGCATGCTTTACAGCTTAGAACCGGGGCTCCAAAAGCGTTTTGAGAAACACGGATCATATGAGATGTTCGAAGAGCTTAAAATGGTTCTCCAAGCTCATGCCCGGGTCGAGAGATATGAAGTCTCCGACAAGTTCTACAGTTGTAAGATGGAGGAAAATAGTTCTGTCAGTGAGCACATACTCAAAATGTTTGGGTTGCACAACCGCTTGTCCCAGCTGGACATCAACCTCCCGGATGAGGTAGTCATTGACAGAATCCTTCAATCACTCCCACCTAGCTACAAGAGCTTTGTGATGAACTACAATATGCAGGGGATGGTGAAAACTATTCCTGAAGTATTTTCAATGCTGAAATCAGCGAAGGTGGAAATCAAAAAGGAACATCAAGTGTTGATGGTCAATAAAACCACTAGTTTCAAGAAAGGCAAGGGTAAGAAGAACTTCAAGAAGGACGGCAAGGGAGTTGCCGCGCCCGGTAAATCAGTTGCCGGGAAGAAGTCAAAGAATGGACCCAAACCTGAGACTGGGTGCTTTTATTGCAAGGGAAAGGGACACTGGAAGCGGAACTGCCCCAAATACTTAGTGGACAAGAAGGCCGGCAACACTAAAGGTATATGTGATATACATGTAATTGATGTGTACCTTACCAGTACTCGTAGTAGCTCTTGGGTATTTGATACCAGTGCGGTTGCTCATATTTGTAACTCAAAACAGGAGCTGCGGAATAAGCGGAGACTGGCGAAGGACAAGGTGATGATGCGCGTCGGGAATGGTTCCAAGGTCGATGTGATCGTCGTCGGCATGCTACCTCTACATTTACCTACGGGATTAGTTTTAAACCACAATAATTTTTATTTAGTGCTAGCTTTGAGCATGAACATTGTATCTGGATCTCGTTTAATATGAGATGGCTACTCATTTAAATCCGAGAATAATGGTTGTTCTATTTATATGAGAGATATGTTTTATGGTCATGCCCCGCTGGTCAATGGTTTATTCTTAATGAATCTCGAACGTGATGTTACACATATTCATAGTGTGAATACCAAAAGATGTAAGATTGATAATGATAGTCCCACATATCTGTGGCACTGCTGCCTTGGTCACATCGGTGTCAAACGCATGAAGAAGCTCCATACAGATGGACTTTTGGAGTCTCTTGATTTTGAATCATTTGACACGTGCGAACCATGCCTCATGGGTAAAATGACCAAGACTCCGTTCTCCGGAACAATGGAGCGAGCAACCAACTTATTGGAAATTATACATACTGATGTGTGCGGTCCAATGAGCGTTGAGGCTCGCGGTGGCTATCGTTATGTTCTCACTCTCACTGATGACTTAAGTAGATATGGGTATGTCTATTTGATGAAACACAAGTCTGAGACCTTTGAAAAGTTCATGGAATTTCAGAATGAGGTAGAGAATCAACGTGACCGAAAGATAAAATTCTTACGATCAGATCGTGGGGGAGAATATTTAAGTCATGAATTTGGTACGCACTTAAGGAAATGTGGAATCGTTTCACAACTCACGCCGCCTGGAATGCCTCAGCGTAACGGTGTGTCCGAACGTCGTAATTGCACTCTATTGGATATGGTGCGATCTATGATGTCACTCACTGATTTACCGCTATCATTTTGGGGATACGCTCTAGAGACAGCTACATTCACTATAAATAGGGTACCGTCTAAATCCGTTGAGATGACACCGTATGAATTATGGTTTGGGAAGAAACCTAAGCTGTCGTTTCTAAAAGTTTGGGGATGCGATGCTTATGTCAAGAAACTTCAACCTGAAAAGCTCGAACCCAAGTCAGAAAAATGTGTCTTCATAGGATACCCTAAGGAAACCATTGGGTATACCTTCTACCTCAGATCCGAAGGCAAGATCTTTGTTGCCAAGAACGGGTCCTTTCTGGAGAAAGAGTTTCTCTCGAGAGAAGTAAGTGGGAGGAAAGTAGAACTCGATGAAGTACTGCCTCTTGAACCGGAAAGTAGCGCAGCTCAGGAAGATGTTCCTCTGGTGCCTGCACCGACTAGAGAGGAAGTTAATGATGATGATCAAGGTACTTTGGATCAAGTTGCTACTGAACTTCGAAGGTCCACAAGGACACGTTCCACACCAGAATGGTACGGCAACCCTGTCCTGGAAATCATGTTGTTAGACAACGGTGAACCTTCGAACTATGAAGAAGCAATGGCGGGCCCAGATTCCAACAAATGGCTTGAAGCCATGCAATCCGAGATAGGATCCATGTATGAAAACAAAGTATGGACTTTGACAGACTTGCCCGATGATCGGTGAGCGATAGAGAATAAATGGATCTTTAAGAAGAAGACGGACGCGGATGGTAATGTTACCATCTATAAGGCTCGACTTGTCGCTAAGGGTTATCGACAAGTTCAAGGGGTTGACTACGATGAGACCTTCTCACCCGTAGCGAAGCTGAAGTCCGTCCAAATCATGTTAGCAATTGCCGCATACTATGATTATGAGATATGGCAAATGGATGTCAAAACGGCATTCCTTAACGGCTTTCTTACGGAAGAATTGTATATGATGCAACCGGAAGGTTTTGTTGATCCTAAGAATGCTAACAAGGTATGCAAGCTCCAGCGCTCCATCTATGGGCTGGTGCAAGCATCTCGGAGTTGGAACATTCGCTTTAATGAAATGATCAAAGTGTTTGGGTTTATGCAGACTTATGGAGAAGCATGTGTTTACAAGAAAGTGAGTGGGAGCTCTGTAGCATTTCTCATATTATATGTGGATGACATACTTTTGATGGGAAATGATATAGAACTTTTGGACAATATTAAGGCCTACTTGAATAAGTGTTTTTCAATGAAGGACCTTGGAGAAGCTGCTTACATATTAGGCATCAAAATCTATAGAGATTGATCGAGATGCCTCATAGGTCTTTCACAAAGCACATACCTTGATAAGATATTGAAGAAGTTCAATATGGATCAGTCCAAGAAGGGGTTCTTACCTGTGTTGCAAGGTGTGAAATTGAGCTTAGCTCAATGTCCGACCACGGCAGAAGATAGAGAAAAGATGAGTGTCGTCCCCTATGCCTCAGCCATAGGGTCTATCATGTATGCCATGCTGTGTACCAGACCTGATATATACGTTGCCGTGAGTTTGGTAGGAAGGTACCAAAGTAATCCTGGCATGGAACACTGGACAGCAGTCAAGAACATTCTGAAGTACCTGAAAAGGACTAAGGATATGTTTCTCGTATATGGAGGTGACGAGGAGCTCGTCGTAAAGGGTTACGTCAATGCTAGCTTCGACACAGATCTGGATGACTCTAAGTCACAAACCAGATACGTGTATATTTTGAATGGTGGGGTAATAAGTTGGTGCAGTTGCAAGCAAAGCGTCGTGGCGGGATCTACATGTGAAGCGGAGTACATGGCAGCCTCGGAGGCAGCGCATGAAGCAATCTGGATGAAGGAGTTCATCACCGACCTATGAGTCATACTGTCGTGGATTTGTCACGGCAGATGTCCTAGCGAAAGGACTTAGTCGTGGAGCCATCGCTACGAGTTTACTTGAAGGGGTTTAAAGCGGACACAAAGACACGAGGGTTTTATACTAGTTCGGCCCCTTCTATGAAGGTAAAAGCCTACGTCTAGTTGTGATGGAATTGATATGGTCTCGATGGCTAGGGAGCAAACAAGCTTCGCCTAGGCTCGAGTTGTGGTTGTCTGTCCTGAACCGCCACCGGGTCGTCCCCTTATATACACGGGTAACGCCCGTCGGTCCATAGAGTCCTAACCGGTTCATACTCGTATTCCGGTTGCTATCTCCCTATTCCTTACTTACAATACAAGTCATACATCAGGCCGGTTTACGGCTACATGCTCTAACCGACTACAGGCCTTGGGCCTTCATCTGTTTACCCACTAATGAAGTTAACCTGGCCCAAGTAGGCCGGTTTACGCCTAGTGGTAATATCCCCAACATTAGGCCCCAGATTGATTTGAACTGGTTCATGTCAATCCTTCACACCATCTTGCGTCTTGGATATCTTCTATTTAATTGGCAAATCTCCATGTCATCATTATTTTTAGTTGCTGTAAACCGGCATGACGTCATCAGTTTTGGTTATTGTAAACCGGCATGACGTCATTATGAAGTTCATAACGCCCTCTTAATGACAGCTCCTGGATTCGCGCGTTTGACCTAGCTCGGTTGCCTTATAAATAAGACCGAAGGGTCATTTCCTTTCTCTTCCCCTTTGTCCCTTCTTCTTCTTCTTCCTCACGTCGCCGGCTTTGCAGCTCCGCCACCACCGTCGACCTCTGCCTCGTCTCGGGCCGCTGCATCAACCTGAACGTACCAGAGTGTTGCGGCGTCTTTCCGCATCTTCTCCGTTCCCGGTAAGTCCTCTCTCCTTCTTAACCTAGATCTGTTCTTAGGGTTCCATGTTCTTGCTATGTTCATTGCGCGTTCATAGCTGTTCTCTAACCTGGAATGCATCTGTGTACTCTTGTCGTGCTTAGTAGCGATCCCTTTAGCATCCGCCTGCTATTTCTCCTCCAAGCGCATAGATCTCCCGCACATATCCGCTCAATGGTTCACTTCTGTTTCCGCCTTAGTCTTCGAAATATTTCCTGTTTTTATGAGCTTGCTGTAGATCCGCGGCTGTAACATGATTTTGTGAAACTTGTTTCTGCATAACTAGTTATCCATAGTTTCAATTGCTTCCGATGCTTAGGCCAGGCGGTTTAACTTCACCATAGAGAAAAAATTGCTAAACCGGTATATATGTCATTAGTCCCCTGGTTGAACCGCCAGAATCCATCTGATGTTGCGTTGTAGAAGACCGGATTATTGGTACTGCCTCCGGTTTACCGTAATTAGATTAACACCTTTTTATCCGGCATGTCCTTGAACCGGATCACTTATTTCTTGTAGATCTCGTCATGGCCAAACAAGTGTACGAGTGCAACTGGGTTCCCTCCCGTGTCACAGAATCACAGCTGAATGACCTAGTCCTGATCGGCGCTTTGGATAACAAAGATACGATTCACTGGAGGGTTCCTGGAGATGAATGTCCTCCTACACCCCAGGAAGGAGAGGTCTGGTCTTCGCAGATCACATGGCCCGGGGCTTCAAACCGCCCGGCTCCAAATTTTATCGGGATGTGTTAGCCAACTTTCAACTCCGTCCACAGGATATTGGCCCCAACTCCGTCACCAATCTATGTCACTTTCAAGTACTTTCTGAGGCATACCTTCAAGACGAGCCTTCAGTTGAGTTATTTAGAGATCTCTTTCATCTGAACCGCCGTACTGAATTCACTGACGGCCCTAATACCGAACTTGGCGGTATGGCCATTCAGAAAAGGAAAGAAATCACCTATCCCCACGTCAAACTCCATACTCACCCCAAGGAATGGAACGCAACTTGGTTTTATTGCAAGGATACCTCTCCTGACAATGAAAATCCCTTGCCTGGCTTCCGTCCGGAACGGCTCAGCAACACTCACCCTTTTCCACAAAGGCTAAGCGCCAAGGAGAGAATTAAATACGCTCCTCAACTATCCAAGCTCCGGGCCTTCATGGCCAATGGTTTAACAGGAATAGACCTTGCACGCTGCTGGATATCATGGAGCATTTTGCCTCTAAGCCGGCGCCCAAATTTGATGTGCGAGTATACTGATAGTGTCGATGACCCACTCCGACATACTAAAATCCAGCTCCCTGATGACGAAGTCACAGAATCTGTGAAAAAGATGCTGAATGAACCGGAGCACCTCTGTGCTCAAACCGGTCTGCCTCCTTACTGCACCACCAACAAACCGCCAGCGGTAATATTTTAGTTGCTCTATTGCTGAACCGGTTACTATTTTATATGCTCAACATTTAATTACTGCTGATCCAGGGTGATAATCCATTTTGGAGCAAGAAACTTCCTCAAGACAAAACGGAAAAGGCAGGACGGCCAACCCGGCCCAAGACCAAGGTTATCAAGAAGCCAGCTCATAAGAGAAAAACCACCGCTTCATCTGACCCAGCCATTGACGATGATGTGGGTAATCCGGATCTTGAGGTAGAACTTGATTCACTTGGCTTGATTTTTACACGCCTTATTGATGATAATGCTTGTCAGGATGACGCTGAAGCCAGCAATGCGGGTTTTGTTGAGGTAACCATTCTCTCTTCCGATTCAGAAATCCTGCCTTTGCCAAAATTTCGTCGGGCAAACCGGAAAGTTAAATTCTCTCATCCTTTTGCTTATCTGGATTCCCAATTTCTTATGAAGACCCAGCAACACGAAGCTTGCCGCACAACCCGGCACAGTGGCCGGGTAGTTACCTCTGCCGGTTTACCAAACAGTCCGGTTCGAAAACGCCGCTCCGAGGTCTCCGACCTTTTTATTGATTTAAATCCTAAAGCGGGTTTCTTCCGTCAACCTCTTAATCCATCCGACTCCGATTACCAGGTCACTTCTCATTCATCGTCTGGTGAATCATCGGCCACCCAGCTACCACCTTTGAAAACAGTTGCTGGGTAAGTTAAACCGAACATATGCTTCCAGTATACTGCACAATGGCTTACACTTTTCCTTGACTTTTTATTTTTCTTTCAGGGCTAAACCGAAACCAAGCAAGAAGGCCCGCCTGGATAGAGCGGCTGAAGAAGATGTGGCCCCAGAACATGACCAAGCACCTGATCATGAAGTGTTTACTTGTGAAGATATCCCCAATGATCCTCCTCTGCAAGACGACGTTATCCCTGAAGAAGGTCCTATTCATATTCCAGCCTCTGCTGATCCGCCTGCCAGCTCTGTCCAGATTGAGAAATCCCACACTCCTGCTGACAAACCGGCCGCACCAACCCAAACCGGCGAGTCAAAAGATGATGATGTTGTGATTACCGGCGTAGGCCGCTCTGAACCTAGGAATCCTGCCACCCTTACCAGGCATACCATCAAAGAGGATTCTTCCCCTTTGAACAAAGGAAAATGGGGTGTTGAATTAGAGACATACGCCAATCTGAATGCTCAAGATCTTCACTCTGGCTACTTAAACCGGCTTTATACTAGCCGTGACTGTGAAGCTGGCTTGGTCAAAATGATGAGGGATAAATTTGAGGTAAATTCCTTCTTTCCTTTCTACCATTGCATTCATCCTTGTAACCCCCAAGGGCCGGTTTGTGACCTTGGTCAAACCGGGACTTGATCCTGAACATTTTTGAAATCCGTCGGCATAACCCTCGAGGGCCGGGTCTAACTTAGCATAAGTAAACCGGGGCTCAAAAATAAAAAGTTGTCCTTAGAACATAACTAGATCAAATAGCCATTAGCCCCCAAGTGCCAAGTTGAATACTTGTATTGAGCTTGGGACTTTGTAATCTAGCAATATACAAAAAATTGAAGGTGCATTAGCCCCCAAGTATCAGGCATATAACTTTTGTTATGTGGTTGATACTTCCATTTCTTGGATCGTCTGTGCAAAGCTTAAAATGCCATCTGTATGCAGGCTGAAGTGAAAATGAAGGAGGACCAGATTGCCGATTTGCAGGAGGCCCTAAAGACCCAGCAGGCTGAAACAGATAAGGCAAAGCAAGAATTGACCAGCGCTTTGAGCACTGCTGAACGGCTGAAAGAAGGCTTCAAGAAAGAGCGGGCTGACTGGGCCACTGAGAAGGCCGGTTTAACCAAAAGAGCAGAAAATGCTGAAGCGGCCCTTAAACCGGTGGTGGATGAACTGACGGCCGTACAGCGGCAAATACACTCTATGACTGCTGCAATCTTTGGTAAGCTCCTTGTAACTTCTGTGATAAATTTGAATCTGCTGTATTGTAAATCCGGTTTGAGACCATTCCAATTTGTTTGTAGGCACACGTATTGGGCACTTAGGAAATGATGTGCGGAAGAAATTGAAAGCTGCCTACACCTTGGTGGAACAATTGTATACCGGAGCCCAACGGATCATCACCACAGCTTCCTATAACAACCCGGCGCCCTCTTTAATCCAGGACACTCTTAGCAAGCTGTCAATGCTTCCAGCCCGGATTGAGGAGCTGAAAAAATCCGCTGCCCGAACCGGAGCCATCAATGCCTTAATCCGGGCAAAGGCATGGGTGCCCGACTTTGATCCTGTGGAAGCAGCTCAAGGCTATCCCAGTCTGAAAGAAGATGGCTCTGAATTCAACGAAGAGGATTTAAGGGCCATAAATCGTGCAGTGCGCCCGCTGGCTTGCCAGCTAGCTGAAGAGGCAGATTTGACGCATTATCAAGCGGGATATAATAATCAAAACAAGCGAGTGCCGGCCCCAACTGTTGAAGCGGAGAATCTGATTCCTCCAACCCGTAAGCACACTTACGCCCCTGATATTGAACCGTCTTCCCTGATCCATGAAGAGGCTGTTTTCCAAGCTTTAATGGGAATCGACTGGACCACTGTTGATTTCCAGCCAATGGGTAGAGACGAGGAAGCTGAAGCGGCGGAGGATGAGGAGCAGGCTTGAACCGGAAGCCGATTTGAAGAGCTATTTGCAACATCCTTCCACAAAACAATGATTTTGTTTGAGCACCATGCTGCCTTGTAATAGGATAGTTAAAACTTCTGTCTGGAATATGCCTTCGTGCATAAGTACTGGAGCTTTTGCTTGAAAAACTTTAATTCATATTTCCTGCAATCAGAAAAAATTGAACTTCGGTAGCGGTTATACCGGCAGCCGAATTATGATCTTGATATGTGTATCAGTAATACAACAAATAGATGACACATAAATACCTGCCATGTTTGATCATAAAGCTGGCTTTAGCCAAGCCTGAAGCGGTGGTTTTTCTAAACCATTACCATCAAAAAGGGAGAAAGTAGCGCCCGTACAGACCGTACTGACTTAATACGAGCCCCCTGGTTACTCCATGATGTTAACAGGGAAAAGGTAAACCAGGCAGACTCCTCCGGATTAAAAGGGGGATCAAAAATCATTGGCTGAACCGAAAAAAATATGCTTGTTGACACAAAGAAATCCAACAAAAGCAAAGAACGAACAAACCATGAAAACAACATGGAAGCAAAAGTAATGATAAAAACCATTTGCAAAGATATGCTATACTGAGCTGTTTAGATGGTATTACCATGGTCGGACAGGATCAAGGCCCCCAATAGGAGTGAAAATGATTCAAGTCAGCCAGGTCCCCAAATGACTCGTGGCATATATGCCAGATAAAGAGGCGTGGCAATGGTTCGGGCCCGACCATGCCCCCAAATGATTTTGTGGCCTTAGGCCGACCAAGAGGCGTGACTGGTTCAGACTTGACCAAGTCCCCAAATGATCTGGTGGCTGTCGCCTATCAAAGGGTGTTCGTTGGTTCGGACACGACCAAGGCCCCCAGTGATATATAAAAGACAAATGTCAAGGGGTAAACCGGAGGCTGCTTTAAACAGAATCACTCCGTGTAACCTCGCATGATGAGAAAGACAGAGACCCCGCTTTAGCTGAGGCTCCGGTTTGATATATCAAAGATAATATATACATTGTCATGATATGTACATAGATAGAGCCGATGGCTCAAGTATAGTAAGGCCGAAGATGAGCTATATTCCACGGTCTGTTGGTCTCCTCTTCTGATGTACGTGAGTCTTGATGTCCTCGAATATCAATCAGATAGTACGACCCGTTGTGCAAATTCTTGCTGACCACGAAAGGTCCCTCCCAAGGTGGGGATAACTTGTGCATATCCGTTTGATTTTGGATGAGTCGAAGTACCAAATCTCCTTCTTGAAAAGTTCTGGTTCTAACCCGGCGACTGTGATAGCAACGAAGATCTTGGTGGTAAATCGCCGAACGGGCAGCCGCTATATCACGCTCCTCGTCCAATAGGTCCAAAGCATCTTGTCGTGCTGTCTCATTGTCTGCTTCAACATAAGCTGCCACATGAGGCGAATCGTGCTGGATGTCACTAGGGAGAACTGCCTCTGCTCCATAGACCATGAAAAATGGCATGTATCCTGTGGACCGGTTTGGCGTAGTATTGATACTCCATAATACAGATGGTAGCTCTTCAACCCAACATCCTGGTGTTCTTTGCAATGCGACCAAAAGCCGGGGTTTGATGCCTCGTAAGATTTCCTGATTAGCTCGTTCTGCCTGTCCATTGGACTGGGGGTGTGCTACTGATGACACGTCAAGTCGAATGTGCTCACGTTCACAGAACTCCTTCATAGCACCCTTGGATAAATTGGTACCATTGTCAGTAATGATACTGTGTGGAAAACCAAACCGGAAAATCACCTTCTTGATGAACTGCACCGCTGTTGCTGCATCACACTTGCTGACAGGCTCCGCTTCAACCCACTTGGTAAATTTGTCAACTGCCACCAAAAGGTGGGTTTTCTTATCCTTGGATCTTTTAAAAAGCCCAACCATATCTAGCCCCCAAGTTGCAAACGGCCATGTTATTGGGATCATCCTTAATTCTTGAGCCGGCACATGAGCACGCCTTGAAAATTTCTGACATCCATCACACCGTTTAACCAAGTCCTCCGCATCAGCGTGCGCTGTCAACCAGTAGAACCCATGACGAAACGCCTTTGCCACCAGAGACCTTGAACCGGCATGGTGTCCACAATCCCCTTCATGGATTTCTCTTAAGATTTCACAGCCTTCCTCAGGAGAAACACAACGTTGAAACGCCCCTGATACACTGCAATGATGTAATTCACCATTGACAATCGTCATAGACTTGGATCGCCGGACTATCTGCCTGGCCAGAATCTCATCCTCTGGTAACTCCCCCCGGTTCATGTACGCAAGATAAGGAATTGTCCATCCGGAATAACATGCAGGGCTGCCACCAATTGAGCCTCCGGATCAGGGATAGCCAAATCCACCTCACCTGGGAGCTTGACTGACGGGTTGTGCAACACGTCCAAAAAGACGTTAAGCGGGACCGGTTTACGCTGAGAGCCCAACCGGCTTAAAGCATCCGCCGCTTCATTCTTCCGACGGTCCACATGATCCACTTGATAACCCTTGAAACAACCTGCAATATTATCCACTTCCCGACGATATGCAGCCATGAGCGGGTCCTTAGAATCCCAAGTGCCAGACACCTGTTGAGCCACTAGGTCCGAGTCACCAAAGCACTTAACCCGGCTTAAATTCATCTCTTTAGCCATCCGGAGGCCATGGAGCAAGGCTTCGTACTCAGCTGCATTATTAGTACAAGGGAACATTAAGCGGAGAACATAACAAAACTTATCACCTCGCGGGGAAGTTAATACGACTCCAGCCCCCGAGCCTTCCAATTGCCTGGATCCGTCAAAATGAATAGTCCAATATGTGTGATCCGGCTTCTCCTCTGGTGCTTGTAATTCCGTCCAATCATTGATGAAATCAACAAGTGCTTGAGACTTCACTGCCGTCCGAGGCACGTACTTCACTCCGTGTGGCCCCAGCTCTATAGCCCACTTGGCAATCCGGCCAGTCGCCTCCCGATTCTGTATAATATCACCCAAGGGAGCTGAACTGACCACTGTGATGGGGTGCCCTTGAAAATACTGTTTCAACTTCCGACTGGCCATAAAAACACCATAGACCAGCTTCTGCCAATGCGGATACCTTTGCTTGGATTCAATAAGCACCTCGCTGATATAATAAACCAGCCGCTGAACCGGATATTCCTTGCCTGCCTCTTTGCGTTCCACCACAATAGCCACGCTAACTGCCCGAGCATTGGCCGCTACGTATAATAATAGTGGCTCCTTGTCGACCGGAGCTGCAAGAACAGGCGGATTGGCTAACTGCCGCTTCAGGTCCTCAAATGCCTCATCAGCAGCTGGACTCCAGACGAAATTGTTCATCTTCCTCAGCATTTGGTACAAAGGGATAGCCTTCTCCCTGAGGCGGCTGATAAACCGGCTCAGCACAGTGATTCAGCCTGCCAAACGCTGAACGTCGTTGATACACTTCGGTTTAGCTAGGGATGTAATAGTCGTAATCTTCTCCGGATTAGCCTCAATTCCTCTGTTAGACACCAGGAAACCCAGTAACTTGCCTGCCGGAACACCAAAAACACACTTGGCCGGATTGAGCATCATCCTGTAAGCTCGCAAGTTGTCAAAGGTCTCCTTCAAATCATCCACCAGCGTCTCCTTCTGTCTTGATTTTACTACAATGTCATCCACATAGGCGTGCACATTGCGGCCGATCTGCTCATGCAGGCAATTCTGTACACACCGTTGATAGGTGGCTTGGGCACTCTTAAGCCCGAAGGGCATAGATACATAGCAGAAGGCTCCAAAGGGAGTAATAAATGCTGTTTTCTCCTGGTCCTTAACCGCCATCTTGATCTGATGATATCCAGAGTATGCATCCAAAAAACTCAAACGCTCACAACCCGCCGTGGCATCAATGATCTGGTCAATACGGGGGAGGGCAAAAGGATCTGCCGGACAGGCTTTGTTAAGATCTGTGTAATCCACACACATACGCCAAGTGCCGTTTTTCTTAAGAACCAGCACCGGATTAGCAAGCCACTCTGGATGGAACACCTCAATAATAAAACCAGCTGCTAAAAGCCTGGCCACTTCCTCTCCAATGGCCTTGCGCCTTTCTTCGTTAAACCGGCGGAGGAACTGTTTCACTGGTTTATACTTAGGATCCACATTAAGAGTGTGCTCAGCGAGTTCCCTCGGTACACCTGGCATGTCAGACGGCTTCCATGCAAAAATGTCCCGGTTCTCACGGATGAACTCGATGAGCGTGCTTTCCTATTTGGGATCCAGGTTGGCACTGATAGTGAACTGCTTGGACGAATCGCCGGGCACGAAGTCAACAAGCTTGGTCTCAGCTGCCGATTTGAACTTCAGATCTGAATCATGCTCTGTAGTTGGCTTCTTTAAAGGGGTCATATCCGCCGGATCAACATTGTCCTTATAATACTTCAACTCCTCCGTGGCACAGACTGACTCCGCATAAGCCGCATCACCTTCCTCACATTCCAAAGCGACCCTACGGCTCCCATGAACCGTTATGGTCCCCTTGTAACCCGGCATCTTGAGCTGCAAGTAGATATAACAAGGCCGCGCCATGAACTTGGCGTAAGCCGGCCGGCCAAATAAGGCGTGATACGGGCTCTGGATCTTCACCACCTCAAATGTTAGCTTTTCCGACCGGGAGTCGTGCTCGTCCCCAAAGGCCACATCCAGGGCTATCTTACCAACAGGATATGCAGATTTGCCAGGCACCACACCATGGAACACCGTATTCGACGGTCTGAGATCTTTGTCTGTTAAACCCATGCGGCGAAATGTCTCATAGTACAATATGTTAATACTGCTTCCTCCATCCATGAGTACTTTGGTGAATTTATAACCCCCCACCTGAGGGTCTACCACTAATGCTAGCTGGCCCGGATTATCAATCCGGAGCGGGTGATCCTCTCTGCTCCACACGATAGGCTGCTCCGACCAGCGCAAGTAACGTGGTAAGGCCGGTTCAACAGAATTCACTGCTCGCCTGTGAAGCTTTCGGTCGCGTTTATCCAAACTAGTTGTGAAAACATGATATTGCCCATTGCTCAACTGCTTTGGCTGGCTCTGATAACCTGACTGCTGCTGCTGCTGCTGGCCGTTTCGATTATTCTGGCTATTGTGACCGCCCTGATTGAAACCTGAACCGGAAGCTCCATCGTGACCCGGACCGGGTAAACCGGATCCTGAACCGCCACCTGACCCATGGTCATACCGGAAGGTATTAGAGTTTTTAAACTCCTGCATGATATAACAATCTTTCCAAAGATGGTTAGCCGGCGCCTCCTTCGTCCCGTGCTTCGGGCAAGGCTGATTCAACAAATAGTTCAAACGGCTTGCGTTAGGATTGGGAGCCCCATTACGATTTGCCGCTTTACCTCTGCGCCGCTGCCCCCGGTCCTGTGCATTAGTGTTGGCCACAAAGTCCACGCTGCCATCCGCTTTGCGCTTGCCTCCGTTTCCATGACCCGCTAGTTTGTACTGCTGCTGTTTGGAGTTGCTGTGCTTCTTTCCCTTCCCTGCTTCATCATCATTAGGCTCAGGATCTTTGGTACTGTCTGAATCGGCATACTTCACTAAAGCGGCCATGAGGGTTCCCATGTCATTACAAAACCGCTTCATGCGTCCCAACTTCAATTTTAGAGGCTCAAACCGGCAGTTGCCCTCCAGAGTTAAGATCGCAAAGTCGGCATTAATCCTGTCAGATGAGTGCAAAATTTCCGAAACGCGGCGTACCCAACGGGTCGTTGATTCTCCTTCCTCCTGGACATAAGCTGCCAGATCTACTATGGACTTGGGCTGCTTACAGGTATCCTTAAAATTCTGTATAAACTGGGCCCGCAAGTGGGCCCATGAGCTGATAGAATTGGGGGGTAGGTTCTTTAACCAAGTACGAGCCGTGCCCTCAAGCATCATGGTGAAGTATTTTGCACATGCAGCCTCATCCACGTCCAGCATTTCCATGGCTATCTCATAACTTTCTACCCATGCTTCAGGGGGTAAATCAGCAGTGTAATTCGGCACCTTGCGTGGACCCTTGAAATCTTTGGGCAGGCGCACATTACGTAAAGCTGGGATTAAGCAAGGCACTCCCAAAGCGGATGTGATTCCTGGTCCGGCAAAGGTGGTAGAACGAACCGGTGTAAGTTGGCCCGCATTATCCGGTGCTGCTAACTCGGCCTCCCTTTGTGCCCGGGCCCGGTCCACCATATCCCGAGCATCGCCAACACCACCTGCCGGGTCATTACCATGGGCCGCTTCACGGCCTCGCGCATTGCTTGATATGGCCGGTTCATCCATGCGCCTGCTATAGCTCCGGCTCGGACGGGGCGTAGAATGAACCCGATCACGGCTGTATGAGTATGCCTCCTGCTGAATCAGCGCAGTCCGGAGAAGCTCCTTAACCCGGCGCGTCTCTATCGCTTGCAGAGAATCCCCTTCGACTGGGATGGCCTCTAGCCGTGCAGCGGCCGCAACAAGGTTGTCCATAGGATTTGAATAATGACCCGGGGGTGTCTGGACCGGCGGAGGAACCGTAATATTTTGGTGAGGAGGTTCCATCAGGCGAGGTTGGACCGTCGCTCCTGGCCCTGGCGCCTCAATCCGGTTTGTCTCCGGGTACCGCGGCGGATTACTGGGTCCAGCTCCTGGAGTGTGAAAGAGATTTCGGGGGTCAAACCCTAACGGCAGGCGTGATCTGTGCTTCCGCTTCAAAACCTCCTGTGATGCATTCTGGTCAAGCATGAGTTTATAGGCCTGTGCGTCCAAAGCGGCCCGCTCTGCAGCCATCCGGTCTTTTTCTGCTGCCAGATCTGCTTTAGCTTGCACGATCTGCTCTCTCACCTTCGCAATTTCTGCATTATGGGCCTCCTGATCTGCCGGATTGTCCTCTGCCATAAGCGCGACTAGTGCATCAAACAGCTCAGATAGAACTTGAACCGGCGGGCGCACAAGGCCTCCTACCCCAACTGCGGCTGCCGCTGCTGATCCGGAGAGCATTGCTGCGGTGGTCGAAGAGTGATTCGCCGCCTGTGTGCCGGCCATGAATATTCCAACCCGGTTGACCTGGCCCGGGGGGTCCGGAATACTGTCGCCATCGGAACAGCCCCTAATCTGGTTGTCTTGCAACTGGTATAGTGATTCGGTCTCTCCGGTCGAGGACTCGTTATCAGAATAGACGACGGTCTCATTACCGTGTTCTGACTCGTCCTCACGCTCACCTTCGTGGACGACTCCAACGAAGACACGCTTCACGGCCGGTTTAACCCGGGTAGATCTCGCACGCTGAGCCGTCTCGATGAGGTTGGTGCAGATGTCCGGCTCAGGCCCAGGCTCACCGATTTTGCCAATGAAAACGTGTATGCCACCAAAGGGGACCCGGTACCCGTACTCGATTGACTCGGCCTCAGGACCCCATCCTGCGTCGTCGATGTAGATCCTGCCCCGACGACTCTTGGTCATCCGGCCCACAACATAGCCCTCGAGTCCCTTGAGCTTGCCCTCCAAGATCGTCAAACCATCGTGCGATAGCCCCACGGTGGGCGCCAACTGTCGTGGATTTGTCACGGCAGATGTCCTAGCGAAAGGACTTAGTCGTGGAGCCATCGCTACGAGTTTACTTGAAGGGCTTTAAAGCAGACACAAAGACACGAGGGTTGTATACTAGTTCGGCCCCTTCTATGAAGGTAAAAGCCTACGTCTAGTTGTGATGGAATTGATATGGTCTCGATGGCTAGGGAGCAAACAAGCTTCGCCTAGGCTCGAGTTGTGGTTGTCTGTCCTGAACCGCCACCGGGTCGTCCCCTTATATACACGGGTGACGCCCGTCGGTCCATAGAGTCCTAACCGGTTCATACTCGTATTCCGGTTGCTATCTCCCTATTCCTTACTTACAATACAAGTCATACATCAGGCCGGTTTACGGCTACATGCTCTAACCGACTACAGGCCTTGGGCCTTCATCTGTTTACGCCACTAATGAAGTTAACCCGGCCCAAGTAGGCCGGTTTACGCCTAGTGGTAATATCCCCAACACATACCCAATGCGTCGGGGCCGATCACTCTCTTCTGTGACAACACTGGAGCTATTGCCCTTGCCAAGGAGCCCAGGTTTCACAAGAAGACCAGGCACATCAAGCGTCGCTTCAACTCCATTCGTGAAAATGTTCAAGATGGAAACATAGATATTTGCAAAGTACATACGGATCTGAATGTCGCAGATCCGTTGACTAAACCTCTTCAGCAAGCAAAACATGATCAACACCAGAACTCTATGGGTGTTCGATTCATCACAATGTAACTAGATTATTGACTCTAGTGCAAGTGGGAGACTGTTGGAAATATGCCCTAGAGGCAATAATAAAATGGTTATTATTATATTTCCTTGTTCATGGTAATTGTCTATTGTTCATGCTATAATTGTGTTATCCGGAAATCATAATACATGTGTGAATACATAGACCACAACATGTCCCTAGTGAGCCTCTAGTTAACTAGCTCATTGATCAATAGATAGTCATGGTTTCCTGACTATGGACATTGGATGTCATTGATAACGGGATCACATCATTAGGAGAATGATGTGATGGACAAGACCCAATCCTAAGCATAGCACAAGATCATGTAGTTCGTTTGCTAGAGCTTTTCCAATGTCAAGTAT